>NC_058132.1:431883414-432002000 GCF_016433145.1 Gracilinanus agilis
CTCTCTCTCTCTCTCTCTCTCCCAAAAAGTGACCTAAATTGGAAGTACCTTTTGGGATTGGGAGTTCAGCAGTTTGAGCTTTCAGCCAACTATGTGTGTATATAGTCCTGTCCCAACTTGAGTTAATTTTTCATTCTCTCCATTTTTCTCCCCAAGGAGATGAAAACACTTATTTCAGTCACTTTTTTACTTTTTTTTTTTCTCATTGGACTTATTGGTTTGATCTGTATTTTTTTTTAAACTAAAATCTGTAAATTTTCTTTCTTTCTTATTAAGAAAAAAAAAATGCTTGAGAATCTGCCTTTTTGGCCATTCATTTTCCTTTTGTGCCTGTACCAGATCCTATTCCCTCCCTTTCTTCTGCCCCACTGTCTAGATAGACCTGATAACAATCAGGATGGCTGTATTTGCTGCCTTTTCAGAAAGAAATAGGTAGGGGAGTTCAATTATGTCCCCTTTTATAAAATTACTTTTTGGACAATGACTGGTTTGAAAGAGAGAGGGGGAGGGAAGGGAAGGGAAGGGAAGGGAAGGGAAGGGAAGGGAAGGGAAGGGACCAAGCTTTTTTAAATATCTAAAATAATCAAGTTGTAATAAAATATTTGTTAAGAGAAATTTATCATATTAAAATACTTTGAATATTAAATTTTCTTTGTAAGTGACCTTTTCTCCCCTCCCCATCAAAACTGTGTATTATTCCATATTCTGCCAATAAACTACATAATAAAATAAAATACAGCCAAAATTTCTTGGCAAGCAAGTATAATTAGATTCAATGAGATTTAGTTAACGAAGTTAATACCTTATAAATTAAGCATTTTTGCTTCAGTGTTCTATTCACATTTTCAAAATTTCTTTAGGGATTTTGGTCTTTAAAATAAACAACTTTTATTTATTTAGACCAGTGATGGGCAAACTACTGCTCCTGGGCCAGATGGGGGGGGAGGGGCCCTGAAATGTTCTATCTATCCAGTTGCAGGATATTATTCCTAATCTGATGAATACAATGAGTAGGATACAATACAATTAAACTTTGAAAGAGTTGCCTTAGAAACAGACTGACAGATGAGCATTTCCTTTCCTTTGGCTCCCTCTTTAAAATGTTTGCCCATCACTGATTTAGACCAATAGATTTTTACAATTACCTAATGTTTCACAATGTCAAAAATAAGTTTACAAAGTGAACAGCATGAATGTGACCGTGTACTAGTCACCAGGATTTCAAAAATGATGACCAAATGATAAAATATAGGCTTGGGAATTAGAAATTTTAAGTTGTAAAGCAACTTTTAAAATAACTTCTTCCATGTATTTCATCTTTAGTTTCTTGAAATATGATTTGAGAGGGGTAGAGAATGTATGATTTGATTATAATTTTAAGGTAGACTAATTTTTTTTTGGTGATCTCTCCTTGACCTATGTCGAAGTTGGTTGTTTCTGATACTATAAACTTTGTGGGTTTTTTCAAGTGTGATTTTTGTTTTGGCATTTATTTTGGTCCCATGTAGTTATTTTCTATTTGGTTCATTTTAATTTTCAGAGTTTCAATCTTGAATAAGATTTATTGCCATCTGTCCTAAAGAATTAATTCTCCTTTTCTTCCTTATCAATTGTATTTTGTAACTCATTGATTTCATCCATGTACTCTTATAGTCCTTGTGATCACAATATCCTTTTTTAAATTAGGGCCTTTGATTTATATCAACTCTGTTTCTTTATTCTTGGATGGTAAATGTAAAGTCCATATGACTATAAGCTGTGGTTCAGTCCTAGGCTTCCTGGAGGGTTGATAGCTAGCCTGGCCCTGTCTCCCAATGGGATATGCATAAAACCCCTTTGTCAGCAATAGGCCTGGTTGCTGGTCTGGGGATTGGGCCTCTGGGTTGCTCAGCAATGAATACTAATCTGGTGCTCTCTCCTAAGATGGATACGAGAAAAAAATAAAGATATCTCATTTATGTCAGATTGGGCACTGGACTGGTGCTATCACTTATCATAGATGGGACATCTGAGTTTCCCCAGAATGTGTACTGGTCTGGCCCTTTCAACCACTGTGAGAATTTTCTGTTTCATGCTTCTCCTACCTATCATTAGGTAGGTAAGGGTTAAAACCAGGGGTCGGCAACGTATGGCTCTTTCTGTAGGAGCCATAAAGTCAATTTTTTTTTCAGGCACTGTTACAGGAGCGTGCACTGTGAGCACTGTACGGCTCTAAAGAAATTACATTTTTAAAAATGTGGCCTTTATGGCTCTCACGGCCAAAAAGGTTGCTGACCCCTGAGTTAAATGGTAGGAGTTTGACAAAAGTGAGAAGAGCAGTTGAATAAAACACTTAGTTTAATTTGAGAAGTACAGATAGAAAATAGAAAGGAGGAGAGATTATTATTCTAATACCATATGACTATACCTAAATTCCTAATACTATCTAAAATTTCTAAAAACCTACTCTGTCTTCTGAGGACAGGTTTTTCTTGCCTGGCAAGACCAGGCCTATCTAACCTATGCTATCTAAAATTGATTCACAAACTACCTATCTTCCTAAATAGACAGACATTCCCCACCCATGAACTCCTTCAATCTAGTTTTATCCTCCAACTGTTAGCAGTCAACTGCCAGGAGCCCCTTACCTAAGAGACAGACCACCTTGTTCTCTTGAGTCCAAATGCAAAAGCCCTAATTGCCAACTGACTCCTTTCTTATCTCTCCCCTAGTCATCTTGGTAAAAGAATCTTCACCTTGTGGATGGCCAAACTGACCCTTGCCCAAACCTACAGGCCTGTGTGTATGTTAAATAAGACCCCTTGCAAGCTGAAGTGTGCATCCTAGATAAGACCTTGTATACAACCCACCCAATGGGCCCCTGCAGGAGCCTATAGACCATGCCCTGAGAGTGATAACCACCTTTGCTCTAAGTCTTACTGTGAACTATATAGAGTGTTGGGAATTTACTCAGGGGGGGAGACCACTCCTTTCGGTCTCTTCCCCCGCGTATGTGCGTGTGTAGCTTAATAAAGCTCTACTCTCTGTGTATTTTGCATCGTCTGTCTTGTCTCCTTGGGCTCACCCCAAAACGGACCCTAACATATGGGGGCTCGTCCTCATGGGAATGTGCCCTAGGAACGGCAGACGGAGAGTGGAAGCCACCCTGAGTGAGCCTGGGAACTCGATTGGCTGAAATCCCGGAACCGGTATCTGGAGGTGAGGTTTACCTGTGTGACTAGATGTGTGTCTGCTGAGTGACTGAGTGCCTTGATGGCAAGGAAAAACAGCCCACGCTGTGCATCCGCCTATGCCTAAGCACCTTGGTCCGTCTCTGGCAAGAGGTGAATACCTAACCGGAGAGGGGGTGGTTGACCTTGGCTGTTTTCCTTGACCTGTTTCTGAGTCCGGACCCGAAATTATCACATCTCCGTTTCTCGGAGAGGAAAACGGCTGAGAAATCAGGGAAGCGAGTGCCTATACCTTTTCCCTACCCCTCCTCCTCCTCCCCTCCTCCCCTTCCCCCCTTCGGTTCCAGCCAAATTTAGCTGTGTCACGGATTCGAGTCCCATGAATCACGAGTTGCTTCCTTTGCTCCCTGGCCGAAGGGTCTTGGGGGTAAAAAGGTTCAAGTCCTTTAGGGTTACCCCACCTGCCGGCAGGAGTGCGCAGGAGTTTTTCTACGGGTGGAAGCCTTGTGAGACTACAGGTTCGAGTCCTGTGGTGCACAGGATCGAATCCTGTGGGCGGAAAAGCACTGAAACCGCTGAAGTAGAAAAGAGGTTCGAGTCCTCTGGAGAAATTGTGGGTTTGTAAGATTAGACACCAAGGGCTGACTGAGGGCGCCTTACTCAGTCCTGGGTGGATGAGGGACCTCTGGCCTGGCTGGCCCTGGCCTTTTAGGGCTCCCCGTTCCCTTCAGAAGGCTCAACCAGAGGTTGCTCCCCACAGAATTTTTCTTGACACTACTGGGTCTCTTATCTTTCTTTCCTCTGTTATTCTTCTCTCCCTCCCCCATGGCTCAAGCCTTATACCAACAGGGCTCCAGTCCTTGCCCTTACCCTAGACAAAGCAGCCTGTGATGCATCTGAAAGTAAGGGACAGCCCAACCCCTCAGCACCACTAGTCCTCCCAGCCCCAGAGGAATCTTTGCGGGACCTTCCCTTATCTCTCCCTTACAACCCCCCAGCTCCCATATACCCTCCCCCACCGGGGGAAGCCCAGGCAGCATTTCCTGCCCAGGCAGTTCCCCCTGTTTTATCTTCACCTCCCCCAGCCCAGCGGACAAGGAGCCACAGCCCTCTTGCTCCCGAAATGAGCCAGTTACCTTCCTCCACAGTGGCCCTCCCTGTCCGAACCCTGGGACCCATGGTCCCCGGTGGGCTAATGGTTCATCAATACTGGCTGTTTACCTCCTCTGATTTATATAATTGGAAACATTGAAATCCCCCCCTTTCAGGAGAGTTAGGGGACAAGGAAGTCAGTTCAGCCAATCAGATGGCTGATTGCTATACCTGAGTACCCTCAGTTGAAGGGGACAGTGTGCTGCAACTGTTTTAATGAGCTTTCTCACAGCAAACATTTCTTTTTTAACCATGGATCCTAAAGAACTGATTTTTTCCTTTTAAAGCATACTTGTCATAAGGTTATATGTTTTTGTTTATTGTTGTCTTTGTCACAGTCTTGTCTCTATGTATTCTTAAATTGGACATTACAAAAAGAGGGGGAGTTGAAAGATTGAACTTCCCACAGTCAGAGATCCTCAGCAGAGGACAAGAGCAAATATCTGTTCAATGATTTTTCCTCTTTCTCCCTTTGGATGGGCCCCCAAAGGAGTGAAAAAGAGAAAGATTCAGAGCAGAAAAGGAAGATTTTTACTCCACAATTGGAAGCATTTTCACTTAAGATTTGACTTTAATGGTTGGGGATGGCTAATAATGTTGATATGGTACAATGTAATTTTATTTTTGTGGTAACTGTTGTCAGTAAAATGTGAAATATTTATTGAACACAAAAAATCATGGTTAGAAGTTTGTTAAGCCTTGGTTTTTACTTTGTAAATGTAAAAATTATTCAGATAAACTTGAATATTATTATTGAGAACTTATTCTAGAATTTAAACTTGGGATTTTTCAAAATGAGATGTTCTTTTAATGTATGTGCTGTCAGAACTAGCAACAAATAATCATATGACACCCAAGAAGTTTTTGTTTTTTAAAGTGGTTAATCTGTACATGGGATTTAATAATACAAGTACTAAAATTTAGAAAAGGTGGAATTTCTAAATAGTGTTATATTTGACTAGGGTTGTATGAACTGTTTTTAGGAAATTGTGATCTAGAGATTAACATGTATTTAGACTCAAATTGCTAGAAAGTAATGATGAATGAATACAAAATATGTATGCATTTGGACTATAAAGAGAATTAAGTTTTTCTACCTGAATAGGTTAAGGTTGTATGATGTGCAAACTGTATGAAGTTGACAAGAGAAAATCTGACCAGCCCAGGAAGCTAATAGGATTACATGCAATTAAATATAGTACCTTTCCTCTTTTTACAATAATGGTAAAGGAGGAGAAGCCAGAGGAAATATGAGTAATTGATAAAGAAATAATAGGTGTGAATTCTAGAACAAATGGTAAATCAGAATAATATTGATGGAATTTAATCAGTTATGCAGCAATGCTTTGAGGTAAAAAGAAGCTAAACTAGAGGTTCTATTCCGGTTTAAACAGAGGTCTGAAAGGAATAAAAGTAAATGGCTTTGAAATTCAGTTGTTTATATACTGAAAGGTTAGTAAAGGACTTAAAGTTGTTTGGGAGTTGTGGAATTCAAACTAAAGTTTGTTGAAAATAATTTATTATGAAGATCTTGGTACTTGCTAAATTTTAAATTGCAAGTGATCTCACTTAGTAAAGAGAGATAAGAGACAAGGTTGTTAAGTCATAAAAACCTAAATCAAGCTATTTAACTCTTCCTTGCAAACAGGAAGGAAAAGAGAGAAATACTTTTAATTGTTCCACTTTGATATTTAGGAACTGATATAGCAGCACAGTACATAAGTAAGATCTTAAAGAGTTTAAAGATGAGTATATTTTAATTGTATACTTCAAAGGGTTTAAGGAGATGTTCAAGCAAGTAAAAGTTGATAGAAAAGTCATGGATATTTTGTAAAATAGTTTTTGCTTTTTTGGCAGTACAGTTGTTATAAGGGTGCAAATGGTGAACCCCTGGGTTTGGGAAGGAGGCCCTTCTCAGGGATGAGAGAACTCCAAGCTTAGCTTAAAAGTATCTTTTTCAAAGAGTGTGGACATGACTCCTTGCACTCAGGCATTTAGTGAGTGGGGGGTGAGTCTGAGATCCTCTGGGCTTAGGCTATCAAGATGTGGCCAGAGTTGTATCTCTTTTGTTACAGGGGAAAGGGAGATTCCCTGTTCACAGCCTGTCTGAGTTAAGGGGTGCAGGATCCCTGCCATCTCTGCACAATGCCCAGGTTAGTCTCAAGAAGATTGTTTTCCTCCTTATTTATCTTTCCATCATAAGAAGGTTAAAAATATATAATAGGTTTAAGTGTTTAAAATGATCAAAAATGGTTTTTTATCTCAATGTGTTAAAATTTATTAACTTCATTATTATATTTGACTCACTGGTCTTGAAGATAGATAAGCAGCCTGCTTGTTTTAAAAGGTTTGCTTTAAGGTTTATAGTGCTTAAAAGGTTTCAAATCTTGTAATTGAAAATAGACCCTGTAATACTACATGCTTTATGATATTCCTCTAAATGTGACTTTTATGTAAATTGTTGCTAAAACATGTGCTTTAAGTATTGTTTGAATGTAAGCAAAAGCTTATTGTAAACCTGACTGTACCATCGGTTTTGTTCAATACTTAGTGGTTACCTCAGTTTACCAATTTGTACTATGAACTGAATCTTATAATGAGCACTATGCTAAAGGTACAGTGTCTCAATTCTTGGGAGTTATTGATTAGCATTTGAAGGGATACCAAATGGTATGTTTATTTTTGTGATGGTAACAGAGAGCTAAAGGAAAGTGAAGAGGTATTAAATGTCTTGAGTATGCAGATTTGTGACAGGTAAATGGAAGTTGTGTTCTGCCTTTTAAGCAGAGGGTTTGAGGGGAAGAGAAAGAGAGGAGGAGAGATGGAAGAGAACAGATATGGAGGTGAAAGACAATAAATAGATGTTCTACTCTTATAATTGGATCCTTGATCTAGGGATAATTTCTAAAATTAGTGTATATGGTGTTGGGAAAAATCACAAATGATTCTGGAACTCTCTTGAAAAGTTATACTGAAGAGATTCCTGTATGGCTTGTCTTAGTCTTTCAGATGGCCCAGGTACAGGAGACGATAACAGCCCTGATTTATATTTACTGTGGAGCTACTCAATCCAGCACTGCTGTTCCTTAATTCAGGTTTTGTGACTAAAGTGTGATATGTTAATTATTGCCAAAATATGTAAGAATAACTGATTGATCAGCCTGGTAGGGATGTGAAAGGCTTGTTTGAGGGTATGGAAACTGTTTCAAGACTGCTGCTTAGCAGAACTTCTCTGAGCTGTAATGGAAAAGACTTGTCTTTAAGGAAGGAGAAGGCTTCTGAGATCCAATGATGACATATTGCAAAAGACAGAGAATGTTCTGTGATGGTTAGAGAGGCAATTCTAGGACTCAACCTGGACTGGACCTCTTCTGACTATCCAGGCTACTAATACTTGAGTGACCCAAGGATGGCATGAGCCAGTGACAGCTTTGGCCTGTACATGGAGCCCCTCACTATGTGTCCCTTGGGACGTGAGGAAATGCTTTTCTATCTGCCTTCCCTTTTGGAGCAAGTTCCCATAATCAGCACTTAATGCAAGTTGTGAAATTATTGTTTCCATCTCCCCAAACAACCTATTGGGTTAATAATTAAAAATTATGAAATTGTTAGGGAACACACTTTGAGGAGTAGGTGATTAATGGAAGCTTTGCAAAAGGATATTTTTTAACAAAAACATCACATGCCAATTCTGCAAACAACTTAGGGATCGAATTTCCTAAAAGGTTCAATTCCTGTCAGAGGATGATTTTGGGGAATAAAATCTATTGGCTAAGTTACCCAAATGTTAATGTTTAATATCAGTTTTTAATGTGTTAATTTCCTTTTTGTATCTGGTGTTCTAGTTTTTGCCCCAGTCCTAGGTTCTATCCTTCTGCCTTAGGGATGGATGCTCCCCGCTTGTGACCTGTCTGTCAGTCTGGGGAAACAGTCTCTGGTCTCCAAGCCTTCAGGACCCTGGCATTCGCTGCAGAGGTGCCCCTGAAGACCCTGTGCCCACAGCTCCTTCTCTTGCTCCCCCTCTCAGAGATTCTACGCCCCTTCTCAGCTTGAAGAAGCTACAGAAGATTGAAACCATCGACCCTCTTCCCTTAGACATTTGGAGGAGGGAAGGGGAGACGGCATGGGACCTTGTGGGACATTGTACCCCAGAGACAGCATAGAACATTGTACCCCCATAGTGAAAAAGTTTCAGGAAAATCCCTTTGCTTCCACTATGTACCTTTCCCCTATTCTTAACCCAGTACAGTCTTTCTTATCTTCCCCTGACAGGCCTAAAATAACAGAGGCTTTCTGACCCCTGACCCTAACACCCTCCTTTTTCCCCCTTGATGGATGGCTGTCAGATGCTTCCTGATTCCCTGTCCCTGATGCCCCCTCTGACTGAATGCCCTAGTTAGATTTGTGAAGAACCGCCTAAATACCATACAGGTACTAGTTCTTCAGCGCCAGCACCAGGCGATTCCCCCTGACCCCTAGACCAAAAAAAAAAAAAAAAAAAAAAGTGTGGAATGTGGATGGTCAAACTGACCCTTGCCCAAACCTACAGGCCTGTGTGTATGTTAGATAAGACCCCTTGCAAGCTGAAGTGTGCATCCTAGATAAGACCTTGTATACAACCCACCCAATGGGCCCCTGCAGGAGCCTATAGACCATGCCCTTAGAGTGATAACCACCTTTGCTCTAAGTCTTACTGTGAACTATATAAAGAGTGTTGGGAATTTACTCAGGGGGGGAGACCACTCCTTTCGGTCTCTTCCCCCGCGTATGTGTGTGTGTGTAGCTTAATAAAGCTCTACTCTCTGTGTGTTTTGCATCATCTGTCTTGTCTCCTTGGGCTAACCCCAAAACGGACCCTAACAACCTCTGGCTCACTGGTCCCTGCCAGTTCTGCTCCACTTAGAAATCCCGCTCTCCAGCCTCTTAAAGAGACAGAGGGAGAGATTAAGAAAATCCTTTAACATAACTAATCCTGGTTCTCTGGGGTAAACTCTATAATTCTCTAATAACAGAATTGTTCTATCCTCAGGCAAGCCTACATAGTCAATTTGAAATGACGATTCCCTAAAAGTTAAAAAAAAAATGTCGAACAATTATTGTTTTGCAACTTATTTTATAGGAAGCAACTATATTAGCTTATACAAGAAGAGCCACCTTCTGATTTAAATGCTATTTTGAATTTCATTCAACACAGTCTTCTAGGGTAGAGAAGCAGGTAAAAATGTTTAAAAAGTGGACTTTATATATCTTGAGGGGATGGGCTAGATAGTATGGTACATTCAAAGTGTTAAATTTGGAATCAAAGGACTCAGATTCAAATCCTAGCTCTACTACTTACTGTGTGACCTTAGATAAGTCATATACATTTTGAGGACATCTGTTTCCTTATCTATTAAATGAAGGGATTAGGTTAAATGATTGATAGGGGGATGGGGGGGGGGCAGGAGAGTCAAGATGGCAGCTTAGAAGCAGTGAAAGTCAATTCCTCTATGAAAACCTTTCTACACCAATCCAAAACAAAGGCCTTCAAGGGGAACAGAAAACCAGATCCAACAATAGGACAGTGCTGCCAGACTCTCTTGCTGGATTCAACTTAAAAGGTACACAGACTCTAGAGTTTAAGGAAAATAGAGAAGGAAGGTCACAGGACCCTTCCCCCACCTACTGTGCTGAGATTCCTGCAGTCACTGGGATCTCAGGGTGAGGGCTCCAGCCCAGAGGGAGTGCCTTGCTAACACAGCTACTCCAGGTTCAGGACTGACCACAGCCAGCAGGGAGGCAGCTGGAAGAGAGGGGCAGAGAGGAGGGCAGCCTAATCCCAGCCTTCAGCCACTACTCTATCTTGGGCTTCTGCCTCTGGAAGTTTTGGCCTCAGGGCACATCCAGTTCTACAGATCAGTTCAACTGGCTTAATCCAGTCTATCAATAGTGCAGATAAGAAGCCTCCAGAGGGCAGAAAAACTCAATCTCCAACACCCCTCCCAGATCTACCTCAATGGGGACAAGTTAGAAGCCTTCTCAATAAGATCAGGAGTGAAGCAAGGATGCCCATTATCACCTATATTATTTAATATTGTTCTAGAAACAGGATAGCAATTAGAGAAGAAAAAGAAATTGAAGGGATTAAAGTAGGCAATGAGAGAACTAAACCATCACTCTGCATATGATATGATGGTAAACTTAAAGAAACCCAGAAAATCAACTAAAAGACTAATGGAAATAATTAACAACTTTAGTAAAGTTGCAGGGTACAAAATAAATCCACATAAATCATCAGCATTTTTTATATTTCAAACAAAATTAAGCAGCAAGAGTTTGAAAGAGAAATTCCACTTAAAATCACACTAGACCAATGATGGGTAACCTTTTGAGCTTGGTGTGTCAAAATTTGACAAAAAAAATGAGCATAACTCGGGTGCTGTGTCACTTCGAGAAAAAAACTATCATTTTGTGATATTTATATTTTAAATAACGAAAATATATAACTGTAATATATAACTGTATTTGATAAACCAAAATAGGTAAATTAATATAGGTAAGAATTGTCATCTATAGTGCACAGAGTGTCTACACTAGATTACAGCAAATGTTTCATTCTTGGCATGCGGCCCCATACATCTCTGTATGCGGGCGTATGTCATCGAAAATGGCTACACATGTCAGTGTTTGCCATCACCTCTCTAGACAATACAAAATATTTAGGAATCTGTCTGCCAAGACAAGCACTGGAATTATATGAACACAACTACAAAACACTTTCCACACAATTAAAACTAGATCTAAATAATTGAAAAAACATTAATTGCTCATGGGTAGGACAAGCTAATAAAATAAAAATGACAATCCAACTTAATTTACTTACTCAGAGCCTTACCTATCAAACTACCAAAAAACTTTTTATAGAATTAGAAAAAAGTATAACAAAGTTAATTTGGGAGAACAAAAGATCAAGAAATATCAAGGAAAATAATGAAAAAAAAATGTGAAGGGATGGAGGCTTAGCAGTACCAGATCTTAAACTGTATTATAAAGCGGTGATCATTGAAACAACATGGTAGTGGCTAAGAGATAGAAGGGTAGATCAATGCAGTAAAGAATTGGGGCAAATGACCTCAGCAAGATAGTGTACAATAAACCAAATATCCCAGCTTTTGGGACAAGAACCCACTATTTAACAAAAACTGCTGGGAAAATTAGAAAACAGTGTGGGAGAGATTAGGTTTAGATCTATATCTCCCACCTTATACCAAGATAAATTCAGAATGAGTAAATGACTTTAATATTAAGAGGCGAATTATATGTAAATTAGGTGAACATACAATAGTATACCTGTCAGACCTATGGGAAAGGAAAGAATTTAATACTCAGCAAGACATAGAATATTACAAAATGTAAAATAAATAATTTTGATTACATTAAATTAAAAGTTTTTGTATAAACAAAACCAATGCAAACAAAATTAGAAGGGAAGCAACAAATTGAGGAAAAAATCGTTTTAACAAAAACTTCTGACAAACGTCTAATTTCTCAAATTCATAAGGAGCTAAGTCAGTTGTACCAAAAAAATCAAGTTATTCCCCAATTGATAAATGGTCATGGCACATGAACAGGCAGTTTTCAGATGAAGAAATCAAAACTATCAATAAACACACAAAAATGTTCTAAATCATTCATTATTAGAGAAATTCAAATTAAAACAACTCTGAGGTGCCACCTCACACCTAGTAGACTGGCCAATATGACAATAAAGGAAAATAATAAATGGAGAGGATATGACAAAATTGGAACACTACTATACTGCTGGTGGAGTTGTGAATTGATCCAACTATTCTGGAGGGCAATTTGGAACTATGCTCAAAGGGCTTTAAAAGACTGCTTGCTCTTTGATACAGCCATACTACTGCTGGGTTTGTACCAATGAAAAATTTTTATTATTATTATTATTATTATTATTATTATTATTATTATTATTCCTATTGACTCCCAGAGGAGCATAGGGCCTCAACCATCTCACGCTCTTTGTGATAGCAAAAAAATTGGAAAATGAGCAGATGTCCTTTGATTGGGGAATGGTTGAACAAATTGTAGTATCCAATGGTGATGGAATACTATTTTGCTAAAAGGAATGATGAACTGGAGGAAATCAATGTGAACTGCAAAGAACACCAGGAATTGATGCAGAGTGAAAGGAGCAGAACCAGGAGAACATTGTACACAGAATTGTACATTGTGGTGCAATCAAATGTAATGAACTTTTTTACTAGTACCAATGCAATGATCCAGGACAATTCTGAGGAACTTATGAGAAAGAATGTTATCCACAAGAACTGTGGTTGTAGAAATGCAGAAGTAAAACATGATTGATCACATGGTTTGATGGATATAGGATTGGGGATTCTAACTTTAAATGATCATTCTATTGCAAATATTAATAATATGGAAATAGGTTTTGAACAATGATACATGTATGACCCAGTAGAATTGCTCATCAGCTCAGAGAGAGGAAGGGAAGAACATGAATCATGTAACCATGGAAAAATAGTCTTAATCAATTAATTAGTTAATAAAAAAAAAAAAAGAAAGGATTGATTCCTGAGGCCCCTTCTAGCTCAAAATGAACTATCTTGTGTTCAGAAATGAATTATCTGAAAACACTGATTATTTTTCATATATCACTAATATGCACTAATATATTTTAAATGTCTTTTATACATTAGAAAATATATAAGAGGCACTTAAGATCTTAAGATCAAGAATCTGAAATTATCTTAGATGTCTTCATTTTACAGATGAAAAAACTCAAGGTCACATTAGCAAAACCAGGATCCAAAGTCAGGTCCCCTTCTTCCAAATCCAAAATATTTTCCACTTTATTATGAGACCACACGATAACAGTATTTGATCATGAATACCTTTTGCTTTTTCAGTTAGCATTGTGAGGCACCCTTTGATCTTTTCACTGTGATTTTTACTCATTTGACACAGTATAAGATCTAAAATTTAGCTAATGAATGATATGCTGGTATTCAATAGGTTTACCTGATATATTTACAGAGACTCTTTTGTATTAAAAAAGTTCTATTTTCTGAGACTTATCAGTATGCAATCAACACATAGCAGTATTGTACCAGACATTACATTTTCATGTTTGCCCATTTAACATCATTTATAGATCTGTATTCTTTTAAGGCTAGAATACTGTTTTTGCATCTATCCTTTATGTTTACTAGAGAAACTCCAATCATAGGATGAAATCTACACACATACTATTGTACTTTTACTATATGACCCATTACCCAATCTTTTTCACCTTTTTCACTTTTTCACACAATCATTATCTAATGAAGGAGAGATCCTATAGTGCCACATATTAATTATAGTTATATAAATAGATCTTACTTCCTGGGGAAGAGACCCTACAATACTAGTAGGGAAAAAGGGCTAAAGCTCAATTTTAAAAGTCCACTAACCTCAATCTGGTAAAAATGTATTTAATATTTATGATATGCTTACCAATGTGACAGCCTCTAGAGGCAAGGAATAACAAAATAACTAAATACAAATCCGTTTCTTCTGATAATTCACTGAGAGTCAAGGTGTTTTAAAAATATTTTGCTTTCTTTTGGTGATGACATGAAAGGAATGGGATACAAATTATTTTTTCTAGAACTCTGTAAGAGCCTGAAAAATGTATTTAAATTTCAAAAAGTTAATAATACCATATTATATTTATGTTTTTTATATTTTTAAAACAGAATTACTTCATTTAATCCTCACAACAACTTTGCAGGTCTAGAAATTCAATATTTTTGCTCTATTTTTCAAATGATATCAACAAAGTGTAACTTGCCCAAAGTATAGCTAATAATCAAACCAAGTCTTTCACCTCTTTTGGCTATTCTCCTATCACTTATTTACTATTTATAAAAATTTCTTTTCAAAAGAAATATGTATATGCATTCATCAAAATAAACTGAGGGTTTAATTTGTTATAATTAGCCATGAGTTAATTTTTTGAATGAATGAAAATATAAAGGCAGAAGCTATGTAATATAACCCTTTTAACATAATACAATCTGAAAGGAAGATATAAAATATTTGAAATGCAGGATCAGGGAAACTGTAGAAGGCAATGTAGTTTCCCTAATCCCAGGTCTTTGGAGAGACACAAGCAGGCTTGACTGGAAGGGAGAGACAGGAACCTAAGGAGTTTTCCTTCACCTCCCTCCTACCACTAAGCAGTTGGAGTCAGTTAACAGTTTGGTAATGGCAGACAATCTGGCTTGAAAACTTCAGGGCCCAGATGGTAAGTGGGGAAAGGCTAAACTCCTTATGATGATGTCTTTCTCTGAATTATTTCCCCACAGGATAGAAAGCTCACTGGCTCAGAGATTAGGATTAACTTCAGGGACACCAATAAGAGGAATTTAGCTTATGGAGGTTGTGAGTATATCCCCAAAATATCAATATCCAGACTCTGTTCCTAGTTGATACGGGTTTAATGATATCAGGAAATGGGAAGGGGGGGATAAGGCTTAGGGTTGATAGGTAAGGAGAAAACTACCTAAATAGTTATGTCTAAAATAGCCCCTTTCCCCAAAGGGGGAAATGTATTTGAGTGGCTGAACTGCTCTCTAACCTTATAAATATTCTTCTTCTAAACCTAGATAACTAAACTAAGGTAAACAGTGATATTGTTGAAAGGTTTAACCAAAGTAAAACAGGTTTGGCTGTCAGAGACTGAATGGCTCAGCTCAGAGCCACACAGCTTGCAGAGACAGCACCCAGATCAGGATCAAGACCCAAGACTCAAGACCTAATCCCCAAGACCCTGCAAGCAAGGAGACCTGCCTTTTTATACCAGGACTCCAACTGCCTTTAACTGCCCCCCTCTCTCAGAATTCTGGGGGGCGCTATGAAATTCTGTGCTGTAGCCTGAACCCCTCTCAGCAATATGGATCCCACAGAACACTGCTTAATAACATCTCTTTTTTTAAATAAGGTATCTCATTTATTTCAACATTTCACCTTAAAAAATGAATGAAAATAAGGAAATAGAATTGTCAAATTGAGGAAAAAAGAAACCACAAAAGAAGTCTGGTATACACATTTAACACTTTAAGAAAGTATTTATATCTATTAGAGGCCAATAACATAAAAAACAAAAAGCACTTGTCAAAAATAACTAAAAAAGAAGGAAAGAGAGAAAAAAGGAAATAACAAACTAAGTAAGGTGAGATTAGGCTGGATGGCACATGGTAAACTATATAGCAATTCAAGGATCCCAAGATGCTTATAGCACTGCAAAAGCACAATAAAAAAAAAAGCACCATTTTCTCAGTGATGTTACATGACTACAAATTATGGAAGTCTACAAATACAAAAGGATCAAATTGCATGTGACTCAATGGGCAATAAAAAGATACATGACAAGGGTACACAGGGATATAGTATACTGCTAAAAATTACTTGCATGAAAAGAAGAATAAAATCAATCAGAAAAAAAGAGGTATAACCTATCTTACAAGAAGAAATAAGCAAGAAAGGGACTAATTACTATTTTTGAGAAATAGAACTAGAGGAAGATAGTTAGAATGTTTGACGGCTCCTTCAGGAGAAGAGGACCTTGAGTATTGGGATTCACGAAGGAAATACATATACTAATTGGACTTGAGAAACTAAAAGCACATTTCATTAATATGAAAAAGCAAAATTCTAAAGGGAGTAGTAAATTACAAAATGATCAAAAGAAGCTCAAATTCATTAACGAATCAGAATGGCAGAGTAAAAAACACTCTGAGTTTGCCAAAACCTTTTTCTAAACATCCTGAAAGAGAAGGGAAAGAATGCCTCAAAACTAAGGAAAGTACAAAGTAAACATCTCACTGAGATGAGAAAGGAGAATATCCCAGTGCAATGGACATCAGGGAAACTAGAGTAGGAACTGGCCCACAGCACACAGCTGAAAGATATCAGAAGGGGCCAGCCTACCACAATGGACCTAATGAAAGTAACCAGCAGGGACTAGCCCACCTCATGTTGCAAGGAGAAAGGTACCAACAGGAACCAGGTCTCCACATGAGACATCAGGGGAAGTGGCAGCAGGGAAAGTAGAATCCAGCAAGACAGAATAACTTCAAGACATCCCACAGCAAGGCAGACAGGCCAGGACCTCTCCATCAAAGTATATACTATAGGACTTAAAGGCGGTATGAAGAGTGAATCAAATTTTCTTTGTCTATCAATCAGTAATTCAAAAATTAATCAACCAAAAACTTAAACACTCCTACTTAACACTAAGTAAGGGAGTTCCCAAGGCACTTACTAAAGTGAGTGACAACTCCAGAGGCCACAGACCACCCCCAAGCAGTGCTAAGCAAATTGAAAGACTGCAATTATAGGAGTAAAGGGGAAGAAGGGACAGGAAGTAACATGAAAAAAGAACTATAAAAAGTCCTGAACTTCCTCTCCAAGGAGCTTCTCCTGGTGACTTGGCTTTTGGGGGTGGCTTTGGACTTGATCATATGCTTGGACACTGACTTTGGCTCTTGCACTGCTTCTTGGAGGATTGCTCCTGGATCTTCTCTTTTGGACTTCGTCTTGGGTGAGTGAGTAGCTGGCCTTCCTTTCCTGACTAAGGAGAGATTAGTTCCAGAAAGGCCTTCCTTTCCTGGAGGAAGGTGTATAGGTGGAACCCTTGCATAAGACACCACCAGCTCTTCTGGCTGAGGGTTAAAGAGCCCTGCCAGGGCTGAGCCAGACACTGGAGCAACATTTAGTGTGATAGGCTAAACATTTTCTCTACCTTCTTCTTACATTTCTCTAGTTTCACTCTTTCCACCTCTTTGAAAATAAACGCTACTAAAAGTCATTTTGACTTGAGCTATAATATTTTTAAATTGGTGACCACAATATTATCTTAGAATTCTCATATTAGCATAAAAACCTAATTTTAAATTCTTACAGCAGTAAGACCTACTCCAAGCATAAAAGCAGACCATACTATAAGCTTAAAACAATGTTTCCTCTAACCCAAGAGCAAAGCAGAATTTCAACATATAAACAAAGGGGGAAAAAATGCTAGAAAAATGAGCAAAAGAAGAAAACTGACTTTTGAAAGTTATTTTAATGATCAGGAAGATAAGAATGCAAATTAAAAAGTGGACAACAATGCTAAAACAGAAACATTTGAAGACTCAAAGATTCAACTATATGCCATTAAATCTGATGATCTAAGTTAAACAGATAAATATTTTTTAAAATATAAATTGTCTAGATTAACAGAAGAGGAAATAGAATCCTTATAGAACCGTGTCTGAGAAAAAGAAATTGGACAGATACCAATGAATTTCCTAAGGGGAAAAAAATCAGAGCCTGATGGCTTTACAAGTGAATTCTAATAAAAACATTCAAAGAACAATTAACCCAAGTCAGGCCTAGAGACAGGAGGTCCTAGGTTCAAACCCGGCCTCAGCCACTTCCCAGCTGTGTGACCCTGGGCAAGTCACTTGACCCCCATTGCCCACCCTTACCAATCTTCCACCTATGAGACAATACACCGAAGTACAAGGGTTTAAAAAAAAAAAAAAAAGAATTAACCCTAATACGCTATAAATTATTTGGAAAAACAGGTGAAGAAATTCTATCAAACTCCATTTGTGGCACAAATACAGTGTTAATATATTACTTAGAAAGAATAAAAACACAGAAAACTAAAGACCAATCTCCCTAATAAATACTGATGGAAAAATACTAAATAAAATACTAGCAAGGAGATTACAGCAATATAACACAATGAACATATATACAACCAAAGAGATTTCATACCAGGAATGCAGGAATAGTTCAATATTAGGAAAACTATTAGCATAATTGACCATGTTATTTTAAAAAGTAACTATCTGATTACCTCAATAGATGCAGAAAAAGATTTTGACAAAACACAACATTCATTCCTTACAAAAACTGGAATAAGTGGAGTTTTCCTTAAAATAGATGGCATCTATCAAAAACCCTCATCAAGTATTAGCTATGATGGAGATAAGACAGAAGCATTCCAAACAAGACCAAGTGTGAAGCAAAGATAAGCATTATCACTACTATTCAATAGTGTACTAGAAATACTAACTAGAGCAATAAGATATTAATAAGATATAGAGCAATAGGATGGCACACTTTGAGCATTTCAGATAATCAACCAAATAAATAATAGAAACAATTAACAACTTTAGCAAAGTTGCAGGACATAAAATAAATCCACATGACTCATTAACATCTTTTATATGCCACCAACAAAATACAATAGCAAGAAATACAAAGACAAATTCATTTAAAATAACTGTAGTCAGTATAAAATAGCTGGAGTCTATCAAAACAAACCCAGTAACTACATGAACACAATTACAAAACATTTTCTGCACAAATAAGTCAGACCTAAACAATTGGAAAAATATTAACTGTTCATGGGTAGGCTAAGCTGATGATGCTGATGATGATGATAATAAACAATTCTGCCTATATTAATTTACGTATTTAGTGCCATACTAAACAAACTACCAAAAAATTAGTTCATATGGGTAGAACAAATAACAAAATCCATCTGGAAGACAAAAGGTCAAGAATATCAAAGGAATTAATTTTTAAAAAAATAAAGGAAGGTGGTCTATCCATACCAGATCTCAAACTGGCATAGATATTATTAATACTCATCAAAACAATCCTGAACTAGCTAAGAAATAGACTACTGCAGTGATGGCAAACCTATGGCACAGATGCCAATGATGACACACAGACTGTTTTCTATGGGTACAAGGGCTGCCCCACCCCAACCTCCAGTGCTCATTACTAGAAAGGCAGAGGGATTCTGCTCCCCTCCCCCTCTCCATCATGCCTAACAACATTTTTTCACATCACCCACCCAGCAGCCCAATGGGAGTGCACAGGGATTTAAGTGGGAGGCTCACAGGTGGCAAAGCTGGAGGGTAGCAGAGCACTTGGACCACTCCCCTCCCCATCTCTACACTTGCTGAGGGCATTCCTCACTTCACCAATCAAGAAGCCCAATGGAAGTCTTTCTTCCTCCCCTGTGTGGGTAAAGTAGAGAGTTTGGGGGGGAGAGAGGGGTGAGGGACAACTGGCATTCAGTCTGGGGCTCTGGTGTAGGGGCAGGGCCTGGCACTTCATCTCTAAAAGGCTGGCTATCACTGGACTAATGGACCAATGAAATAGATTATGCACTCAACACACAGTAGTCAATGACCAGACTAAAATCAAATTTCATCTATGCTACCTACTTTGCCACAGGCAAGTCATACTCATTTTCTTTATCTATAAAAAAAAGCAGTTAAATGAAAGGATATTCATGGTGACTTTCTGCTTTAAATTCTATGAAAACACATGTTTTGGTTTGCCTAGTCTTTCATCTCCAGAATATTTCTTTTTTAAGCTTTATAGTCACAAACTTTTTCTCAGTACTTCTCTTCCTTGTCTCATCTTTAATCAACTTTGGTGATTCGTCATCAGTACCCCAAGATTTTATATTCAAATCTTGCTTCTCTTTTCTCTCTACATTCTCGATAACCTCATCAGCCCTATAGGTTGTCTTATATATGTTCTACATATAGTTATTTGTGGATATGTCAAGGGTTCCTAACCATTAACTCATTGGTTACTGTATTATTTTGACAACTATGTTTTGATAAAACTGGATTCCTTTGTAATCCTATGTATTTTATTTTATACGCTTAAAAATTTTATTCTAAAAACAGGTCCAGAGACTTTGCCAGTTAGTTCAATGGATTCATAAACAAAAAAAAAAATGGTTAAGAATTCTAGAAATATGTAGGTTATATCCTACTGAAGAACAGGCACTTCTTTTCTTTGTAGCTCTAGGGCTTAGAAAAGTGTCTACAACAGAGCTACTTACTACTTGATTAGTATAAGTTTTAATGTACTGAAAAATATAACATATTTAAGATAATAAATAGCTAGCTATACGGATTATGTATTATTTTCCCTAAAACTAATTCCTTTCTTTTGTTAATAACTGCCAATAATTTTGAGAACTTCAGTTTTAAGTTTATAAAGAAAAAAAGAGGCAAATAATACCTATTCATCACCCTAGGTGAATATAACCTATTCAATTATTTGAAGAAGGAGAATAAATATACATTCATTAAGAGCTCACTAGGAGCTAGGTGGCCTAAATTCAAGAAGACTGATCTTCTTTTTTTTTTTTTTTTTTTAACCCTTGTACTTCGGTGTATTGTATCATAGGTGGAGGATTGGTAAGGGTGGGCAATGGGAGTCAAGTGACTTGCCCAGGGTCACAAAGCTGGGAAGTGGCTGAGGCCGGGTTTGAACCTAGGACCTCCTGTCTCTAGGCCTGACTCTCACTCCACTGAGCTACCCAGCTGCCCAAGACTGATCTTCTTGAGTTTAAATCTGGTCTCAGAAGCTTACTAAGCTATGTGACTCTGGTCAAGTCACTTAACCCTGTTTGCCTCAGTTTCTTCACATGTAAAATGAGAAGAATCTTTGTGAAAAAAAAAATCCCAAATGGAGTCACAAAGAGTCAGATACAAATGAACAACAAGAACCTACGGTGTGACAGTCAAAGGAAAAAGAAAGACAAAATAAAATTCCTGTTCTTGAAGAGCTCACAGTCTAATGGGAGAAACAATCTTTAAACACACACACACACATATATTTATAGATGTATATATGCATGTATACACACACACAGAGACACAAGATAAATCAGAAATAATTAAGGGAAGGCACTAGAATTAAGAGGAATTGGGAAAGGTCATATGAAAGAGGTCTACCAGAAAAATCAGCAGTAGAGCAGGTAAACAAGCCCATACCTTCTCAGCTGGAACAGCTAGATATGTAGCCTGAAAACTACAGCATCAAGAATGAAGAATCAGCTCTTTTATATCTCCCCACCAAAGGCAAGGGAGGTCAGAATGGACAGGGTTTTGGAAGTACAGATTGGTCAAGACAAGAATACAAGGCTTCTAAGGTTCCAAGCACTAGGTCCAAGGACAGATGAAAAGACCTGAAGATTTAGCACTGTGAACCTCAAAGATCTAAAGGAGCTCAACTGCAAGAGGTTGAGGTCAGAGCAGTGACCCAAGGGAGTAGCCAAGCAAGGATAACTATCCTCATCCAAAAACTCCAGCAGGAGCTGAGCCTTATCTTGATTGTAGGGTATTTAGGATATAAAGCTGAAAGAAAAAGAAAAACAGAGTAATTCAAAAGCAAATAAATAAGAGGGAGTTAAAGGATATTGCACAAGAATACATGAATATCTATATGGAATGAAGCAACATAAAAATAAAATACAAAATATTCAATAGCCAACATAATGGCTATTATGAGACTGTATTATGCTGGGTGCTAGAAAATATAAATTGAGTAAGGTTGTGAAAAAGAAAAAACTCCATTATGGAGCTCTCAGGTCTTTAGAGATAGCCTGACAGCCTGGGTGCTAATTTCCTAATTTCCTCATTACAGTTCCTTTCATCAAAAAGTTTAAAGCTTATTGTTGGTAATATTATATGCATATAGACCAATATAATAAAATTAGAATTTGTTAAATGCATAATAGAAAGACAAAGCTTAAATAAAGCTTAAAGCTTAACAAGATCAAATTAGGCTAAGAAAACTAAGCTATTTTGAGGAAGAGAAACACATCAATGAGCATAAAGAGAGATGTCAATTCATGTTAAGGAATACTCTAAGTAAATATTATTAAAGACAATAATAAAATAAGATAATATAACAAATTTTGGGAACCCAAACAAAACAGTACTTAGGGGGAAATGTATGTCTCTTAACACCCAAGAAAATAGTAATGGGTGGAGTGGCTGGTGAAAATTTCAAACTTTTTAAAAATAAATATTAAAAATAAAGTGGTTTACAACAAAGTATTTTTGATCAGAAGTTAAAAATGATTATTTTTTGCATCAATATTTTCCCAGTGACGGTGGTGAAAAAATCTCTAATTATCAATGGTACCAATTTCCAATCAATGCTTCCAAATTTGCAGCTGACAGAAAAGGGTAAGGTGGAGCCAAGATGGAAGCTTAGTAGCAACAAAAGCCTGAAACTGCTCTGATGATTCTTTGAAACTGATTTTTAAAAGGCGCCTCAAAAGGACAGGAATCAAAGCAGGACTAGTGAGGGGGCTCTTTCATTGAACACAACATGAAAGATAATCAGAGTCAGTTGAGTTCCAAGGTATAAGGGGGAACCAGAAAAAAAACTACACACAGAAGAGTGCTGGCCAACTTACCCTTACCCCCTCAGTGCACCAGACTCAGAACTTGGGCATAGGCCAATTTCAGGATCCTGGGTTGTGGACCATAACAACAAAAGAGCACCTTGGACCCACTCCTTGAAGTCCCAGGCCCTGGCAGTGAGGTCCAGAGGTCCATATCACTGGACGCTCTCAAGCAGCAGTGAAGATAGCTCCAGGACAAAACCCTGGGGACCAGAAGCTAAAACAGAATTGTCAAGCAGCTTGAAGATTTCCAAGTCTACAAGAGGGAAAATGACCACACAACAGCAAAATCAATCAAACAAACAAACAAACAAAAAACACTTGACCCTTGAAAATTTCTATGAGGAAAAAGAGCAAAGACTAGAATCAACAGGAGATGGTGAGATCCAAGCAAATATATGCAAAATGTCAAAGGGCAAGAGAGAAATGTAAGTACTCATTAGTAGACTACATCATATCAGCAGTAATAATTTTGTGTATAAGAAATAGAATGAAATATTATCCTGGGAACATAAAGAAAAAGAGGTTAGTTTTAAAGAACAAGAATTAGACATATAAAGAATCGGTGTCCTAACAGGTGAGGTGAAAAGATCTACAGGAAAGCTTCTAGTACATTTATTGGAATCTTTATAGTTGATTTATTAGAGGACAAGAACAAGAATGTATTTGAAAAGAGTACAAGTTTTGATCTTTACCATGAAAGGGAAGACATATATTGCTATGGTTATGGTTCCATAAGTGGTAATAACTGTTTTAAATAAAACTATGTTTGACAAGAAACAAAAACAAATTGATATTTTAAACATACAAGATATACTAAAAAATTAACATTAAAATGTATCCAAATAGAATCTAATTTCATCAGAATGAACTTCATAAATGTTACTTTCTTACACTAGCCAAAAATACATTTTAGAATACTTTCAGATTAAGGCTGCAAGCCTTTTCGACTTCCTGGTTAAGATGGCGGCAGAGTAAAAAGCAGCTGCTTAACCTCTCCTAACCTAAACATATAGGACTCCTCAAGAAGACATAAAAACAAATCAAGATGAACAAAGGGACCCCACAAAAGGGTATAGCATTGGAGGTACGTGGAATTGGGGGACTTCCATGCTAAAGGGGTGAAACAGCTCTCACTCAAAGGTGAGCTGAGTAAGCCCCTCCCCCACCCCACACCACCCACAGTGACAAAACCAGCGCACAAGAGTTAGAGCAAGTTTGGGGTGCGGATTAAGTCCTTGCCAGCTACCTGGGGTCACCAAGGCCTTCTCCTGAGAGCAGCAAGACTTAAGACCCCAAGAGGCTAAAGAACGCATGCAGACTCTGAACACAGACCCTGAGTGCAGGAACAAGTGCGGGCGCAGACACAAGCCTAGACACGAATCCTTAGGAAAGGCGAGGACTCGTATCTTGAGCTCAGGCTCAGACCTTCAGTGGGGACCCAATGCAAAAGGGGTTCACAACTGTGGAAGCAACTCCCTGAGACAGTTAAAGGAATAAGTAAAGGGACTACCAGGAGACTTGACCCTGAGAACAACTGAGACCTCAGGAGCCTAAAAAGTGCAGACAGACCCTGAGTGTGAAGATAAACCTAAGAGGGAGCAGGGCTAACAATGGCAAGCCAGAGACAAGAACCCCAAAAGAGAAAGATCATAAAGAAGACATCTGTAATACTCAACAACTTTTACACAAATAAAATCCAGACAACAGAGCAAACAGCAGAGAAGAACAAACAAGTAATCATATCCAAACCTTCCCAAAATAATGAAAACTGGGCACAAGCTATTGAAGAGTTCAAATCTGAGATGATGAGAAAGATGGAAGAGATTTGGCAAGAGAAGTGGGAAATAGCTCAAAAGGAAATAAACAGATTAGAAGACAAAAACTCCCAATTGGAGAAAGATGCCCAAAAATCAAATGAAATGGTAAGCAAATTGGAAACCAAAATCTGGCAAGAAACAATTTAAAAGGCAGAATTTTGCAATTAGAAAGTGAGGCTCAGAAATCAAATGAACTGATAAGCAAACTGAACACCAGAAAGGACCAGATTGAAAAGGAAAACCAAAAGATTATAGCCGAAAACCAGTCCCTAAAGTCTACAATTGAGCAATGAGAAACTGATGATCTCTCAAGACAGCAAGAACAAATAAAACAAAGTCAAAAGACTGAAAAAATAGAAGGAAACATGTAATATCTCAATGAGAAAGTGACAGACCAATAAAACAGGTCTAGAAGAGACAATCTGAGAATCATTGGTCTTCCTGAAAAACCAGAAATTAATAGAAATTTGGACTCCATACTAAAAGAAATTATTCAGCAAAATTGCCCTGAAGTTCTACAACAAGAGGGCAATATAGACATTGAAAGGATCCATAGATCACCCTCTAGACTAGACCGAGAAAAGATAACTCCCAGGAATATAATAGCCAAATTCAAGAGCTTCCAAGTAAAAAGAAAAAATTTTACAAGAAGCCAGAAAGAGACAATTCAGATATCAAGGAGCACCAATCAGGATCACAGAGGATCTGGCAGCCTTCACACTAAAAGACCGCAAGGCTTGGAATATGATATTCAGAAAGGCAAGGGAACTGGGTCTACAACCAAGGATCACCTACCCATCAAAATTGACTACATACTTCCAAGGGAAAGTATGGGCATTCAACAAGATAGAAGATTTCCAAGTATCTGCACAGAAAAGACTAGGACTAAATTGAAAATAAATGACTACAGGCTCAAAAAGGGCTTTTAGAAGAGCCTACAAAAGACCTCAAAAACCAAATGAGACGGGTTGAAGAAAAATTGGAAAAAATGCAGGGAAGTCAAACAAATTATGAAGTAAAGATCACCCAAATGGAAAAAGAGATCCCAATATTTATGGAAGAAAACAGCTGATTTAGTAGAATTGGACAAGAAAAAGTTAAAAATTTCCTATGAAAAAAAGTAATGAAACAAAATCAAAAGAACAAAATAAAGAGAATATGAAACATCTTATTGTAAAAACAACTGACCTGTAAAATAGAGCAAAGAGAGACAATTAAGAATAGTTGGACTCCTGGAAATTTATTAAAAAAAAAAAAAGCTATGATACTACACTTCAAAACATCATCAAGGAAAACTGACCTGAAATTTTAAAAACAGAGTAAAATAGAAATTGAAATAATCTACCAGTCACCATCTCAAAGAGACTCAAAGATGAAAATGGACAGGTACATCACTGTTAAGTTTCATAACTCCCAGGATAAGGAGAAAATACTACAAGGAACAAGAAAAAATATTGTGGAGCTATAGTCAGAATAACTTAGCTGCTGCAACATTAAAACAATGCAGGGCATGGAACACAACATTTAGTAGAGCAAGAGACTGGGCTTACAGCAAGAATAACATATCCATCAAAGTGATCATAATTATAAAAGAAAAAAAATGGATATTTAACTAAAGGGATTTCAAATATTCCTAGTGGAAAACCCAGAATTCAGCAGAAAACATGATTTTTAAGAAACATACAAAGGTAATGAAAGATAAATCATAAGTAGCCCAAAAGGTCAAATTGCTTAATTATGCTATGGAAAATGTAACTATGGCCCCCGGAATGACATCATTGCCTGGGTATTTTGATGGGTTAGGTATGAATGGAAGACTCAAATTTGAGGGAATATAATAGAAAGAGCTGAAATAGCATTGGAATAGACTAGGAGGAGGCAGGGTAGTGTGACTATCTCATATAGAGGAACAATGAATGGACAAATTGCCACAGAGAGGGGCTTAAGGGGTAGAGGGCTGAGAACAATGGAACCCAACTCTAATCAGACAAAGAAAAAACAATATATCCAATTAGAAGGGTAAAAATTTTCTACAAATTACCTACAGAGGATGAGGAGGGAAGGGATAAGAGAAGAAGTAGGAGTCCCCTTGGGGTACTGAGGAAATAAGAAAGAGAAGGGTAGGGAAGAGGACAAGGGGATAAGAAAAGGGAGGGAAAACTAGAGGGCAGTATACATCAAGAGGTATGGGGGTAAGTCATAGGGATAAGGAAATCAAGAAGCAGGAGGGCATAGTCTGTGGGAAAAGGAAGGAATTTTTGGTAAGGTAGATAGAAAAAGAATTAAAAGATAAGGGGAGGTTTTCCGGGTAAGGATGGCAGCAGAGTAAAAAGCAGCTCTCAACCTCTCCTGACCGAAACATATAAGACTCCTCAAGGAGACATAAAAACAAACCCAGTCGAATGGAGGGACCCCACAACAGGGCGCAGTGTGGAAGGTACGTGGAATCGGTACATTTCTATGCTATAAAGGGGTGAAACAGCTCTCACTAAATCACGGGCTGAGCAACCACCCCACCCCCCACCCCCTCCACACACACCACCTATAATGCCAAAGCCAGGTAAAAAGAAAGAGCAAGTTTGGGGCACCCATTGAGTCATTGGCAGCTCCAGGGCCTGTTCCTCAGAGCAGCAAGATTTAGGACCCCAAAAAGCTAAAGAACGCATGTGGACTCTGAGCACGGGCGCAGAGCGAGGGTGCAGAGCGAGGGTGCAGAGCGTGGGTGCAGGCAGAGGCGCGGGTGGAGGCAGACACAGGCACGCGTGTGAGCGTGAGTGAAGGCTCTGAAACCCTGAGTGGGGAACCAGCCCAGATGGGTATATGACTGTGGAAGCAGCGCCCTGAGACTTGTAAAGGAACCTCCAGCAGAGGACCAAGCAAGGGGGTTCACCAGGGGGATTGACCTTGAGAAAAACCAGAACTCAGACCTCAGGACCCAAAAGACCGCAAACAGGCCCTGACCACGAGTAAAAGCTGAGAAGCTGCTGGGATAACAATGGCTACCCAGAATCAGGAAGCTCAGACGAGAAAGATTAACAAGAAAAAGAAATCTTTAACACTTGACAACTTTTACACAGAGAAAATCCAGACAACCGGGCAAATAGAGGGGGAGAACAAACAAGCATCTGGACCCTCCCAAAATAATAATGAAAACTGGTCACAAGCTCTTGAAAAGTTCAAAACTGAGATGATGAGAAAGATGGAAGAGATTTGGTTAGATAAATGGGAAATAGCTCAAAAGGAAATCAAGCAAGATAATAACAGTTTAAAAGGCAGAATTTTGCAATTGGAAAGTGAGGCTCAGAAATCAAATGAACTGATAAGCAAAGTGAACACCAGAAATGACCAGATTGAAAAGGAAAACCAAAAGATCATAGCCGAAAACCAAAAGATTATAGCCAAAAACTAGTCCCTAAAGGCTAGAATTGAGCAATTAGAAGGTAATGATCTCTCAAGACAACAAGAACAAAAGAAAAAAAAAAACAAAGTCAAAAGACTGAAAAAATAGAAGGAAACATGTAATATCTCAATGAGAGAGTGACAGACCAAGAAAACCGGCCTAGAAGAGACAATTTGAGAATCATTGGCCTTCTACAAAAACAAGAAATTAATAGAAACCTGGACTCCATACTAAAAGAAATTATTCAGCAAAATTGCCCTGAAGTCCTAAAAGAAGAGGGCAATATAGACATTGAAAGGATCCATAGATCACCCTCGACACTCGACTTAGAAAAGACAATGCACAGAAATATAATTGCCAAATTTAAGAGCTTCCAAGTAAAAGAAAAAATCTTACAAGAAGCCAGAAAGAGACAATTCAAATATCAAGAAGCACCAATCAGGATCACACAGGATCTGGCAGCCTCCACGCTAAAAGACCGCAAGGCTTGGAATATGATATTCAGAAAGGCAAGAGAGCTGGGCCTGCAACCACGGGTCAACTACCCATCAAAAATGACTATATATTTCCAGGGGAAAGTAAGGGCATTCAACAAAATTGAAGATTTCCAAGTATTTGCACAGAAAAGACGAGGGCTAAATGGAAAGTTTGATATCCAACCACAAAAATCGAGAGAAACATGAAAAGGTAAATAAGAAACAGAGGGGAAAGAAAGAAAACTCGTAACTTTTAGATTTGCCTTTTTAAGGGCCTCAGTAAGATCTAATTATCTGTATTCCTATGTGGAGAAATGCTATGTTTAATTCTCGGTAGTGAACTCTATTCACTATTATAGTATTCACTATTATAGTAATCAGAAGAATAATTCACAGGGAGAGGGTGGAATACTAAATGGTCTAAGATGATATGGGGGTGTGTGAAAGAGGGGGGTGGATAGGACACCAAGAGAAACTTGAGTGAATAAGAAAAATAGAATATTATATTACACACAAAGAGGGCATGAGAAGGAGAGGGGACAAATACTATTATAAGAAGGAGAGGAAGAGAGCATTAAGAGGTAATATTTAAACCTTACTCTCAGTGTAATCAACCCGGAGAGGGAAGAGTAGTTATACTATCCATTGGGATATAAAACTCTTATCTAACCCTACTGAGAAAGTCAGAAGAGAAAAACCAAGGGGAGCAGGGGAGTGGGGAGGTCATAAAAGGGAGGGGAGAAGAAGGGGGTGGGAATTCATTAGGCCTTCAAAATAAAAGGAGAGGAATAATAAGGGAGGGGATAGAAAGAGTAATAAATCAAAAGAGGGGATAAGGGTTACTGGCATAAAGCAAACCACTCAATTAAAAGGAAATAGTGTAAGAAGAAGGAGTAGAACTAGGAGACGATACCAAAATGTCGGCAAATACACAACTGATAATTATAACTCTTAATGTAAATGGGATAAACTCACACACAAAAAGGAAGCAAATAGCAGAGTGGATTAGAAACCAAAATCCTACCATATGTTGTCTATAAGAAACACATATGGGGCGGGGGACATACACAGTTTCAAAGTAAAGGACTTGAGCAAAATCCTTTGGGCATCAAATGAAAAAAAAGAAGGCAGGAGTGGCAATTATGATTTCTGACAAAGGCATAGTAAGAATTGATATGATTAAAAAAGACAGGAAGGTCATTACATCCTGATTAAAGGCAGTATAGACAATGAAGAAATAACATTGCTCAATATGTATACACCAAATGGCATAGCAACCAGATTCGTAAAGGAGAAACTGGCAAATCTAAAGAAGGAAATAGATAGTAAAACCATACTAGTGGGAGGTCTAAATATCCCTCTTTCAGATCTAAATAAATCAAACAAAAAAATAAATGAGAAAGAGGTAAGAGAGATGAATGAAGTCCTAGAAAAATTAGATTTAATAGATATGTGGAGAAAAAGAAATAGGAACAAAAAGGAATACACCTTCTTTTCAGGGGCATATGGTACATTGACAAAGATAGACCATGTAATAGGGCATAGAAACATTGCAAACAAATGCAAAACAGCAGAAATAATAAATGTAACTTTCTCAGACCATAATGCAATAAGAATAATATTTAGTAAGGGCACCTGGACAGGCAAATCAAAAACTAATTGGAAATTAAATAATATGATTCTCCAAAACCAGCTAGTCAGAGAAGAAATCATAAAAACAATCAACAATTTCACTGAAGAGAATTACAATGAAGACACATCCTACCAAACTCTGTGGGATGCAGCCAAGGCAGTACACAGGGGGAAATTTATATCCTTGAGTGCATATATTAACAAATTAGGGAGGGCAAAGATTAATGAATTGGCCATGCAACTCAAAAAATTAGAAAGCGAACAAATTAAAAATCCCCAGATGAAAACTAAATTAGAAATACTAAAAATTAAGGGAGAAATTAATAAAATCAAAAGTAAAAGAATTATTGAATTAATAAATAAGACTATAAGCTGGTATCTTGAAAAAACAGATAAAATAGACAAAGTACTGGTCAATCTAATAAAAAAAAAGTAAAGAAGAAAACCAAATTGACAGTATCAAAGATGAAAAGGGAGACCTCACCTCTAATGAATGAGAAATTAAGGCAATCATTAAAAACTATTTTGCCCAATTATATGGCAATAAAAATAGCAATCTAGGAGATATGGATGAATATTTACAAAAATATAAACTGCCTAGATTAATAGCAGAAGAAATAGAATACGTAAATAATCCCATATCAGAAAAAGAAATTAAACAAACCATCAAAGAACTCCCTAAGAAAAAATCACCAGGGCCTGATGTATTCACAAGTGAATTCTATCAGACATTCAAAGAGCAACTAATCCCAATACTACACAAATTATCTAATATAATGAGCAAAGAAGGAGTCCTACCAAATTCCTTTTATGACACAAATATGGTACTAATTCCAAAGCCAGGTAGATCAAAAACAGAGAAAGAAAGACTACTCTCCCTAATGAACATAGATGCAAAAATCTTAAATAGAATTTTAGCAAAGAGACTCCAGCAAGTAATTAAGAAGATCATCCACCATGATCAGGTGGGATTTATACCAGGAATGCAAGGATGGTTCAACATTAGGAAAACCATCCAAATAATTGACCATATCAACAGTCTAACCAATAAAAATCATATGATTATCTCAATAGATGCTGAAAAAGCCTTTGACAAAATACAGCATCCATTCTTATTGAAAACGCTGAAAAGTAAAGGAATAGAAGGACCCTTCCTAAAAATAATAAACAGTATATACCTAAAACCATCAACAAACATCATATGCAATGGGGATAAATTAGAAGCCTTCCCAATAAGATCAGGAGTGAAACAAGGATGCCCATTATCACCTCTATTATTCAATATAGTACTAGAAACATTAGCAATAGCAATTAGAGAAGAAAAAGAAATTGAAGGTATCAAAATAGGCAAGGAGGAAACTAAGCTATCACTCTTTGCAGATGATATGATGGTCTACTTAAAAAATCCTAGAGAATCAACTAAGAAGCTTGTAGAAATAATCAACAACTTTAGCAAAGTTGCAGGATACAAAATAAATGCACATAAATCATCAGCATTTCTATATATTTCCAACACATTAGAGCAGCAAGAGGTAGAAAGAGAAACACCATTTAAAATTATCCTAGACAATATAAAATACTTGGGAATCTATCTACCAAAACAAACACAGCAATTATACGAAAACAACTACAAAACACTTTCCAAACAAATAAAACTGGAGCTCAACAATTGGAAAGCCATTAACTGTTCATGGGTAGGACGAGCTAACATAATAAAAATGAACATTCTACCCAAATTAATTTACCTATTTAGCGCCATACCTATCAAATTACCAAAAAACTTCTTTACTGAATTAGGAAAAACTATAACAAATTTCATTTGGAATAACAAAAGATCAAGAATATCAAGGGAAATAATGAAAAAAAATGTGAAGGAAGGGGGCCTAGCAGTACCAGATATTAAACTATACTACAAAGCAGCAGTTATCAAAACAATATGGTACTGGCTAAGAGACAGAACGGAGGATCAGTGGAATAGACTTGGGGTTAATGACGTCAGCAAAAGAGTGTATGATAAACCCAAAGAGCCCAACTTTGGGGACAAAAATCCAGTATTTGACAAAAACTGTTGGGAAATTTGGAAAACAATATGGGAGAGATTAGGTCTAGATCAACATCTCACACCCTACACCAAGATAAATTCAGAATGGGTGAAGGACTTGAATATAAAGAGGGAAACTATAAATAAGTTAAGTGAACACAAAATAGTATACCTGTCAGATCTCTGGTAAAGGAAAGATTTTAAAACCAAGCAAGAGCTAGAGAAAAGTACAAAATGTAAATTAAATGGTTTTGATTATATTAAGCTAAAAAGCTTTTGTACAAACAAAAACAATGTAGTCAAAATCAGAAGGGAAACAACAAATTGGGAAAAAATCTTTATAACAAAAAACTCTGACAAGGGTCTAATTACTCAAATATACAAGGAGTTAAAGCAATTGTATAAAAAATCAAGCCATTCCCCAATTGAAAAATGGGCAAGAGACATGAATAGGCAATTTTCAGGCAAAGAAATCAAAAGTATCAATAAGCACATGAGAAAGTGTTCTAAATCTCTAATAATTAGAGAAATGCAAATCAAAACAACTCTGAGGTATCACCTCACACCTAGAAGATTGGCTAAAATGAAAGAAGGGGAGAGTGATGAATGTTGGAGGGGATGTGGCAAAATTGGGACATTAATGCATTGCTGGTGGAGTTGTGAACTGATACAACCATTCTGGCTGCAATTTGCAACTATGCTCAAAGGGCTATAAAAGATTGCCTACCCTTTGATCCAGTCATGCCATTGTTGGGTTTGTACCCCAAACAGATCATAGATAAACAGACTTGTATGAAAATATTCATAGCTGCGCTTTTGGTAGTGGCAAAAAACTGGAAATGAGGGGATGTCCTTCAATTGGGGAATGGCTGAACAAATTGTGGTATATGCAGGTGATGGAATATTATTGTGCTAAAAGGAATAATAAACTGGAGGAGTTCCAGGTCAACTGGAAAGACCTCCAAGAACTGATGCAGAGCGAAAGGAGCAGAGCCAGAAGAACATTGTACACAGAGACTGATATACTGTGGTAAAATTGAATGTAATGGACTTCTGTACCTGCAACAATGCAATGACACAAGACAGCTCTGAGGGATTTATGGTAAAGAACGCTACCCACATTCAGAGGAAGGACTGCAGGAGAGGAAACATAGAAGATAAACAATTGCTTGAACGCATAGGTTGGGGTGGACATGATTGGGGATGTGGACTCGAAACTACCACACCAATCCAACTATCAACAATTTGGAAATAGGTCTTGATTGATGACACGTTACAACCAGTGGAAATGTGTGTCGGCCATGGGTGGGGGGAAAAAGGGGGATGAAGGGGAAAGTAGGGGCATGAAGCATGTAAACATGTTAAAAATGAATATTAAAAAATGTTAAAAAAATTAAAAAAAAGATAAGGGGAAAGGATAAGGGAGGAACTTTAGGAAAGCTGGGTCAATTTGGAAATAAGAGGGTAAAGGGAGATGATAAGGGAGAATCTTTGGGAAGAGACTGAATAGGAGAGGTATTAATCAAAGGAAATTGGATATCTGAAGAGGGACATGTATGAAATAAAGAAAGAGGGAAACAAACAGTGAGGAGAAATGAAGTAGATGGAAATGCACAAAAGTAACTGACATTGAGTGTTGTAATAGTTAATTAAGAGCTAATTAGGTAATGTTTAATTAAGAATGGATTTTTAGCATAGAGAGGTATGAAGAATTCTGAGGAGGTCAGAGGGATGGAATTCCCAGAGAACCTCTAAGGAAATGGAAGTTGGGATTTACCGATTGCTTTTGGTCTCTCTGATACTTCGCACTAGGAGGTGGACACTCAGAGAGAAGGAGTAGTATTTTCCCTGTGATCCCTCTGGGAAAAGTTTGGAAACTAGATCTGGAAAGTAAACAGCTTGGAGAGAAGAAAGTTTGTTCATGAGAGAGTTTGCCAGTAAAAAGAGAAGCAGAGGTCAGGTGGAGCTGATCTCCCCAGATAAGGAGCTTCAAGTTCAGAGGGTGGTTGCCTCAGACCCCTGCTGAGCAGATCCCCTGCTGTGCGAGAAGGAAAAACCTTTCACTTTATAAATAGAGAAAGATTGCTGGAGCATTTTTTATATAATTAACCTATGTTGCTTAAGATATATTTTAGAATAGTTTAGTAAGATAGATTTATTTCAATAGATGAGAAAGGTTAGCCTTGGCTTACCAAGGAAGAAGAAAATCTCTTGTGAGATAGTTTTGGGAACAGGTTTATAGATAGAACTTCTTAGGTTAGGGAAATATACAAATACCTCAGCTCAATACTACTACTTTCCATTCCTTTCCTTTCCTTTTAATAGTTCCATAAATAGGAATAACTTTTTTATAACTAGTTTCCAGTAGTTTCCTCAATAGCTAATACAATTGATTCCCTCAACAGTCAATAACTAGTGACAGCTATTAACATTGATCAATAACAAAGGTAATATTCCCTTTTACAGTGTAATGGTATGAATTCATACGTGTGAAGAAAATGAATAATAGAAAGGATCAAAAACCTGGACCTTTATTTTGTCAAAGGCTTTTTCAGCATCTATTGAGATAATCATGTGATTTTTGTTTGTTAGATTGTTGATATGGTCAATTATGTGGATGGTTTTCCTAATGTTGAACCAACCTCGCATTCCTGGTATAAATCCCACCTGATCATGGTAGCCATTGTTAGCACTGCGCCCTCTCACGTTTATCCTCTCAGGGTCTGTCTGCACTCTTTAGACTCGAAACTACCACACCAATGCAACAATCAACAGTTTGGAAACAGGTCTTGATCAATGATACATGTTAAAACCAGTGGAAATACACATCAGCCTTGGGGGGGGGGGGGAAGCTCGGGGGGTGAAGGGGAAAGACCATGAATTATGTAACCATGTTAACTTTTCTAAAAAATAAATATTAATAAATGTTTAAAAAAAAAAACCTGGACCTGACAATATGGTCTTTATAAGAAACACCCTAAAAATGTCAGACAAATATATTGATGGTGAGGGGCTGAAAAAGAAAATACTATGTCTCAGCTGATCCAGAGAAGGCAGGGTAGCAGTAATGAATGATCTCTGCAGAGCTGAGCTAAAATGGATATAACTAGATGAGATTTAGATAACAATAATAATTCCAACAGACTTTGATTTTCTGCTCACAGAACTGGATAAATCTAACCAAAAACAAACAAGAAATAAGTTAAGGAGATGACTAGAACCTTCTATAAATTAAGTAAGATAGATATCTGGAGAGTCCTGTAATAGGTATAGGCTGTAAAAGTTTAAAAGCATATTTGTGTAAGCATGTTAGGGAAAGCCTTTGCTGGAAGTCATGGACTTTCTGAATAGAATGCAGGGGGGTAGGGAGGAGAGTGCTGAGCAACAGACAGACTGCTGAGCTGTGAGGGGTTCAGAACAGAAGTGCAATCTGCAGTCCCTTTTGACCTGGGATCTTGGAGAGTGGTGAAGGTTGAAAAGGCAGAAGACATGAATCCTGCAAGTCAACTCTGAGTAGGAAAGTGGCCTGTGATCTGGTGGACAGTTTGCAGACATCTCTCCCTACCTGGTTACTTTGGATCATCCGCCTGTGAAGGAGTTGGTTCCTGGTATCCTGAAAACATCTCTGGAACAGTTGTGAGACCCCAAATTCAAGCCCTCTTCCTCAGGTCCTTAGCCAAGCTGTCAAAACCTGGCAGAAGTCAGGTTGGCCAAGGAACTTATGCTTTTTGACTCCGGTCCTGGACAGTTAGATATAGTTTCACCTAAACCCCTCTCCTATCCCCTCATATTACAATTAAACTGTTTCCCTGTGTGTTTTCTAGTACTTTAATGTCCTCGTTGAATATATTTAATACTTTGAGGTTATTACAGGCTGGGTGGGGCAGAGTGACAGTTAGTCAGGCTTAACTGCCATTTCTGTCAACGGTCGTTCCCCTTATAGTTAAACCTGGTTCCCTGGCTTGTAAAGTCTTACCCATTGTCCCTTCCTGTCTCCTATCCACCCCACTGAACCCACAAGTAATATTTAAGTTAACTCCCCTGGTTTTCCCCATAATAGTCCCCACATACATGAAGTTAGTCATAAATCTAAGTCCGAGCATACACATAATTCAAACAATTTCTGGTGGGACAATGACTTAGAGAGTATAAATATTCTGCAAAAGTCTAACTAATAGTCATCATACTAAGGAAATAATACTGTATCTCTAAGGAGTTGTGACACTTGACTAAAAGTTCTACTGAGTATCACTAATCTGGAAAAACTTTTTTTGGAAAGAATATGGTCCTGGCAATATATGTTAACTGAGAACTAGATGGGTAAGATGATCAAATCAAAGCTGGATAGAAACATGGAGAAATAGGTGTTACATTATATTGCTAGAGAAGCTGTGAATTTTTTTTAAAGAAAACAAGATGGAAATATACATTAAGAGCTATAAAGGGTGCTGGGTGGCTCAGTGGACTGAGAGCCAGGCATAGAGACAGGAGGTCCTAGGTTCAAATCTGACTTTAGACACTTCCTAGCAGTGTGACCCTGGACAAGTCACTTAACCCCCATTGCCTAGCCCTTACCACTCTTCTGCCTTGGAACCAATACATAGTATTGGTTCCAAGGTGGAAAGTAAGGGTTCAAAAAGGAAAAAAAAGAGCTATGAAGTTGTTCTTCCTCACTGACCTAGAGATCTCAATACTAGATTTAGGCCCTAAGGGCACTATTAAGAGGATAAAAAGCTGTGTGTGAATGAAAATATAAATGGAAGCTTTGTTTTTCATGACAAAATTACTGGAAATAACACAAATGTGATTAATAAGAGAAATGGCTGGACAGACTGTGATATTTGAATGTAATGGATTGTATCATTAGAAATGACAACTGGGATTATAAAGAAAATAAGGGAAATATATGAAGGTAAAGACAAGTTCATTCTAGGAAATATCCTATTTAATGTAATATTTAACTACTCAGTGAATTGATATTTCTAAATACCTAACAGATAGTTGGTATCAAAGTACCAAATTTAAGCAAATCTGATGTATGAAAATATTTTTAAAATAGTTTCACCTTGTTTTTAAAAAGTCTTTATCTTAAGATTTTTAAACAGCAAATTTCTACATAATTTAATTTAAAAAATAACTATTATACAAGTTATCTCTGATATATATAAAACTAACAATACTTTTATATGAAGACAGAATACCTAAATATGCTATATAACTTTAAAAATTATTATAAGTTAGTTTTAATTAAATAAAATGATTTCTGCAAAGATACATACCTAGAATAGGCAAACAGCCTACTGTCCCAGAGATCATGGTTTCCTCTAGGGCCAGAATGAAAATAACAGGAATCAGTTCCATCGAACTTGTTTAGACCATCTTCAGAATTTTTTGATGCATGACTATGAACTACATCCAAGAGAACTATAATTCCCATTGAGTGAGCAATATCAACCAGTTCTTTCAATTCATCAGGGGTACCATAACGGCTAAATGTAACAAAAAGAAATATGAATTAAAACATTTTAAGAGACAAGATATATATCTGTAAGAAGTTTATAATCTTGTTTCTAAGTTCAAAATAAGATTAAAACATTAATTTCAAAGAAAATCTGAGTTTGCAAATTATAAATGCATAATAATAAACTATGTATGCTTTGAGAAATGAATATATATGTAGGAAAAATACCTAAAATGTTCAAATTTTGATACTATGTATACAGCAACTTATATTCACAAAACATATTGGCAGATATTTCAAATTTGTACATATCAGGCTTCTAACATTATTAAAAAGTAAATGGTATCCTATGCTAATGGATAGTGTTTTAATTGAATTTATCTTAATAATGAGGCCTTATTACACAATTTTTTAAGGCTCTTACCCGGAAATACTATGCAACATTTCTAAGGCACTTTACAACTTTAATTCTACAATCTTAGAAAGTTACACAGTAAGACTTTTGCTATCATTTTTCTAGTTACACATTTGGTTGTAGAAGTCTCTGCATTCTGAAAGGGTTCTCATAGATCTCTGCTTCTGGAAGCTCACATAAAGGTTATTCTGTCATCAAATAACCAACCAAAGGGATGATGTAGTAAAAGTATGATGTAGTAAAAAGATGATGTAGTACAGTGATTCCCAAAGTGGGCACCACCTCCCCCTGGTGGGTACTGCAGCAATCTAGGGGGGCGGTGATGGCCACAGATGCATTTATCTTTCCTATTAATTGCTATTAAAATTAAGAATAATTTCCAGGGGCACTAAGTAATATTTTTTCTGGAAAGGGGGCAGTAGGCCAAAAAAGTTTGGGAACCACTGATGTAGTAAAAGAACATTAGACAAGGTATGAGGAGAATTGGATTTGAATCTTAACTATGCCACTTATTAAATGTAGATGCTCTGGGGCATATTATTTGTTTTTCTTTCCAGAATTCTACTTTCTGTTCCATAAAATATACTGAGTACATCTTAAAGACATTTTCTAATCTTTTACTATGGACATAATTTCACTAACTATATCCCAGAAATTATAAAAGGGAATTCTTGGTTCTCTTTAAGTTCACAGTTGTAAAAAGGGAATCCTTTGTTCTCTTTGCCTAGTTAGAGTTAACACTTTGGTTGGCAACAACTTTGAATCAACACAAGCTTAAACTAGGTGAGAGAAGTTTGAAAACCACTTAGTGTTTTTCAATATAATGAGAGCCCTTTCAGAATGCAGAGACTTCTACTACCAAATATGTAACTAGAAAAGTGATAGCAAAAGTCTTACTTGCAGAAAGGCGTCAATTTGGAAACTGTGATTGGCCCCCATGAAAAGGGGCAGAGACAGGAAACCACCATAAAAGCCATGAAAATCCCTGAGCAGGGAGTCTGGTGAAGAAGGCTATTAGAGAGTGAACTCCAAGAAGATAGTCACTCCAAGAAGAGAGAGTAAACTCCAAGAAGAGAAATCACTCCAAGAAGGAAGTTGGATTCAAGAAGGTCTGCTCAAAGAAGAAAGCTGCCTCAAGAGTCACCTTCAGCTCCAGTCATTGTCTTGGGTGAGTGGATAGCTGGTTTTCCCTTCCTGTCTTCTGAAGATAGTTTAATTCTGATTGAAGGTTAACAAGTCCTGGCTGAGCCAAGCACTGGAACAATATTTAGTTAGACAGGTTTAATGTCTTTCTAACCTTTTGTATTTCTCTACTTTATAAATAAAAGATTTATAATTTTCATATATTTAGCCAAACCATTAATTTTAATACTTAAAAAATTTCTAGAAAATTTAAATGTCCTCTAGATTATTGACAAATAATAGTCCTTTTCACAATAAAGAGAAATGTCTTCAAATCTTTTTTTTTTTATTAACGAAGACTCTCTATGAAGATTCAATTTCATATTCCCCCCTAACTAATCAGTTTAATAGTATTATTTCAAATCTCTGCTTTGATACTTCTGTATAGGGTAGATCTAGTCTTTTATGATTTTTACTTCTCTTAGCTTTGTGATATTTCCTGTTTATCCCCTTGAAGTTTAAGTGTTTTGTATTTTTGTGTTCAAAGTATTTGTGGTTTAGGTTTACTGTTCTAACTTGCATTTGTTAAGCTTAACATTTTTCTTTCTATTTTCAAGGAAAATTGTTACAAACCTATTTGGGGAAAAAATCTATCAATGATTTGTGATTATCAAAAAAAAAAGATAGGTAGTGACAGTTGGTGGCAGAATGATTCTGTAAAATGAACAATGGCGGCAGAGTTGGATAAACTGGATTCAAATCCCACTTCTGATGCTTCCTTTCAGAGAGAGAGAGAAAAAAAAGGGGGTGGTGGAGCGTGAAGAAAATACTGTTTGTTTGCCAGACCTATTTTTTTTTTATAGGTGTAGGATTCCAAGTAAGAAAACTTCCTCTAATAATGCAATGTCCACTTCACCTGCAACTTATTCTTTTCATTTTTTTAACCTTTACCTTCTATATTAGGACGAATATTGTGTATGGTTCCAAGGGAGGAGAGTGTTATGGGCTAGGAAATGGGTGTTAAGTGACTTGTCCTAAGTCATACAACTAGGAAGTGTCTGATACCAGTAAAGGACAGAAAAATTACTTGTACCTATCGTAGAAAATAGATAAATAAGGTAATGGATAATGGGGACACTAGGATATTATAATAAAACTAAGTAATTGTGGGTACACACACTGGGGTTAAGAGAGACTGGACCAGGATGAAAGTCCAGAGTTTACTGGATTCACACAGGAATGGCATTTGGTCTTAACTGCCACTCAGCTTCCCCTAGGCCAGAGTTTAGAAACAAGCAGGCAAGGTAAGAGGGATTATCTAGGTTTAATTATGTACAACTAAAAGGTGGGATAGGGATGTCTACTCTAAAACCTTAAATACTAATGACAAAACCCACAGGGCAAAGGGAGGACTTATTCTACTCTTATCTGAGTGATCTAACAGGCAGGGCCCAAGGAGCAGTGGAGTCTCTAGAAAGCTGAATCAATCCTGGAGCCACCCAGTCTTGAATCAGCACAGCTATGGATCAGAGGGGTGTCTTTGAGGGTTCTCACAGCTTTCCATGGAGGTTCACAGAATGCCAAAATCCTAGGTGGTCCAAGATATCCAAGAAGAAAGAGTGTGCTTGAGAAACTGTCCACCAGGTCCCAAACTTTTCTTCTTGGTGCAGCTCTGTTGTTGCTGGAAATCCACCTCCACTCAGGATCCCAAGGAAATGAGGAAGCAGGGTTTGAGATCTCCCTGGGCTGGCAACAGTTTGCCCACCACTAATGGAGTCCTCTCTCAGGGCACACACACACTTCCTCCTCCGTCATTCTATCCCAGAATGCTGCAGGTTTCCTGCTAGGTCAACCTTAATACCTAATCAATAACTAATCTTCCTCACAACACTATAAATATGCTAATCAGAAGTAATCCAGTAATGAATGCATACTTAGGTTGCTTTGTAAATTTATAATTTTCGATGCACTATCAATATGCAATTGTTCCCACCCATACTCCATTCCCCAAGGTCAACGGGCCTACTCAAACTGTCATACTTGCCTATCTCTAGAGCTAAACCTACCAAAGAGCCTATTTAATCATTATCACTTTTTAAAAGTGATAAAAAAAAAAATCACAACGTTGTTTTGCTTTGTTAACAGTTTGTGGACTGAAATTTGCAAGGGGGAGCAGGCAGCTGGAATTGGAATGGAATTCTGAGCAACCCCAAGAGGTTCAGAACCTCTGGAGGAGGAGCCACAGAAGAGGGTTTTCAACTGTCATTCTATACACTCCTGACCTGACTGGGACCGAGGGCAGTTGGTTTTGGTTGGGAGGTTGGATTTGGGTGGACTGCCTAAGTGAATCTGGCACTTCTGTACCTCACTAATTGAGATTATCTGGAGTCACAACTTCAACATCAATTTCTACTGTATAATTGGAATTTGGGAGATGACATTTAAAAGTATATATATATATATTTTCTACGGACACGTAGGAACTATCAAACTACATTTCCCGTGGTCCAACGGGTTTCCGGTTCTTTGGGCATGGGGACGCCTGCGTCACCACGCAGAGGACAGTTTAAATGAGCTAGCAGGCACAGGAAGGTACAAAAGGTAAAATGGCAGAGGCAGTTTGAATTCTTACCGGCACGTAGTCTAATGATTTTACCAGCATGGCCATAGCTTTAATTAAACTACTAATTTATATTATTCTATCAGTCTTCATCATTTTTAATCGTAACACTACAAACTGTATCTTATCCTCCAAGAAAACTTTTGACTCTGCTGTTCTCCAAAATGATTCAAGAGCTTGGACTCCCAGGGGGAAGCAGGCTCGGGAAATCTTCCCAGATCCTGCTAATCCATTCATCCCTGTTACATCCTTCTTATGATAGTTTAGAGATTAAGTTTCAGAGATTGTGAAGGAAAGTCAATATCTGAGACCAGAATTCTGAAAAAGTCCTGTATTGCTCTCTTATTGAGGGGTTAATAGTTGTCAGAAGTTATCCCTTTTCCCTCTTTCCTAAAAAAAAAAAAAAATCCTTTAATGACCCTTCCCCTAGTATCCTAAATTTCCTTTATCCTTATAATAAACCCATATTAGTTTATTATTGGTAGATTGGTGCTACTATCTTGAAGGGAAAGTGACTGTTGGGTGGCTGAGGGGAAGGCAACACCAACTGCATCTGGGAAGGGAAAAAGCCATTTGAACTGAAGGGGGGGGGGGGGGGGGAGGTGAAGCTTGTCTCAATATTTGTGGCTGTGAAGATTGAACCTAGTCCATTGGGATCTCAATAGTATCCAAACATCTTCCCTCAACATCCCCACTATAGCCTACCTGATTTAGGGAGCTCTCTTGAAAATTATACCCTCATAGATCTTCTGGAGGCGGGGTGAGGTATTAGCTACTTTGGCCCATTGATAAATACTGAATGTGGGGTCCAGATAAATACCTCATATTCCATCATTACTCACCATCATACAGCTTTATATAAATTTTCTTTATCCAGAGATCATAGCTTTTCTGCAAATTATCCTGACTACATAACTATTTTTTTCCAAAAATTTATTTTTACTGTAAAGTTTATAATAATCATCTAATCCCTGTTCAAATATTTAATGACTCTCCTTCACATTGTTCTGTGTCTAGAGGCCAACAAAATTGACTTTAAGACTTCACTAATGGTAGTGATTAGTAGATTTGATGACTCTTGTGATAATTAGTCTGCCTTCTCCCTAGGCAAATGAAGAACTGAAATTATCAAGGGAGTTTCTCTATGCTCCTTAAAGGAAAAGTTACTACTTTTTATTCAAAAGGACCGAGATAACTTCTATGTAGACTGAAGTTCCTCAGTAGGAGATAATTACATAATTTCAAAGCTAGAATTACGCATAGCCTTCACTGAGTCCAAGTTTCTAATTTTGTGTGACAGAGTAGCATCCAACAGAGCATAATTGGGGATAAGACTGAAAAAGTCAACTTATGAAAAGAAGTCTGAGTTCCAGTCATTTCCTGGGAAATGGGCTCACCTCAGAATGACCTGTTTCTTTTGGATGCATAGTGATAGCACACCCTGGGTGCTTCCCTGATCTCTCACCCCATGATGGTTGAAGGGGAGAAGAGTGAGAATACATAAAAAGAGACTGTCCACCAAGCCAAGAATAGACATTATCAGTGGACCTAAATTGGACATGATTCGAATCTTTTTCCCTTTGATTCTTCACATGGTCACATAATTCTAGAAGATTCTATTTCAGGTGGGCATCAAGTAGACATTAGCCTGGTGGTTTGGCAACTGTTTTCACATAATAGCTTAGAGTATGGCTCCTTAAAGAAAGCTGAAACTGGGTTTAGAAGCTTTTGGATACGTTTTCAGTTCTTTGTTTCTTTGCCTAGAGTTGATCAAACAGCTACCCTGAGATCTGGCATTGGAGGTAGTCTTGTAAGGTTATGGTTTTGAAATTGTTAGGATGGTATCAATTAAACTATAGAAGGTACCTTTATTACAACTACTACAGCATTTTTTGGAATAGAATGCAATTACTGACATTAAAATGAACCCAAGCCTTGGTGAGACTTGGTGGAACACATAAATTCCAAGGACACAAAGTAAAATCTTGGTACTCAAAAGTTTCAGAACTCATGAAAGCTGGTACTGGACATATTTTGATAAAAAAAAAAAGTCAAGGTATTATTCAATGTTTGCTTGGCACTAAACATGTTACAATTTGTTAGTGCTGCAATCTTGAGAAGTATATGCCCACTCCAGCCAAAACAAAGGATCACGTGTTAGTTTAGGAGCATAAAGGAGAGCCCAACACTGCAGAGCTTGCAGGAACTTCAAAAGGAGCAACAACAAGCTGCTTCAAAAAGGCAAAGAAGGATGTCCTCACTTCATTAATGAAGGAAATATGCAGAAAATGGGTGGAAGTACAAAACTTTGTGGAAATATAACATCCTGATAAAACCTTAACAAACAGAATTGTAAATTTGTTAAATAACCAGACCATTTCCTACTTATAGGATTTTAGAAATGCAGACAAAAACAAACATCATTGGATAGGTTTTCTTGTGAAGCTTACACTTGGTGAATTTCAAGAACAGTTCAGGACAAAAAAGAAAAAAAAAGAGAGAAAAAACTCCAGAAAGAAAGTTGACCTCAGATATAGAAGGGGACTCCCTTTTCTAGTCTATAACATCTCTTTTCTCCAACATCTCTCTAGGCTATGAACTCTCTCAATACAGATAAAGTTAAGTTAAAATTATTTTATTCTAATTATTGTTTTTTATTACTGTTTATTTAGTAAACTATAACTCCATTAATGCATATCATGTCTTATAAAAGCCTGGGTTTTCTGGGTGTCTAGAATGGATTAATTCAATTTTAAAAATTCCTTATTCATTCATTTTCATATTCACCTTTTTGGCACTCAATCTACATTTTGGAACAAATTAATGGCAAGTACCAAGGTACTACTGTATTTTGGAGATAATGTAGTCAAACTGATATGTAAAATGTCTATTCAGTCAACCTGCAAAGTATATCATTTCTCCAAGGTAATACAAGTCAGTCAGGGTTAAATAAGCACTTATCAAGTACTTATTATGAAAGCATTGTGTTAAGCACTTGTGATACAAAAATAAGTCTCTGCACTCAAGGTGATGCTCACGTTCTAATGAGAAAAAAATATACAAATGGGTATGTGTGTTTGCATCTATTCACATGCATATACCCATGTAATATTATTTACGTATATAAATGCACATGAAACATAGACACATATATATTATATATAGATATAGATATAGATATATAATAAACTGGAGGTAATCCCAGAAGAAAGGTTCTAGCACTATGGGGGACTAGGAAAAGCTTCCTGCAGAAGGTAGAATTTAAGTAAGACTTGAAAGATGCCAAGGAAAATAGACACAAGGAGAGAGAGAATTTTTTAAGAATGTTGGAAAGCAAATGAAAATGTACAAGTAGAGAGATGAAGTGTGTCCTATGTGAAGAATAACAAGATAACAGAAAAGACATTAAGTTTTTGAAATGATGACTTTAAATATCAGGCTCCCAAAAGAATAAAATAGTCATAACAGTTATGTTATTTCTTTTTTTAATTTAAATTTTTTCTATCAATGCCCCACTTGTGAAACTTGTGTTAACTATTTCTTCTTTATAAAAGAAAAAGCTATCCTGTATCATCTGATCTAAATTGTATAGTAAGAATATAAATATGAGCTAAGTACAAATTTTAAGTATTTCTACATTACTCTCCCTTCCCATTCCCTATCACTGATTTGGGGCCAAGTATAAAGAGCCCAAAAGTACCACAACAAGAATCTAATCTTCCTTATAAATGACTGGTCTACCACATGACTATTCCACATATGAGCCAAAGACCTAAGAGGGCCCATTAGTGGAGAGATGGATAATGCATCTGAAGACTCTCTGGGCTCAACAATGGTTTGTTGTTATCAGTACACGTATATTTGAAGAATCTGGAGCCCAAAAGGTCACAATACCACAGGTTGTTGGTAGTAGAACAAGTAGAACCCATATCTTTTTTTTTTTTTTTTTTTTTTTTTTTTTTTTTTAAATATTTTTAAACCCTTAACTTCTGTGTATTAGTTCCTTGGTGGAAGAGTGGTAAGGGTAGGCAATGGGGGTCAAGTGACTTGCCCAAGGTCACACAGCTGGGAAGTGTCTGAGGCCAGATTTGAACCTAGGACCTCCCGTCTCTAGGCCTGGCTCTCAATCCACTGAGCTACCCAGCTGCCCCCAGAACCCATATCTTTTGAAAAATTTTCAATTATTTTTCTATTGCACATCAAGCAAATAATTTCAAAAGATTACTGCCAACCTTTGAATTCTTTTTATCCTGGTTAAAAGATCTTACACGACATGACCAGGGGATAGCATTAGGAGCAGCCTGGAGAGAGGAGGTCCTGAGTTGAAAACTGGCCTCAGATACTTTCTAGCTATATGACCCTCAACAAGTCATTTAAACCCTATTGCCTAGTCCTTACCATTCTTCTATCTTAGAGCCAATACATAATATTGATTCTAAGGCACAAGGTAAGGGTGTTTTTTTAAAAGGCATGAACAGATAGTCACACAAGGAATATATTCACTGTTCAAAGCTGGAAGCAAATTTTCTTCAAATAATCAAGTTTTAATAATAAGAGTGGACCCATATAAGTGAATTGTTACATCTGCAAACATGCCAAATAATAAAATACTGTAAATACATGTATACTTATAAAATATAAAATACAAGAATCAATTTAATGTTTTTCTTTAAATTACAAAATGGTATGAATACACTTTTGCTTTACCTTGATGCTGCAAAAAAACTTGTGACTTGATAACCAAAACTGGCATAATAGGCATGTTCCATAACAGCCATCAATTGAATACAATTGTATCCTGTTAAAAATAAATTAAATAATTTATAGAAATTATGGTTAAAGGTAACTTATACTGTTAGAGATAAGCAAAAATGACATTTTCTTAGTCTTAAGAAAGTTTAACATTTATGTTTTACATTAGCCTAACATTTGTTATAAAAACTCACCAACTTAACATTTTAGGCTTATCTGTCCCCAATAGGAGGAAGGTCAGTTTCTCAGGAAATGTACATTTGACTAGCTATACTGTCTCAGTTTTAATAAGCAGTAAATATGTAAATATAATCTTAATTTGACTTTAGAATATTAACTATGCCAATCTGCATATCCTTAACTTCAGTTTCATTTTAATAGAAACTATAAATTGTGAAAACTAAATAAGAGTAACTGATTACATGTCAAATATCTGGTGATTTACAAAGATTTTTTGTATTTCGAACACATTTTTTTCTATCTTTAATAATTACATTTTCTCACCAATGCATTTCTCCTTAAGGTGGTTATCAAAAGAACAAACATTAAAGCAATTCATTTCTGCTCTCAGCTTAGGATAAAAGGATAAAGAAAAAAAAGAATGCTGCTTCTTCTTTGTCCTAAAATGTTTATTTGATTTTAAGTGAATACTATCTAAAGGGAAAAATACTTTAATAAGAGATCCAGGATTCCCAAGATGATTGTGGTATGAGAAAATAAATGCTACATTATTAAATAAAGGGGGTAGAGGGGTAGGAGACATAAGAAAACAAACTTTCAGTTCTATTTAATGTATTACAGAAACTATATCAGTTTTAGTTTTACATAACAGTAACCAATAAACAAAAGAACCTCCTAATATGGTTTCTATACATTTAGCATTTTATTCATATTACCAAGCTAAAAATTTAACCTATTCAATTAATCACCAAATTAGTCACATTTATCACTACGATGTGCTTAAAGATCAAAAGACATGATATCTGTAAAGTAATTGGCGTAGTATTGAGCAAATAGTTGGTGCTATATAAGTTCTCATTCCCTTCTCCTCCACCCCTTTAAGGTTTTACAAGTTCTTTCTATGAATTACCATAAAGCTTTATCATTATTGTACATGTAATATTTTTCTAAGCGGGTATATCAATTTCATTTCTCTTTGCCAGCTATCTTATACTTTCTGTCATACATTAATCAATAATATTAACATTGTATTAACTATAAATTCACATTCAGAATGAAATGATGTATGAATATTAATAAATTCCAGAACTTCTTTTAAGATTACATATATGAAGTGGTTATGTGGAGGGAAATTTGGGGAGACCTTGTACCCCCAAAATCACTCCAATGAGCAGACAGGAGACTTGATGCTGGCAGAGTTCATGTGGCTTTATTCAAAGGCAGGAGTTGGGGAGAGGAGGGGTGCTAAAGAGAATATTGGGAGAGATAGAGATAGAGATAGAGATAGAGAGAGAGAGAGAGAGAGAGAGAGAGAGAGAGAGAGAGAGAGAGAGAGAGAGAGAGAGAGAGAGAGAGAGAGAGAGAGAGAATGGCTCCATAACTCTGAGATCCCAGAAACAGTGGGCACTGGTGCCTGGGTTCACTCAGATTTTATAGGGATCTAACACAATGTTATCTCTACTTTACCATCATCTGTTTCTTATTCTACCCTCCTTTTATCCTCCTCAATCCTTTCCCAGGGCTTCTGACATTTCTAAGCTTATGGGAATATTCCTTAGGTTTGCAGTTTTTTAGTTGAATCAAGGTTTTAGGCCTGTCCAAGCATTTATCAGACTGCTAAAACACTCTTTGAAACATTATTGGGGACATTTAGTCAAGATTATAAGTTGCAAGTTTTGAGATTTCTCTCATAGGAATTAGGTCACCCCTAAACTTCTTCCCACGGAAATAGAAGAAAAGGGGGGGGGGGAGAAACAGTCTCTCCCCCCCTCCCTTTTTTCACATTTGAAAAAGTATATGTAAAAAGGCCTGTATAATATATAAGTTTAGGTGAACTTCCTGGTTAAGATGGTGGCTGAGTAGAAGCTGGGCTCCAAAGGAGAAAAAAAAACAAATCCAGATGAAAGAAGGGACCCCACAATAGGGCGCAGTATCGAAGGTAAATGGGATTTGGGCATTTCCACACTATAACGGGAGAATTAGCTCCCATCAAAACACGAGTGGATCAACCCTCCCCCACCCCACCCACAGTAGCAGAGTCATAGGCTGCGCTCCAGAATTAGAGGAAGTGGGGGCGCAAAAATCTAGTCCCTTGGCAGCTAGCTGGCACTACTAGGAGCTTGCCCCTGAGAGCAGCAACACCTGAGATCCCAGGTGGCTGGAAAACTCAGACCTTGGACACCAGAGTGGGGCTGAGAGAGGCAGTAGCAGCGTCCAGTGCTCTCAGACTCAGGGGAAAATCTCAGGTGAAGGAGCAAGCATGGGTCAAGTTCCAGGTTCTCGGCAGCCGGCTAGGAACACGGGGGCTTAACCCTGAAAACAGCTAGACTAGAGACCCCAGGAGGGTCCCCACAGAAGCCAGGAGACTCACAAAGTAGCCTCAGGCAAAAACTGCTCCCTAACTCCATACAAAGAGAATCAGATTGCCTTACTCAGACTTCTGGCAGATAAAGAAAGCATAATGATGCCAAGCAAGGACCAAGAAATAAACAAGAAGACCAAGAAAAAGCTCTAACACTTGATATCTTCTGCAGAGAAAAAACCCATAAAACAGAGGAGGACAAATAATTAAAGACATCCAAACCTTCCCCAAAACATGAAAATGGATGACAAGATCTTGAGGAGTTCAAATCTGAGATTATGAGAAAGATGGAAGAGATCTGGCAAGAAAATAAAAATTTAAAAGGCAGAATTTCGCAATTGCAAAGTGAGGTTCAGAAATCAAATGAATTGATAAGCAAACTGAAGACCAGAAATGACCAGTTGGAAGCCTTGAAGAACCAGAAGACCAGATTGAAAAGGAAAATCAAAAGATTATAGCAGAAAACCAATCTCTAAAGGCTAGAACTGGGCAATTAGAAGCCAATGATCTCTCAAGACAGCAAGAACAAATAAAACAAAGTCAAAAGACTGATAAAATAGAAGGAAACATGAAATATCTCAATGAGAAACTGACAGATCAAGAAAAAAGGTCTAGAAGAGACAATTTGAGAATCATTGGTTTTCCTGAAAAAGTAGAAATTAATAGAAATTTGGACTCCATACTAAAAGAAATTATTCAGCAAAACTGCCCTGAAATTCTACAACAAGAAGACAATATAGACATTGAAAGGATCCATAGATCACCCTCTACACTAGACCCAGAAAAGACAACCCCTAGGAATATAATAACCAAATTCAAGAGCTTCCAAGTAAAAGAAAAAATTTTACAAGAAGCCAGAAAGAGACAATTCAGATATCAAGGTGCACCAAGCAGGATCATACAGGATCTGGCAGCCTCCACACTAAGAGACCGCAAGGCTTGGAATATGATATTCAGAAACTGGGTCTACAACCAAGGATCACCTACCCATCAAAACTGACTATATACTTCCAGGGGAAAGTATGGGCATTCAACAAGATAAAAGATTTCCAAGTATTTGCACAGAAAAGACCAGGACCAAATGGAAAGTTCAATATCCAACCACAAAAATCAAGAGAAACATGAAAAGGTAAATAAGAAACAGAAGGGAAAGAAAGAAAACTCTTATTTTTTAAATTTGCCTCTTTAAGGGCTTCAATAAGATCTAATTATTTGTATTCCTATGTGGAGAAATGTTATGTATAATTCTCTGTAGTGAACTCTATTCACTATTATAATAATTAGAAGAATTGTTCATAGGGAGAGGTTGGAATACTAAATGGTCTAAGATGACAATTCTGAGGGATTTATGGAAAAGAACGCTACCCACATTCAGAAGAAGAACTGCAGTAGTGGAAACACAGAAGTAAAACAACTGATTGAACACATGGGTTGATGCGGACATGGTTGGGGATGTAAGACACTAAATGACCACACCAATGCAACTATCAATAATATGTAAATAAGTCTTGACTGATCACATATGTTAAAACCAGTGGAAATGCGTGTTGGATATGGGGGGGGGGGAGACTAAAGGGGTGGGTTGAAGGGGAAAGTAAAAACAGGAATCATGTAACCATGTCTTGGTAGACAGGAATACTTTCAGCATGCAGGAACAGTTTGATTTTTTTTTTTCCCAGACAGGTTCTTTCCACAGGAAGAAAAGAGATAAGTTTATTCAGCTTCGGAGAACAGAAGTCAAAACCTCCTCAGCTCAAGAGACGGGAAGTCCAAGAGCCCCATGGGCAGTTGGTGTTCCCTTCTTATCCCTTCTCTGTGTTCCAGAATCCAGAATTCTTTGGTTCCTAGCATGCGGCCACTCTCTTCTTGCAAAACTCCTTCTCTTACTTATTGCAACCCATTTCTCCTCTTTCCTTCTAACAGCACACATCATCATTTCGATATCCCAATTATGACATCTGGGTTCATCATCTTAGTGTCAACAGAATTTTAGTTTCTACTACTAAACCAAAATAATTAACAGAAAGGTAAAACTCATTTTATGTGAGATGTTACAAGGACGTCTAAGATCTCAAAGATACTAAATAAATACATGCAGATGAACAACTGAAAGAAATGATGACTTATTGGTATAGGTGGCGGTACGGTGATATCAGATGGGGCCTGATGGAGAGATGGCCCAAGGTCCTCTGATGGTATAAGGGCCTAAGCTGAGTGAAAGGTGGAAAGCCTAGGTGAACTCCAGGTCCCACAAAGTATTTGAAGCTCAGCTAAACACCCAACTCCCACCTAACAGTGCCCAGGAATAATTGATCAAGTGAGAAGGTGTGAATTGAATCACACATCTTCTCTGATTGCTTATCCTGGGTTTAGATTAATGGATAAAGCTATAGACTAATGGATAATACTGATGACTGAGTTTCCTTCCCTCAGACCCAAGGATAAGACTGTTGATCCTTAAAGAAAAGAGGTGTTGGGAAAACTTCACTAAGCTACTGATGATCAGGTTTGTCAATCAAAGGCAATCAGACTGTCTTCTGGAGAGGTTTCCCTCTCTGTGGCACTCTGGCCAGGCCAGGCACCTTTGGCCTTATTGGCCAGATTGATTGAGTTTCAATGTTGTTCTTTGATGTTCAATGACTACTATATAGCACAGCTTTGTCCAAAGTTGAGGATGAGATAAGTATTGGAACAGAATGCAGATAAACTAATTAGGTTTAGTTTGGCCTACCCACCCAACCACCCAGGTCCCTTCTCAGGAATGAGAGCCTTTCTTGTTCCAGTTTCTCTCTTTTACAGTCCTGGCAGTAACTGCTTTTTGACATCTGTCTCATGGCATCTGGGTTGGTTTTAAATTCTAAAACTGTTGGGTGTCACTCATCCTGGTCTCCATTTTGCCTGGCAAAATGATATTACATTATAGAGCCACTCTTGATATCATTGAAAAACTATAGCAGGGGGCAGCTGGGTAGCTCAGTGGATTGAGAGCCAGGGCTAGAGATGGGAGGTCCTAGGTTCAAATCCAGCCTCAGACACTTCCCAGCTGTGTGAACCTGGGCAAGTCACTTGACCCCCATTGCCCACCCTTACCACTCTTCTACCTTGGAGCCAATACACAGAAGTTAAGGGCTTAAAATAAATAAATAAAATAAAGCACTGAAAATGCTTAGATGGCCTATAAACAAAAGGTTTAAAAAAAAAGAAAAACTATAGCAAAAAGGACAGTTATTACAGAACTAAAGAAAGGCAAATATCCTGATTTCAAAAAAAGCATTGTCTATAAATGAGTTTGATTTTGATTCCTTACAAAATTCTAGAATTATTAAAAAGGAATATAAAATATATTGTGAGTATAAGGAAAGATTATCACTAAGAACAATTAAAAAGTGATGCCATAATAACCTAAACCAGTGTTAGGCAAACTACGGCCAGCGGGCCAGATACAACCCCCCTGAAATGTTCTATATGATCACTGGACATTATTCCTAATCTGACGAATACAATGAGTAGGATACAATACAATGAAACTTCAAAAGAGAAGCCTTAGAAACAGACTTACAGATGAGCATTTCCTTTCCTTTGGCCCCCTCTTTAAAAAGTTTGGCCATCACTGACCTAAACTGATGCTTTGAAAATTATTAGACTTGTAGATTAGAATAATATTATATTTGGATTTTACCAAGTATTTTAGAAAGTCTGCCATTATGTCATTATTAAAAAGACAGAAAGATGTTAATTAAATGACAGTATAATTAAATGGATTCAGAACTATTCAAATGACTATGCCCAAAGAGGATCATTTAATCATATAATGGATCATTATAACACAGCTGGTAAGTTATTACTGAATTTTCCCTAGGAAACTGTTATTTGACTCTGGTCTGTCTTAAATTTTTATCAATTTTAAAGAAATAAATGGAATCTTTGCTAAACTGTCAAAGGACAGGAAATTGTTAGCAATAGCTGATAGTTCAGATGATTGTCAGAAACTGAGACCATTGAAGTTAAGTGACTTCTACTTTCAATTTCCATGGGATGTTTGTAGGGAAGAGAAAAAGGATTTTAATGAAATAAGAAATAGGATATAGTTTAAATGATGTAGGAAGTGGTGGGGTAGATGGACTAATGAAGTAGATTAAGTTAATACAGGAAGGATAAACTGAGGAAAATATGAAGGAAAATAACATCTAGACTCAGATGTTGATCCAAATCCTCCTTCCAAAATTTAGGAGAAGATATAGATCAATTAAGGAGACTATAAAAGGATTCTAGAATAGAACCTAAAACAGTAAAAGAAGATTGTTGGCAAGGTAAGACATGTAAGAAAAGGTTAAGTGGAATATTTGAAAACTAATTAAATTGAGAGGGTGATTAGTAGGAGGTCCAAATTGGCTATAAAACTTTTACTTTTATTTTATTTTTATTTTTTAAACCCTTACCTTCTGTCTTAGAATCAATACTGGGTATTGGTTCTAAGGCAAAAGAGTGGTAAGGGCTAGGCAATGGGGGTTAAGTGACTTGCCCAGGGTCACACAAGTAGGAAGTGTCCAAGGTCACATTTGAAACCAGGACCTCTCATCTCTGGGTCTGACTCTCAAACTCTCAAAGCCACCCAGATGCCTGCAAAACTTTCAATTTAAAAAAAAAAAAATAATAGTTCTAAAATGTTTTAGGGAGGAATGCTTAGTATTGACACAAAAATAGTTTCAAGAAAAAATAACCACAACAGAGAAGAGGAAATGGCAAAACTAATTTTATCTTAGTCTATTCTTCCTACCATATACATGAGAGTTAAAACCAAAATATTTAACAAAAAAGGTAAAACTCATTTTAAGTGAGATGTTACAAGGATGCCTATGGTTCAAGTCAGTGAGGCACATTTTAAAAATGTATGTTTAAGTATATTCTAGTCCTTAGTAGTCCCTCATGATATATACTTCATATATATATGTGTGTGTGTGTGATATTTAAATATATGAAGTACTGAATAAAAATAACTGAATGAATTTCATCTGAGTTAATTTGTTTACTACACTTATATACTGCTTTAGCGTTTAGAAATCAAGTCAAGAGAATTAAGATTGAAGTCAGAAATTTGAACAATGAACAAACCAAATTCATCTTTATTTTTCATCATTCTTTGTAGACTTATTGGCTAATGGGTACCTCTCTAAAGGCATGAGTCATTGGGCTCTGGGAAATTTATATATAAACATACATATTTCTCTATCACATTATAAAGACAGTCATAGTGATATACGGATACTCTTTCTATCTTTTTTTCCCTACTGACTTCCTTTAAGCATTATAATTCTCAAAGAATTCAAAGCAAAATCTGTAAGTATAAGTAATAGTTCACAAGTTGCTTACCACCTATTATTACTCTAGATCTGCTGTAGAAAGAATTTGTGATATTACCAGATTACACGAATTCTGAGAAATATAACCTGAGTGTTTATTCAAACTCTGGATCTTAATTATCACCTATTACACACAATATGTTAGCTCATATAAGAATCTCACTCATCTTTTACACTACAGTCAACTTCCTTCTCCTGCTAAGAATAAGTACATTCTACTTTAAATTAATAATTCAAAATTACATTCTAGTGGTCTGTTTTTTTCCTTCAGACAAAACTTTTGTAAGTTGCCAAAGCAAAACAAAATAGTTTGACTATACTTATTCCCCCTGCCTAACCATTGGAAAGGATGCTAATGAACAATGAAATTGTCCTAGGAACGTTCTAGGAGTAGATATAAGAAGGACAATAAATTTGATCAATACACTATCAATAATTAAGCACCAAATCATCCAAAAAGTTGGATATAGCCTGCATTCATTCTAACACATATAATTACTTGTAAATTCCAAATGTTAAAACCTCCCTAATAGAATCAAAACCTTAGCATATTGCAATCAATAACTGCTGAACACTTGGAGAAAGCACCTTTATGTATAAAACATAATAACTACATTAACATTTTTCTCTATTTTTAAACAATCACATCACACAATTTGAAATGAAAAAAAAAATAAATTGGTTTCTCATCTGCTAATTTTAGTCTATTTCTCTTTTGTATATCTATTTTAAAGAGCCCAAACTAAAATGTCCCTACTACACACTTAATCTCTTAACTCATAAAAGGCATTTTTTATTAACTTCTCTAAAAAGAGTATAGACTCATTAAAATTCTATCTGAATCAAAATCAACACTTATTACTTACCAAGGTCTTTAATTCTTGGTAGAACATTGCATGTAAAGTGTTTATATGAAGCAACTTTTCCTTCATGAGAAGAAATTCCTACATGAGATTCATAGATTCTTAGACTCTTTGGCTTTGTGGGTCGAGAATGCTTGAGCTATAAATTTGTACATAGGATTACATTTAGAAATGAACATGAGAATTACATTAGTTAATTTCGATAATATTTTTAATAATTTATTCCAGTCAAAAAATCTTAAATGCTTTTACACTAATGACTAAAATTAGCTAAAGCTTGCAACAAAAAAAAACTTCATTTTTTGAGTGCTGTTGATAGCTTATGCCTTAGTTAGAATTGTAAATGGATCCAGGATTACATTGATATATAGTTTGAGTCTTTCCTAGGATGGATAAGAAATATGAAACAAACAGAATAGCAGCATAAATGGTTTCAAAAATATATAATACACAAAGGTACACAAATGCTCTAAATTATATGCTCTAATTAATGAAGTTAATTACTAATATTCTCTATTTCTGGGGGCAATCATATGAGTCATTGGTAATGCTATTGTAGACTTTAGGAATTAAATCAATTGTAGGCTCATTTATAAAAATTAAGAAAGAAAAATTCATAAGGCCATGAATATTTTGCTTCTCAGCTAACTATAGTTTTGAATGTCATTAATAACAACATAAAACTGTCCGCAGAATATCTCTCATTAAATGACTTGTTTTAAAATACAACAGATAGTGAAGAAAGGGTGTTACAAAACCTCCAGCTAAACTTCAATTACTAAGGTTAAACTCAAAGCCAAATTTTTTGCCTTTTCCTTCCTCTTGAGGATTGTCTGTTCCTCTACTAGTGTGTAACTAGGTCCAGAAACTCTGTTCTAAGGATAGTTTGCCTACCTTAATAATACTTAATGATCAGCTTTTCAGACTTTTCAGTACTACTCTCTCTCCCTAATCCCATTCCAAAACCCCACTTCAAGCCTCAACATATATTCACTTAGAACCTGTATTAGGGCAAGAAATTATTTAAGTAATGAGGGGCTTGTTTCTTCAACCTAGTTCTGGAGTTTAAAATTCTTCTAGTCCCTAGTCATTTTTTCCCAAGTAAACTATTAGTAAAGGCTGTAATCTCAAATAGTTTCACTTTAGAACATGATAGAAATAATTTGCACTTAATAGTAGTTTTACTTAAGGATTATAAATACAATTAAAAAAGAAATTCAAAGACAATGAAGCTTGTTTTAAAAATTTCAGTTATCAAAGTTACTAAAGTGCCCAAAGACTTCCTCAAGGCAAAGGATTCTTCCTCAGGAAAATTCTTAAGAAAAATCGGGGTGATTATTCAATGGGTAAGTTTTAGGTGGGATTATTATTTAGGTACAGGTTGGAGTAAATGATCTCTGAGGTGTTATGATTCTGTAATTACATACAAATATAAATAAAAATCAATCCAACTTATAGTCAACCTTTAGATTAACAGAAAGTACTCTATACAACTGAGACTAAAATTTTGCTCTATGTAATAGTGATTGTAGTATATGCAATAAAAATAATGGTCAACATATTTAAAAAATGAGTAACTGAAAAATGATTATGTAGCCCCCAGTAATGAGAATAGGCTCTAATAAAATGAAAGCTATGGTCTGGCCAGAATCACTCCACACATGAGGCCCCCAAACCCCTCTCTAATATACTTGGTAAATGACTAGCTGTTCTATACAAACTCACTGAAGCCAAACATTTCCCTGAGAATGTGAACTAGATGTTACATATTCACCTGTGATTTATTATCTTATAAAAAACTCTGTTCAGAACCACTGAGGTAATCTAAATCTATTGTATCCATCTTGTAAATCATTACTAGCTATTGTCCCTGCAAAAGGCTTAGCTAATCTCTTAACTTACATCCTTTTCCCTATAAATTGTAAACTCCAACCCAATAAACTTTGCCACTGCTCTAAAAGACTTTCCTGCATGGTTTCTAGAAGGTATTGGCCCTACTGTAATCCCAAAACCCATCCCCTTTGCCCCAGTTGATGACCCACGAGCAACATGAATGGAAAATAAATTTTGGCTAAATAAAAATAGGTAATTCTTACTTGATAAGAATGTTCTGGGCACCAGTGTATCCAATCATAATTTACATTATCACCTTCACGAACCACATATTTTGCCCATGGTGAAATACGATACAGGATTTCTCTACTTTTACTAGTTATAACCACCTGAAAAATGAAATAACATTATCATTATTATTATTTTGAAAGTTGAAAAACACATTAAAATACTACATATACTAAATACTACAACAGAGATCTCGAAATACTTTTCACATGTTCTAATTCTCACTGTATACTTTAAATCACTTTAGTAAGATTTCATCTGGCCCCCATGAATGAATGAATGAATGAAGGAATGAATGAATGAATGAAAATTTATTAAGTCTTTAACTTGTGCCAACCACTGTGCTAAGCTATAGGTATACCGAAAGAAAACGCAGGTTTCTGCTTTCAGAGTTCATGCTGTTATTAGGGGACACAAAACATAAAAGAAAGTTCAGTTGGCATATGGAAAGGTCAAGAACCCCTAGGGATGCAACAGAAGAATCTACAGCAAGGCACGGGGGTTCTTAGATCCCATAAGTAGGTCAGGTGACAATGCTGGGAGTCTGTGGCATGCAGAGGCAAGGCAGGCAGTAAATAAAACCTGGTATGAGAAAATGAAACCAGAAACAATTAGAAACTGAAGATTTATGTGTAAGTGTATACAACACACAGACAGACAGACAGACAGACAGATAGATAGATAGATAGATAGATAGATAGATAGATAGATAGATAGATAGATAATACCAGTGAGTCAGTCTGGAAAATCAAAGAAGTATAAGATGGGGCCCTTGTCCATAAAGAACATACACCATCAATTCTTTATTTTTTTAAATGGCTTCTAAAACTTTCAGGAATCTTAGAGAAAATATGTGAACAAATGTGACCAAAAGGGTAGATAATAGTTGTTTGTTTATTTGTTTTTAAGTATTTTTCCATGGTTACATGATTCGTTTTCTTTCCCTCCCACCTCCCAGAGCTGAGAAGCAATTCCACTGGGTTATATATGTATTATCACTGTTATAGGTAGTTTGTAAGGTAAAAATAAATTTAAGATAGGAAACAGACAGACCAAAACAGAAACCTGGCTGGAATTATGGATATTCTAATATAGAATGCAGAGAAAGGTTTATGCTGAGAGAAACTTGGCAGGGGCTGGCAGGAGTTATCCTGGAGGAGCGTGGTGGTGGCATCCAGCCAAACGAGCCTCTGCAGCCTGTCGTTATTTGGGATCTGAAGAAGATAAGAGTGAACATCAAGCAAGCCTAGATTGAGTGAAAACTACTATTCTGCTTTTGGTGGACAACAAGCAGATAGCTTTTTACTTCCTAGAGTCCTTTCTGGATTTACTTGCTGTACAAGGATTGGGTTCTTGTGTCCTGCCTATATCTGAGGATCATCTTGGACAAGTGGTGTGAGACTCCCAAATTCCCAGCCCCTCTCTAGCTTTAACCAGAGCTGGCTATCAGTTTAGTTGAGTATAGCTTCAAACCAACATTCTAATTGGCAGTTGGTACTTCTGAGAATTAGAAATCCTTTACCCTCTTTCCCTTCCTTATCAAGTATTAAACTTAATTTTATAAAGCTTCCTGTTTATTTTCCTCTACACCAAGAGCCCACATAGCCCCACATAGCTATTTGTTATCCCTAGCTAGTTTGTTGTGGCATTTAACTGTCAGTTACCAAGTTAAACTGTTTCTCATTTCCCAAATCCCCTGTGTGGTTTTATTTAGTTTAATCCTTTCCCTAGTGAGGTTTGGGTGTGTACTTATTCCTCTGTCTGGCTCCAGTCCCCTCACCTTGCCTTTTAACATCACTCAAGACATCAGTTTTTTAAAAATTGCTTATTTATTTGTAAAAGGGTATAGAACAGAAAATTAATTCTTAGTAAGATATTCACTCAGATTCCAATCTTCTCCATTACTCTTTTTAAAACCCTTACCTTCGGTCTTAGAATCAATACTGTGTATTGGTTCCAAGGCAGAAGAGTGGTAAAGGCTAGGCATTGGGGTTTAAGGAACTTGCCCAGGACCACATAACTAGGAAGTATCTGAGGCCAAATTTAAACCTAGGACCTCCCATCTCTAGGTTTGGTTCTCAATCCATTGAGCTATCCAGTTGTCCCTACTAGATTTTAAGTTGTCACAGGGCCCTATGATTCTAGGCTTCATATCTCATATGTTACATAAGTAATAATAAAATTCAAAATCCTGGAACAAATTGGTTTGTAAATGTCTGTTTTAAAAAAAAAAGATGTAATGTATAACAAAAAGCGACTTTCTTTCTTAACTAATATAAAATATAAACCTAAAAAGGTTGAAGAGGGTAGAAAATGCAAATTTTTCAATGCAACTACTGTCCTTCTATTCACCATTAGTAGAGAAAATGTGAACCAATGTAACCTTTCCTTACATTCAAAGGAAATATACTATGATGAACATTTAATTCACAAGAAGAATTAAGATTAGGCAATACATAGAGGTAGTCTCATTCCTATATAATAAACCAAGTGAAAAAAGTCAACATACATTGATAAATTACTTTATATCTTTTAAATTAATAACATGTATATATTGATGAAATTATCTGAGCAAAAAATGGGAAAATAGAGAATTTTAGGAATATAAAGAATTTTTTCTTTAAACTTTTGAATTTAATCTCATATTTGGAGAATTATCAGAAAAGAAATGCAATAATTAATAAGATTAGCAAGGCAGCTTCTGAGAAGACCCTGAGATAAACTGCCATTCTAAAGCTGCTATAAAATTAAAAATAAAAGGACATTATTGGCGCATATAAATAAATATGTTAAATGTTATCTAATGAAGTTACATGAGTCATGTTTGGTTAACACACTTTGAATCAGTTCTACTAATTTAATTAACGTGTTGCTACAGGTACCAAGTAATTATTGTAATATATTATGTGAATGTGATTTGGTTCAAAATTTTATGTTTATTATGTTTACAATGTTTGTAACCTATTGAAAAATTTAATTTTTATCATATTAAAGAGTATTTTAAAAAGAGCTTTCCATTACTTTTTCTATAATTTCACATGCAAATTCTACTTAACCAAATAATTGAAAATTATAGTATGTTCACTAATTAACATATGCTTGTCCTTTGTAATTTTGCTTCTGGGAAAACTAAGCTGGGTTTGGATTTAGATAAATTCTTATAATAATTACCTCTAGTTGAGGAATGTTAATCACCACACAAAATATAAGAGATGTAGCTCTACCCATTAGCTTAACTAAGTAAATAAAAGGAAAATATAAGTTGGATATAGCCATTAATGAAGAACCAGTTCATTTCCTTTTGCTATCATTATTTTGGTAATATCTAATGGTTGTCTTTAAAATAAAACAAAAAAATATGAGAAATCACCACTTAGCTAATTTTTATGGAAAACTCATGAAAAGACATTAAAATTAAATTAAATAAACTGAAAAGTAATAGTAGAACAGAAAATCTGTACTAAAAAGAAAAGACATTACTAATGCACCTTTGAAGAGAAAGCCACTTGGATTCAATGATTTAGACAACCAATTCTGTATAGTTCTATCAGTTGATATCGAATTAGTCTTACGACCATTTTTCTGAAGAAAATTTCAGAATAAAGGGAATATCCAGACATTTGAAGTAAAATATTGAATCATGAGAAAAGTTAATGTTATTATTTAAAATTTTATTATTAAAATTTATTATAAAAATTATTATTAAAAAAGTTAGTTATTATTAAAAGTTATGCTATTATAACATAAACATGAACCCTGAATTCCATAAATACATTAACAAAAAATATAATCATTTTTCTAATACTTACTTACTTATGAAGGTGGAAATAAGCCCTTGTGTGGAATCAAATAGAGATATGCTATTATTTTTTAATTAAAAAAGATTAAAGACTGTTTAATCTTCTCAATTCCAACAGCCTAGATATAAAAAAAAAAACACACATGACCCTGTACTATTTTATTTCCTTCATTATAACTTTATTCTGACAAATCTTGAAGGAAAAAAGAAATCAAGGAATTAAGAAAGTAAATAAACAGGGGTTGTAAGACTTGAAACTGCATTTCAAGTACAAAACCTGAACTAAAACCTTGGGCAAAGTGAAGTCAATATAATAAAATAAATCTAAAAGCATCATACCAGAAATACAAAGGAGACATTCAAAATACTATCACTAAACAAGTGAAAATAAATATTCCTAAGTGAAAAGTATGAGAACAATACTTAGATTTGTGATCAAATAAAGATTGTCTGACCCTAGCAAACAAATGAATTACCCATGGTAAGAAAAATATAGAATTTAGATTTCCAAAATATTGAAAGAGCAATATAATAATAAAAGTAATAATTATAACATAGTAATAAAAACAATATAGTAATAAAAGAGCAATAAAGTATTAAAAACTCTAATAAAAGGGGAAAATCAGTGAGTTCTGTAGTGCAAATAGGGTGTATGTCAGCCCTGCAAAGCCTTGTGGGAGAATTTCTGACAGTTGCGAAGGTTTAGAGTCTGGAGGAAGTTCAGTTGATCTGGGAGACTCGTGGAGAGTAGAAGGGTCAATCTGAGTTCTTTCTTTGGATTGAAACCTGGCCTATATTCTGCAGCTTTTCTCTTTAAAAATTGTTAGCTTAACTATTTTCCTTTGAATCTCCCTAACCTCCCTTATTCCCCATCTTCATTTTCCCTGGTGAATTTCTGTGAGGTTTTGAAAGGAGAGTAAATCAGAGTGTTAGTTTTAAACTTGATAGTTTAAATAGTCAAATAGGGCTTACCCTTGGTACAAATTATATATTGAATCATTGTATCCAACTTTCCTAACCCTATTGATTACAAAACCACTTGAGAGCTGAGTTAAGGCAGGTCCTTTCACAGTTTCACGTTCCTAACTCCCTCCAACACCTGAAGCTTTCTCTAGGCGGCTGTTAGGGCTATCTTGTATCCTCCATTCCTTCCAATCACACATAGAAATCAATAAACCCAGTTTGTCAAGTAATCAAACTAGTTCATTAGTTGATTGATAAGAGAGGGAGAAGGGAAGAAAGGAATCATATTGTCTCTGAGTCATGAAGGGAATTGGAGGTGTCCATTTTGGAGGAAGTGCAATCTTAATACTTCCTCTGAACTGTTCCTTTGTAAACCTGAGAAACTGACTAGTAGCCCTCTAGTCAGTTTCAAGCCATTCTTGGCTAGCCCTAACCTTTGTCTGTAGAAGTGCCCTTCCTACTTGAGGGGCTCAGTCTGTTTCCCTTAAGTGTCTTAGTCTCAGGCCTGTGTCCCAGTCTCTCCCAGGCTGTAGCTTTTTGCCCAAAATATCTCATCCTCTCCCTTTCAACTCCTTATACCTCTGTGTTTATATTCCTTAAAATCAGTCATTCCCTTACTACTCCTACCACCTCAATTTACCACCTTTACCATTATACCTTCCTTATTCACTTTACTGCCTTAGGGATTCACAAACCCCTATTCACAGTGCCTTATCCTGTTCCAACCATATCTCTGCCTTAATTTCCCTACTACCTCTAGCCTATTCCCTTAATTACCTCCAGCCTTGGTCCCATATCACCCCATTGCTTCAGTCCCATATTATATCACCTATTACCCCACTACCTCAATCCCCTTATTACATCTACCTTATATTCCCTTATTACAATTCTCATTATTTTAAAAAGATATGCTTCAAAAAGATTAATCCATGTACATTCAAGGCTGGAATTCTATTAAAAAACAAATTTAGGATTTATTGAATTCAGATAAAAATCTGAACAGCATTTTCTGAGAAAGACCGACCACAAGCAAGTTTTTTTTAAAGCCTCTGTATATTCCCTTTAAAAAACATTATTAGGTTTAATTGCAGAATTATAGTGATTAATTGAATCATTAAAAGATGACTTTCAAGCAAGGCTACTACTGAAAGAGACTTGGGGGGGGAAAGGAGACTTAGAGATATTATAGTATCTTGAACTTTTAAAGAAATATGAAAAGAGAAAGAAAAAATTGCCCTCCAAGAAGTAATGTAGAGAAATTCCAGAGGCTAATTACAAAATAAAGCAACTTAAGGAACTGGAAAACAATAGTCAATAAAAATCAAATGGCACATACTTTTTAGCAGAAGAAGAAAACTGACTAAAACATCAAAAGGATAAAAGACTAAATCCTAAAATAACACTTCTTTCTACATTTTATAGGATAAGATTAAGAAATGCAATGCCAAAGGCTGTTTTTATTTTTGCTTTCTGAAATATATTTTCCAATTACATGTAACAATTTTTAGCATTCTTTTTTTAGTTTTGTTATAACTATAATTGATCTAATGTTGGTACTGAGTATTGATAGCCAAATGATAATGCCAAAAAAACTATTTTTGTAGTTGATTGATAGAAGGCTGGAAGCAGTTTAATACAACTCTGATTTATTATATTAGAGGTAGGGAGAGGAAATGGGAGGTAGAAAACCAGGAGTTAGAAATAGGATGGGAAATCTCAACCTTATACTAAAATGTCTACATAAAAACTCCCCAAAACTACTTTCTGTGCAGCTTCTTGCCTAGTAGGCCTCCTTAAAAACTATTCTCACTATCTTAAATAAAATTTCTATCTAGCTAAACCTATACTATGAACTTCTAAAGTAATATATAAAATCTTCACAGTGAAACTGACACTTCTTCTCTCTCTCTGAAGTCAGAAATCAAGGCCTCTGTCTGCTTCTTCTCCCTCAACTCAAATCCAACTGCCTGTCTCAACTGACATAAATAGTTCTCTAGCTCCCCCTCAGGTTCTGAGGAGAAAAGCTCTCAATAAAACACACTCTTTCTCAGCTTAGTCTGTTTATCTCACTCTCAAAGTAATGGTCTAAAAAAGTCACTAATAGATCTTCTTTCTGAGAGACTGACCCAGCAACCTGCTCTCAAGGAAGTCAGTAAGACTGGACCCAGAACTCTAAATCTTTCTTTTAGGAAGGGATTCCATGTGAACTAGAATGACCTCGAGGAATTGATGCAGAGTGAAAGGAGCATTGTACACACTGTGGTAAAGTCGAATGTAATGGACCTCTGCACTAGCAGCAACGCAATAATCCAGGACAATTCTGAGGGATTTATGGAAAAGAACACTATGCACTTTCAGAGGAAGAACTACAGGAGTGGAAAAACAGAAGAAAAACAACTGCTTGAACACATGGGTCAATGAGGATATGATATGATTGGGGATGCAGACTCGAAACAAACCACCTAGTACAACTATCAATAATATGGAAATAGGTCTTGATCGCTGACACATGTTAAAACCAGTGGAAATGCACATGTGCTATGGGTGTGTGGGGGGAAAGGGAAGAAATTGGAGGGGTGAAGGGGAAAGTAAGATGTTGAATCATGTAACCATGGAAAATTTTTCTTTAAAAAAATTTTATTTTAAAATAAAATAAATCTTTCTTTTATCAGAGGACTCTTAAAGTGACAGAGGGTGAGAACTTTCTGCTCTGGATTCTTAAAGAAGACAGCATACTATTACTAAACCTTTAACATAACACTTTTGCTCTTGATGAAACAATAATATTACTTAACTTCCTCTAACCTAGAAGCTCTGTTTCTAAGGAGACAGAGCAAACATTTAATAAATTCCTTATAACAATTCCAAATCCTCTGCCTCACTTGCCACTCCTTCAAGAAGGGAAGCATTTTAATCTAGATTACACATGTGCAGTCATGTAAAACATATTTCCATACTAATGTTCTGAAAGAAAAAAAAAAGACCAAAAGGGGGAAAAAATGAGAAAAATCAAGTAAAAAATCATGTATATTTAGATCTGTTCAGCCTCTATCAGTTCTATCTCAGGAAGTGGAGGATGTTTTTCATCATGAGATATTTAAAACTGTCTTAGATCACTATTGCTAAGAATAGCTATAAGTCATCCACATTTGATCATTCAACAATATCATTGTTACTGTGTACTACGTTCTTCAGATTCTGCTCACTTCATTTTGCATTGGTTCATAAGTCTTGCCAGGTTTTTAAATAAGCATCCTGCTCATCATTTCTTATACCATAATAGTATTCCATCGCAATCATATCTTATATCAGCCATTTTCCAATTGATGGACAGCCCCTCTATTTCCAATTCTTTGACAGCAAATAAAGAGCTCTTATTTTGTACATATGGTCCTTTATTTCCCTCTTGCATCTCTTTGGGAAGTACAGGACTAGTAGAAATATTACCGGATCAAAAGATATGCACAGTTTTATGACTCCAAAAAGGAAACATAATTTGTTAATAATTAATTTAAATTGTTTGACCTTGATCAAAGAGATGAAAATTAAAATTTTAGAAGGTTACTTTACACATATCAAAAAACAATTTTATAAAAGGAAAACAGCATAGTAGATAGAGCTGCTCTGATATAGCCATCTTGTCATCTGGTAAGTCATTTCAACACTTCGACAACCAGGCAACTTTAGAAGTTATAACTTGGAGAACAACTGCTAATCTTATTAGTAGAGGGAGTTTTCCCATTTAAAGCTCCCCAAACCAATAAAATTACACATATATACAAATAAATAGCAACTAAATTCAATGCCAGTACACTGAGGGAAAAGACATACTTTTACTTTTTTATACATAATTATACTGGAGGAATTGCAGTTTTTAGAATCCTTTTGACAAGTATCTGGCAGTAGGCAATAAAATTATAGAAACAATTACACCCTTGGGCTTAATAATTCCATTTTAGGAATTATAATTTATCAAAAACAAAAAAAGCTTCTCATTCAAATATTTTAACAATACCACTACATATGTGTAAAAAAATAAAAATGTCTAGCAATGGGGGCAATGTTTCAATAAATTGGAGTAACGATTTAAGAGAATGTTACAATGTGATTAATATGAAAAATAATACAAAGGAATTATGCAAAAGGACAATGGCTAGAACTAGAATAAAGGGTTAAAGGCTAACTGGCCACATGAGGAAAAGAAAATGACAATGAATGAATGAATGAATGAATGAATGAATAAAGAATTTTGATTAAAAACTTGAAAGTGGCTTCCAGGTTAAGATAGTGGCAGAGTAAAAAGCAGCTGCTTGACCTCTCCTAACCCACACATATAGGACTCCTCAAGAAGAAATAAAAACAAATCCAGACGAACGAAGGGACCCCACAACAGGGCACAGCATTGAAGGGAGTAAAACAGCTCTCACTAAAAAGCAAGCTGAGCAACCCACTCCCCCCACACACACCACCTACAATGCCAAAGCCAGCACAAAAGAGTTAGAGCAAGTTTGGGGCACCCATTAAGTCATTGGAAACTACCTGGCATCACCAGGGCCTGCTCCTGAGAGCAGCAAAACTTAAGACCCCCAAGAGGCTAAAGAACACGCGGACTTTGAACACAGACCCTGTGGCGTGGACACGGATCCTGAGCATTGGCGCTGACCTTGAGTGGGGAACCAGTGCAGAGGGGTGTATGACTGTGGAAGCAGTGCCCTGAGACTGTTATAGGAGCTTCAGGGAGAAGAACAAGCAAGGGGACCACCATTAGGGCTTGACCCTAAGAACAACTAGACCAGAGACCTCAGGAGCCAAAGGAGTGCAGACAGATCCTGGGCGTGAGAATAAAGGTGAGAGGGCGCAGGGCTAAAAATGGCAAGCCAGACACAAGAACCCCAGAAGAGAAAGATCCAAGAAGAAACCTTTAAAACTTGAAAACTTTTACACAGAAAAAATCCAGAAAATAGAGAAAACAGCAGAGGAGAACAAACAAGTAACCATATCCAAAGCATCCAAAAAAAATGAAAACTGGTCACAAGGTCTTCAAGAGTTCAAATCTGAGACTATGAGAAAGATAGAAGAGATGTGGAAAGAAAATAACTGTATAAAAGGTAGAATTTCACAATTAGAAAGAGAGGCAAGTAAATTGAAGACCAGAAATGACCAGATTGAAAAGGAAAACCAAAAGATTATACCTGAAATAGTCTCTAAAGGCTAGAATTGGGCAATGTTAAAAAGATGCCACCAAATCAAAAGAATTGATGAGCAAATTAGAGACCAAAATCAAACAGCTGGAAAATAGGACAGGCCAAATCGAAAAGGAAAATCAAAATCTTATACCAGAAAACCAGTATCTAAAGTCAAGAACTGGACAAGTAGAAGCCAATGATCTCTCAAGAGATGATGAAGAAAAAAAACAAAACAAAGTCAAAACACTGATAAAATAGAAGGAAACATGAAATATCTCAATGAGAAAATGACAGACCAAAAAAACAGGTCTAGAAGAGACAATTTGAGAATCATAGGTCTTCCTGAAAAAGCAGAAATTAAGAGAAATTTGGACTCCATACTAAAAGAAATTATTCAGCAAAACTACCCTGAAGATCTACAACAAGAAGACAATATAGACATTGAAAGGAACCATAGATCACCCTCTACACTAGACCCTGAAAAGACAACCCCCAGGAATATAATAGACAAATTCAAGAGCTTCCAAGTAAAAGAAAAAAATTTTACAAGAAGCCATAAAGAGACAATTCAGATATCAAGGTGCACCAATCAGGATCACAAAGGATCTGGCAGCCTCCACACTAAGAGACCACAAAGCTTGGAATATGATATTCAGAAAGGCAAAAGAACTGAGTCTACAACCAAGGATCACCTACCCATCAAAACCGACTATATACTTCTAGGGGAAAGGTTTGGGCATTCAACAAGATAGAAGATGATATGGAAGGAAGGAAAGAGGGGGGTGAATGGTAGGACACCAAGAGAAACTTGAACAAATAGGAAAAATAGGACATTCTATTACACACAAAGAGGGCATGGGAAGGGGAAGGGATGAATACAATTATAAGGAGAGGAAAGGAGCAGCATTAAGAGGTAATATTTAAATGTTACGCTCAGTGTAATTAACCCTGATAGGGAAGAATAGCTATATCCATTGGGATATAAAACTCTATCTAACCCTACTGAAAAAGTCAGAAAAGATAAACCAAGGGGAGCAGGGGAGTGGGGAGGTCAAAAAAGGGAGGGGAGAAGAAGGGGGAGTGAATTCATTAGGCCTTAAAAATAAAAAGAGGGGAATAATGAGGGAGGGTGTAGAAAGGGAAGTAAATCAAGGGAGGACACAAAGGTTAATGGCTTGAAGCAAACCACTGGTTTAAAAGGAAATAGTGTAAAAAGAAGGGGTAGAATCAGGAGAGGACACCAAAAATTTGGTGAATACACAATTGATAATTATAACTCTGAATGTGAATGGAATGAACTCTCCAATAAAAAGGAAGCAAATAACAGAATGGATTAAAAACCAAAATCCTCCCATATGTTGTCTACAAGAAACACATATGAGGCGGCTGGACATACACAGGTTTACGGTAAAGGACTTGAGCAAAATTTCTTGGGCTTCAAATGAGAAAAAGAAGGCAGGAGTGGCGATCATGATTTCTGACAAAGCCAAAGTAAAAATAGATATGATTAAAAAAGACAGGGAATGTAATTACATCCTGATGAAAGGCAGTATAGGCAATAAGGAAATAACATTGCTCAATATGTATGCACCAAATGGCATAGCATCCAAATTCCTAAAGGAGAAACTGGCAGAGTTCAAGAAGGAAATAGATAGTAAAACCATACTAGTGGGAGATCTAAATATTACTCTTTCAGACCTAGATAAATCAAAACAAAAAATAAATTAAAAAAAGATAAGAGGTGAATGAAGACCTAGAAAAATTAGATTTAATAGATATGTGGAGAAAAATAAATATGAACAAATAAGGAATACACCTACTTTTCAGTTGCACATGGTACATTCACAAAGATTGACCATGTAATAGGGCATAGAAACATTGCAAATAAATGCAAAAGAGCAGAAATAATAAATGTAACCTTCTCAGATCATAATGCAATGAAAATAATAATTAGTAAGGGCACATGGATAGGCAAATCAAAAACTAATTGGAAATTAAAAAATATGATTCTCCAAAACCCGCTAGTCAAAGAAGAAATCATAGTAACAATCAACAATTTCATTGAAGAGAATGACAATGAAGACACATCCTACTAAACTCTGTGGGATGCAGTCAAGGCAGTACTCAGGGGGAAATTTATATCCTTGAGTGCATATATTAACAAATTAGGGAGGGCAGAGATTAATGAATGGGGCATGCAAGTTAAAAAACTAGAAACTGAGCAAATTAAAAATCCCCAGATGAAAACTAAATTAGAAATACTAAAAATTAAGGGAGAAATTAATAAAATCAAAAGTAAAAGAGGTATTGAATTAATCAAGAAGACTAGAAGCTGGTATTTTGAAAAAACAGATAAAATAGACAAAGTACTGGTCAATCTAATAAAAAAAAAAGGAAAGAAGAAAACCAAACTGACAGTACCAAAGATGAAAAAGGAGACCTCACCTCTAGTGAAGAGGAAATTAAGGCAAGCATCAAAAACTATTTTGCACAATTACATGGCAATAGATATAGCAATCTAGGAGGTATGGATGAATATTTACAAAAATATAAATTGCCTAGATTAACAGCAGAAGAAATAGAATACCTAAATAATCCCATATCAGAAAAAGAAATTGAACAAGCCATCAAAGAACTCCCTAAGAAAAAATCGCCAGGGCCTGATGGATTCACAAGTGAATTCTATCAGACATTCAAAGAGCAACTAATCCAAATACTATAAAAATTTTGTGATATAATAAGCAAAGTAGGAGCCCTACCAAATTCCTTTTATGATACAAATATGGTCCTGATTCCAAAGCCAGGTAGATCAAAAACAGAGAAAGAAAACTACAGACCAATCTCCCTAATGAACATAGATGCAAAAATCTTAAATAGAATACTAGCAAAGAGACTCCAGCAAGTGATCAAAAGGATCATCCACCATGACCAGGTGGGATTTATACCAGGAATGCAAGGATGGTTCAACATTAGGAAAACCATCCACATAACTGACCATATCAACAATCTAACAAACAAAAATCACATGATTATCTCAATAGATGCTGGAAAAGCCTACAGTATATACCTAAAACCATCAACAAGCATCATATGCAATGGGGATAAATTAAAAGCCTTCCCAATAAGATCAGGAGTGAAACAAGGATGCCCATTATCACCTCTATTATTTAACATTGTACTAGAAACACTAGCAGTAGCAATTAGAGAAGAAAAAGGAATTGAAGTTATCAAAATAGGCAATGAGGAGACTAAGCTATCACTCTTTGCAGATAATATGATGGTTTACTTAATTAAAAAATCCTAGAGAATCAACTAAGAAGCTGGTAGAAATAATTAACAACTTTAGCAATGTTGCAGGATACAAAATAAATGCGCATAAACCATCAGCATTTCTATATATTCCCAACATCACAGCAGCAAGAGGTAGAAAGAGATACACCATTAAAATCACCTTAGACAATATAAAATACTTAGGAATCAATCTACCAAAACAAACACAGGAATTATACAAAAACAACTACAAAACACTTTCTAAACAATTAAAACTGGATCTAAACAATTGGAAAGCCATTGATAGCACATGGGTAGGACGAGCTAACATAATAAAAATGACCATTCTACACAAATTAACTTACCTATTTAGCGCCATACATATCAAACTACCAAAAAACTTTTTTACAGAATTGGAAAAACTATACCAAATTTCATTTGGAATAACAAAATATCAAGAATATCAAGGGAAATAATGAAAAAAAATGTGAAAGAAGGTGGCCTAGCAGTACCAGATATTAGACTATACTATAAAGCAGCGGACATCAAAACAGCATGGTACTGGCTAAGAGACAGAAGGGAGAATCAGTGGAATAGACTTGGGATAAGTGAAGTCAGCAAGACAGTGTATGATAAACCCAGAGCCCAACTTTGGGGACAAAAATCCAGTATTTGGCAAAAACTGCTGGGAAATTTGGAAAACAATATGGGAGAGATTAGGTTTAGATCAACATCTCACACCCTACCCCAAGATAAATTCAGAATGGGTGAATGACTTTAATATAAAGAGGGGAACTATAAATAAGTTAAGTGAACACAGAATAGTATACTTGTCAGATCTCTGGGAAGGAAAGACTATAAAACCAAGCAAGAGTTAGAGAAAATTACAAAATGTAAAACAAATGATTTTGATCATATCAAACTAAAAAGCTTTTGTACAAACAAAAACAATGCAGCTAAAATCAGAAGGGAAACAACAAATTGGGAAAAAATCTTTATAACAAAATATTCTGACAGGGGTCTAATTACTCAAATATACAAGGAGTTAAAGCAATTGTATAAAAAATCAAGCCATTCCCCAATTGATAAATGGGCAAGGGACAGACATGAATAGGCAATTTTCAGATAAAGAAATCAACAGTATCAATAAGCATAGGAGAAAGTGTTCTAAATCTCTAATAATTAGAGAAATGCAAATCAAAACAACTCTGAGGTATCACCTCACACCTAGCAGATTAGCTAAAATGATAGCAGGGGAGAGTAAGGAATGTTGGAGGGGATGTGGCAAAATTCAGACATTAATGCATTGCTGGTGGATTTGCAAACTGATCCAACCATTCTGGATGGCAATTTGTAACTATGCTCAAAGGGCTATAAAAGGATGACTGCCCTTTGATCCAGCCATATCATTGTTGGATTTGTACCCCAAAGAAATCATTGATAAACAGACTTGCACGAAAATATTTATACCTGCAATTTTTGTGGTGGCAAAAACCTGGAAAATGAGGGTATGCCCTTCAATTGGGGAATGGCTGAACAAATTGTGGTATATGCTGGTGATGGAATACTATTGTGCTCAAAGGAATAATAAATTGGAGGAATTCCATGTCAACTGAAAAGACCTTCAGGAATTGATGCAGAGTGAAAGGAGCAGAACCAGAAGAACATTGTACACAGAGACCAATACACTGTGGTAAAATAGAATGTAATGGACGTCTGTACTAGCAGCAATGCAATGACCCAGGACAATTCTGAGGGATTTATGGAAAAGAAGGCCACCCACATTCAGAGGAAAAACTACAGGAGTGGAAACACAGAAGAAAAGCAACTGTTTGGACACATGGGTTGATGAGGACATGATTGGGAATGTAGACTCGTAACTACCACACCAATGCAACTATCAGCAATTTGGAAATAGGTCTTGATCAATGACACATGTTAAAACCAGTGGAAATGCACATCGGCTATGGGGTGAGGGGTCAGAGGGTGAAGGGGAAAGTAAGAGCATGAATCATGTAACCATGTTAACTTTTCTAAAAAATAAATATTATTAAATGTTAAAAAAAAACACTTGAAAGTGATGTAAATATTATAATACTTTGTGAACTGAAAATTAATTAATAAAAATGTAAATAATCATTAAGGAAGATTTCATTTTTTAAGATAAACTCAATGTTAAATCATTAATGCATTTTAAAAGATTAGAAAAAATATAGAACAAAAATTGTTATTGTCATTGTTTTGTTAAAATTTATTTTTTCTTTAATCTTCAGTTCAGATTTTATGATTTTGTATGGAATTTTATTAAATTTCATTGTCTGCATGTACTTGTTCAAATTAAACTACACTAAAATTATACTTAAAAAGAATGTAACTAGCAACTCTGCAAATTAAGCAAGGCAAAGGATGAACAAATATAACCTAACCCCAATGAACAAAAATAAAGATAAAATAACACATTTTCACTTAGGAAATCTGAATTTTAAAAAAAAAATGCAAAGGGGAAGAAAATTAGAGTAGAACAAAAACTTCAGCAAAGATACTAAGAAAATTGTAAGGAATAAAAATCATCTCAAATTTATAAGAAAATATTAACAAAGAATGTATAATCAAAGAGAAAGGGAAAAAAATCCCCAGCACATTTTTATGGCACCTTAACTTATAATTACATCATTCTTCTAGACATTATCTAATTATCTTTATAACAGTCAAGGGGATTGTAAAACACTTATTTAAGAGCTAGCAATCTTATGTAAGAGAACATATGGAAGGACCAATAGTGACAAAACAAAACAAACAAAAAAAAGTGCTTACTATGTGCCAGGCACTGTGCTAAGCACTGGGTTTATAAACACAAGTAGAAAAAAAGTCACTGCTCCAATTGACAAATGGTCAAAGGATATGAGCAGACAATCCTCAGATGATGAAGAAATTATAACTATCAAGTCATATGAAAAAAATGCTCCAAACCATTATCAATTTGAGAAATACAAATTAAAACACCTGAGGCACTATCTCATACCTATCATATTGGCTAAAATGACAAAAAAGGAAAACAGTAAATGTTGGAGAAAATGTAGAAAAACTGAGACACTAATACAACAATGCTATTGGAGCTGTAAACTGATTCAACCATATTGAAGAAAAAAATTGAAATGTTATGGCCCAAGGGGCCATAAAATTATGCATATCCTTCAACCCAGCAAAACCACTACCATCAAAGATAGGAAAACGGGGCCTAAAAACATGGAAAAACTTACATGAAATGATTCAAAGTGGAGTAGGCAGAGAATGCTGTACACAGTAATAGCAATAATGCACATAATGATCAACTGCAAATGAATTAACTATTATTAGCAATGCAAAGATCCAGAACAACTCTAAGGGACTCATGATGAAAAAGGAACTCAGAGCCTGAATGCAGATTGAAGCATATCATTCTTTACTTTATTTCCTGCATGGATTTTTCTCAAGTGTAAGCAATATGAATCTTCTTTCAAAAAATGATGAACATGAAATCTGTATTGTAAGATAACATATGTTCAACATATATCTTATTACCTGACATCTTGGGGAAGAGAGATGGGGAAGAGAGAGGTAGAAAACATTGATCACAAAATGTCAGAAAGATATTTAAAATTGTATTGAACTACAAAAACATTAATTTAATTTAAAAAAAAAGCGACGTTGTCCTAAAAGAATTTATATTCTAACATGTATATGTATATGTATATGTATATGTATATGTATATGTATATGTATATGTATATGTATATATACATATATATATATATAGTGTGTGTGTGTGTTTATGTGTCAGTAGAAGTGTTCAGGAAACAGACAGGATATTTTACATTTCTGACCTGGGTTTGGATCTGGGAGTAGAGCACTGCTGAACTATTCAGCAAGCTGGGAAAATGGTTTTAAGCACCAGAGTGTAAGCTTTCCAGTTTGGTCTGGGATTCTTGTCCTGGTTATTCCTCTGTAGACTTTTGAATAGACCAGAAGCTTCTCTACTCTAGGGATCTGATGTATATTGTTTTTGAGCTCTCACCTTTATAGATAACTGCTCCTTAACCTGGAATGCCATGCTTTGGAATGGATATCCTCCTTTATGGATATAGGACCCAGAACTCATTAGTTAATGACAAAGCTAAGGGCAGCTATGTGGCTCAGTGGATTGACAGCTAGGCTTAGATGGGAGGTCTTAGATTCAAATCTGGCTTCAGATACTTCCTAGCTACGTGATCCCGGGCTAGTCACTTAACCCTCATTGTCTAGTCCTTACCTCTCTTCTGTCTTGGAACCAATACATAGTATTAATTCAAAGATGGAAGATAATGGTTTAAAAAAAAGTTAATACCAAAGCTGCCAATTAGCACGTATTCTTGTCTCAGTACTCCAGTATAAGTATAGAAATGCCTCTTGCCTTGTTGTACAGCCTTCTCCCTTCTAATGGGAAAAACAGGGGAAGTTAACTTAAATATTTATCAGGGTTCAGAAGGGTGAGCAGGAGACAGGAATGGACAATAGTATGGGACCAAACAAGTTAGGGAAACTGGGTTTAATGTTAAGGGAAATGACTATTGACAGGAGTGACACTATCACCCTGCCCCACCTAGACAAAGGGTCTGTGAAAACCAGCAAGCAAATGACAAAAGGGCTTGTAAACAAATTTAATTAAGGGAACTATGGTCTTTTAAAGGATGGGAATAGGGGTTTCTATACTTCCAGACTATGGGCAAACCACAGGGTCAGGGGAGGGACTTATCTACACTGAACAAAATCTAAAGCAGGACAAGGCACAAGGGAGATCAGGATGGAAAGTGGGATATCCTCACTGCAGAGTCCTGTCACAATCCAGCAATGGTATAGCTTTCCCAGGTCTTCAGCCAGTACACCTTCAATTGGGTAAGTCAGGGAGCTAAACCAACCTGAGCTGACCAGCAACTCAGGTTAGATTTCATAGTCTCTACCAAACCTCCCACAGGCAAAATCCTCCTTCTGGATAACAGGAAATCAGGGTGCAAACTCCACTTCCTCTGAGGTCTCCCAGGATCAGTTACAACTTGTCCCAATCACCATGGAGTCCATCTCAGAGAGAGAAGCTTCCTGCTTCCCCATTCCAATTAGAATTCTCCAGCCCTGCCTGCTAAGTCTTCTAAATAATAATTTAGTAATCTTCCTCACAACACCCTTGAGCAAGAGTTGCACAAATCTGCTCTTAACCAGATGGACTCTTTCCCCACCAGTCTCCATAAATTTCTCTATCTCCCTAGACTTCGGTGGGGAGTTGGCCACTTATGTTTTCTAGATATGTTGACAAGACTTTTGGTTTCTTTGGAGGGGAAGGGGATTCACTGTACTTCTTTGAACATTAAGTAGCATCAAACAATTTTAAATTTTAGTGGGTCAAAACAGGGTAACCACATCTTCTATTGAGAATTTTAGTTTCTGTATTTTGTAAACTGCTATCTACTGACAACTATTCCAAAGATAAATATTATAATAGCATCTTATCCTTTGTAAAAGTATACTAACTAAAAACATGATGGAGATCAGATTATTTTCAAACGAAATAGGCTATAATTCAAATTTCCAAAAGAGGGAGATATAACTCCATTGGTACAAAATACAAATATGTTGAAATATACAACCTGGTAAGTTACTAACATAAATTAAATTCAAATAAAAAAAGAACTATAAATTGTGCATCCATCTTAGTCATGTTTACTTTTACTAAAAGGATTTTCTAAATATTTCTAAAAGATACTAAGAATCAACTCTAGGACAGAAGATCAGTAAGGGCTAGGCAATTGAGGTTAAGTAACTTGCCCAAAGTCACACAGATAGGCAGAATCTGAGACTAATCTACCTGTCTCTAAAAATTATACGTGAATCATACAAGAATGAAATTACAGCTTAGTCAATTAATCACCTATGATACTTTCAACTATTAGAACATAAATCTTATGGAAGCTGTAGTTTAAGACTAAAGGTCCTAAGGTACTTAGGTTTTGAATATTTCTCTAGTTCATGAATGTATACTGTGACAAGAACATTGTGCCTCAATACTAGAGTATTTTGACTGAGATCCCTTGTAGTTCTGAATCTAGGATGTGTTATTTAATTGGATGTTGCATCCGATAAGGCAGATCACAACTCATTTATGATTATCCTAAGGGACTTTTGTGTGTCACCTCATAAGAGGGCTTTTCTTAACTTCTCTTGAAACTGAGAGGATACCAGCAAAGAACACAGGTTACTCATCATTCTCACAACACAGTCAGAAACGTTGCTTTTATGATCATACATTTCCATTATGACATCCTTGTCATTTGTCAGGTCTTGGGCTAGGTGTTGGAGATACACAAGTATCTCCAAGTATAGAGTTATTATGAAATAACCCCTACTAAAAGGGGACTTATATTCTAATCTGAGGAAACAACATATATTATAGCAAAACTTTAGTGAACAAATACAAAATAGTTAGTGAGTGCCTAAGAGCCTTCCTAACCCTAATATTTCCTCTCTTTAAATAATCCTACACAGAGCTGCCGAAGTGATCAGAAAGGAATTCATGCAAAATATGGTGTTTGAGTTATATCTAAAAGGAAAACAAGGACTCAGTGAATCAAAAGTAACAAGATAGTGAAACTTCAAGAATATGAGGCAGTCAAATGAAAAGGTACTAAGTCATGTTTAAGAAATATAAAGCCAGTGTGTACTGATCTTAGAGTAAGGGAGAGTGATGTCAAATGACTTTGGAAAAATGCATTAGGAAAAAATGCAAAAGGCTAAACAAAGGATTTTATATTTGATCCCAGATGCAATAGAAAGTCAATGGAGTATAAGGGAATCACATATGGTCAGATCTGTAATTAAGGAATATTATTTATGCATGTATGTGTATAAGATGGATTGGAATGGTAAAAGATGAGATAGGGAGACCAGTCAGGAGATTGTTATAATTTAGATAAGAGGTGTAATGCAAAAGATGCAAGAGAGGCTTTTGATCTTGCAGGGGGCCAACTGAAAACTTCTGGCAGTTAGAAGCCTTAGAATTCTGAGAGAAGTCAGTTGGTCCCTGAGGCTTGAACAGAGCAGAAGGACTAACTAGAACTCTGCTTGGCTTTCAGTTTTGCTTATGGCCTGTGCTTTGTCTCTGGACAATTTGAACCTAGCTAGTTTCTCTGGACCTCTCCCTGACTTTCTCCATATTATTTCCCTGTTTTCCTTTCCTGTTTTCCTGGGGCTCTGGGAGACAGGGTGGCTTTTGGATTCTTAGTGAAAAGACTTTGTGGGTTTAGTTTCCCCAATAGGTAACTAGGACATCCTTGAATTCAAACTATCCCTTTAGTATTCCCTCTACTTTAAAAGCAGCCAAATCTTCCCTGGCTGAGAGAAGCAGGTCCTCTCTCAGTCTAACCCATTCCTGTGACCCTCCCCCATCTAGAGTTTCTCCCTAGCGGCTGTCAGAAACCCCAAAACCCCTCTCTCCTTCCTGACCAACGCTCAACATTAATAAAGTCCTTTGTTACCTAATCAAACCCTCTGGAGAATCATTGTGTTACAGAATTAGGCAAGAGTTGAAGGGGAAGGAATTATTCTCTTTTATTTCCTAAGGGAAACTGGAGGCATCCATCTTGGGAGGAAGTAGTTGCCCAAGGCTTCCTCCTGAATCCCTTCAGTTTCACTGACAGGGAGGAGTCTTGTGACTCCTCCTTTGAGGACTTGAGAAACTGACAAGAAAGCCCTCAAGTCAGATTTCAATCATTTCTGACTGGCCTTATTCCTTGTGTCTGTAGAAGTACCTTTCCTGCCTGGAAGGGTTCAGCCTATTACCCCCAGTATCCTCTGTCTCTAGCTTGGGTGTCTATCCTATGTTAGCTGCCTCTCCTGAACACTTTACCCTGTACCCTTACCATCCTAATACCACCTTGTCCATTCCTCCCTAGACTCAGCCATCCCTTTCATTCCTCTCCTATTACCTCAATCACTTTTTATCCCTTTGTCACTCAGCAAGGGAAGGAGAGCACCCCCCAATGTTAGTGTCCCCTTTTATCCATCACAGAGGTGATAAGCCCTATAATTTCTATAACTCAGCTAAATTGTTCCTCATATACAACATTCCATCTCCTATAATAATACAGGCTATCTCCAACTGTTTTTCACTTCAACTTCATAGAATCTCTAGCTTCATGCAAGGCTCAGCTCAATTGTCACCTTCAAAAGAAGTTCTAATCTTGTAGCCCCCAGTAGAGAGAGTAGGCCCCAGTAAAATCGTAGCCATAGCATAGGAATTGCCAAACACAGCTCCTCAGCAAGCAAACTTTTTCCCTTCACAAATACTATATATTCTTCAAAAAAATCACTGGAGCAGGAATTCTATGACAAATTTAGCCAGGTAGTTACACACTGACATATTGAATTATCACCTACAGAAAAGTCTGTCTAGAACCACAGAGGTAATCTAAATTCATTGTAAATCACTGTAAATGAATAATATAGTAAATCATTACTACCATTTTCTCTGCAAAAGGTTTACCTAAACCCTTAGCCTATGTCATTTTCCCTATAAAGTATGTACCCCAAATCATTAAAATTTGTCACTGATCAGCAAGAGGATTCTTTTTCCACTCAATAACAGGAACAGATGTTGAATTTATTATAATAAGGAAAGGTGGAAAGGGAATTTGGATAACCCTAAACTAATATCAACTACCTAAACCTCCCCCAAGATCTAAAGTTGTTCCCTCATGGGAAGTCTTCAAAGTAATTTCCTACACTGAGTCTAGCCTCTCTGACCTAAAAGATCCCCACTCCTTCTCTAGCTAAGGCTGCACTAAACCAAACCCCACTTTTCATGGCAATAGAGAAGTGGTTTATGGCAGGTTATCTGGGCCCAGGGAAAAGATCTTGGATCCACGAGGACCCCAGACCTGATCTTACAGACAGCTGGTCCAAAAGACTTAGGATTATATCAGGAACTCAGTAGATTACAGAAAGTAGCAGGTAAACAGGTAAAATGAGAGATTAAAGCAGTAAAGACACCAAGGAAAGCATCCAGTCTTCTCCAGTTCTAACCAGAAAAAAACAGCTTAACCCTCAACATTCCAGAATCTTTATCCTCCTGTCATTCTCCCTTGTAGACCTGACATGCTAAAATCCTCTTCCTTATAAGAGTATTTAATAAATGTTTCCTGAGTTAAAGACTTGAATTTGTAATTACACTTATAATTATGATGACATTACCTTTAATTTTGATCCATGAGGCACAATTGAAGATTTATTATGCTTGGGTGGGATATAAAGCTCCCATTTCCCATATTCAAGTTTTTTATAGGGATGAGAAAATGGATTCCAACCATCTGTAAGCAAAGGAGAAAAAAAAATCTGTAGCCAGAGTTCATTAAAATGAATATCCAATTAAGTTAAATAAAATAACAATCAAAGTTTTATATACTAAGAAATACCATAGGAAAGCAAGTTAAGAAACTGCCAAAAAAGGATAAAAATTCAGATATTGCTTCTCATATTATGGAATATATTGAGGAAATCAGTCAAAAGATATTTATTAAGCATCTTCTATAAGCCAGACACTGTGGTAAACACTAGGGATACAAAAAAAAAAAAAAAAAAAAAAACACAAAAGATAGGATCTGTTCTCAAACAGCTCACAATTTAATGCAGGAAAAAAAACAAGCAAACAAATAAGTACAAACAATCTACATACATGTCACAGGAAATACAATAGTTGCCTCTTATTTGTGGTTTCAGTTACCCACAATCATTCCAGAGGAAGGAGGTAAGCAGCCAACATGATTCAAGACACATAAAGGGTGAGATAAAAGTACAAACAAAAGTCAGCCAAGCAGATGGGCAGGCAGGGTGTGGAGTAAAGATCTCCTCAATGAATTATACCCAGTTTTTCATAGAAGGTTATTTGTGGTAGTGGGGTTTCCATCATGAGATGGGATTTGGAGCTGTGTCTAGGCCACGGTTCAGAACTGAACTCCAGTCAGAGACAGTTCTTCCCAGAAGTCCCTGCCCCCAACCTTCCAACTGCCCCTGGCTGTCACTCCTGCTTCCCCAGCATTCCATTTCCACTGTGTTACATCCTTCCTTTCAGTAGAGACAAACCCTCAGAGAAAGGAAGTTAAAGAACCAAGGAACCAAGGAAAAGGATTCCACAGGCACTGCCCCCCTGGGTGGCCCAGGCAAATTAACTATGGTTGGTTCCTGAGATATGATGTGTGAGAGATAGTGGGTGGAGAAAAGAGTTTATAAGTGGAGACTAGGAAGTCTTTGGGTCTTGGCATGCTCATGAAGAAGTTGAGGGGATTCTTGTTGGAGTTCAGCTAAAAGCCCATAAATGGCAGCCATGGATTAGAAAGTTAAGTATCCCTTTATTTCTCCCCTATCTTTCTTTCTCTTTACTACTACTACTACTACTTTGATTTAATTAAGTTATTAAGCTACTGCCAGTCTCATAATTTTAGTTATTATACTGGGAAACCAGCATGTTAATACTTTCACTTTTTTTACCTTTCAGTTCAGTCTTTCAAATAACATTCACAATTTACTCTTCCAGTATTAATTCTGTAGCTGTATACAATATTCTCTTCATTCCTCACTATTCATTAGGCCATGTAGTTTTTTCCAAGTTTTTTTTTAATTAACTTGTTGGTCATTTCTTATGATGTGAATAAGTTGTTTATTGTATGTATACAAGTTGTTTAACCATTTCCCAATTGATGGGCATCCCTTGAATTTCGAATTCTTTGCCACCACAAAGAGAGCTGCTCTAAATAGTTTGGAGCATATGGATTCTTTTCCTTTTTCCCTAATCTCCTCAGGAAACACACTAAGTAATGGTAGTGATTTAGAGCATTTTTTAATATAGCTTACATTGATTCTTTGATTTTTCTTTTGTCCAAAAATTATTTACTCAACTTTTCCTCATTTTACAATTAGGGGATGGCTCTTGTTCTTAGAAATTTAGCAAAAAGTTATCTATATATTTTAGATGAGACTGCTATCTAAGAGGCAGTTTATAAAAAAAAAATTCCCAATTTTCTGTCTTTCTTTTAATCCTGGCAACATTTGTTTTATTCATACAATGATTTTACAATTTAATGTTCTCAAAATAACCCATTTTACATTTCACAATGTTCTCCATTTCTTGTTGACTCATAAATTCCTCTCCTATCCATAAATCTGATAGGTTGTATGTTCCCTATTCTTCTAATTTAGTTACAGGATCTCTTTTTATGGCGAGGTCATGTATTCATTTGGACCTTAGCTTAGTAAACAGTGTAAGATGGATCTTTACCTAGTTTCCAAACGGGTTGCTAGTTGTTCCAGCAATTTTTACCAAATAGTGATTTCTTATTTCAAAAAACAGGTCTGTGGTTTTAAATACAAGATAACTATTATCATTTACTACTATCTGTTGTACATCTGTTCTGTTACATTGATATACCTTTGTATTTCTTAGCCAGTACTAGATAGTTTTGATAATTTCTGCTCCATAACACAATTTAAAAACTGGTATTGCTAGATCTCCTACCTTCATGTTCTTAGACTATGTGCCACTAAAAAGAACTTAAATACTTTAAAAAAGGAATTCTTTAATTTCTTTAATTACAAGGGGGATCTATAAGCCCACTTACCATAGAGATGTGTCGGGATTAACCAGCCCACAGTGACAGGAAGAAGGAAACGGGGAGTCACCTGCTGAGCCAGCATCAATTGCAGGTTGTCAGTTGCTAACAGGTGGGAGTCAGTTGCTGACATGATTGGCAGTTGCGAGGAAGTTGGCTGAGGGGCATGTTAGTCTTTGGGGGTTGGTTGCTGGTTGAATGGGTTGGCATTTAATTACTGGAATATAAAGGCAGGCTGGAGTTCCTGCAAGGGCTTTTGGCTTTAGTCTTTAAAGGGCTTTTTGCCTCTGGGATCTCAAGAGAGAAAGAGGTCTATCTCATAGGCAACAATCTGCTGTCAGTTGGCTATTGATCATTAGGGCTGTTATAGAAAACTGACTGAAGGAGTGAAAGAGTGGTAGCTGTCTATTATTTTAGGGAGTGAGGTTTATAGAGAGAGTAGGTTAGATAGGCCTATTTGTTTGCCAGGCAAGAAGAAGCTATCCCCAGAAGACAATTAGAGGTAGTTATTAGGAATTTTAGGTAGTATTAGGAATTTTAGTTATATTTATAGGGTATAAGATTAGTAATCTCTCTCTCCTCCTTTCTATTTTTCTATATTCTTTTACTATCTATTTTAATTAAACTAAATTGTTAATTTTAAAAGCTGCTATTAGTTTTTTTTCTCTAGCTTAAAGGGATAATATTAATTTACACCTCTACTAAATTCTCATTAAAACATAAATTATTAAAACCTGCTCTCTTATTTTGCCAAAACCCTTATTTTAACACTTACATGTAATTGGAAGGTACTCGAACCCACAACCTTCTGATGGTTTTCCGTATTTTTTACTGAAACTATCCTTAAGTCAAGTTTCAAGCAATTAATTCAGTTACAGCTGTTGATCCTTTATGTTAAAAAGTACCATATACTGACAGAAAGCAGAATTACAAACATAATTAAAAATTAGATTAACTATGATTCTAAGTAGTCTGGTTCAAGTTGTAATGCTATTTCTTGTCTATCTAAACTGGCCTATTATCCACCAGAATATTACACAGTGTGCTTTATATATCACTATTCCTAGCTGTACTTATACTGATAGGAGGCTTGGCATTCTATCTATTCCTCTTCAGGAAAAAAACAAAATGATAATTTGTTAGCTGAACTAAAAGATCACGTTGAAAAACTAGAAAATAACTCAAGTGACCTTGAGAAGAAGCAAGGGGAGAGTTTGGGGGATTTCAAGGCTTATATAAAAAGCACTGAGAAAAGATTGAGAAATCCCCAGAGTAAAAAGAAAGATTTATCTCTCAATACTTTCCCATCATTAGATCTTGCTCCATGCAGTGCTGCTCATACTAAAACCACCTCAACGATTCTTCATCCTGTTCTATCTGTAAATCTCCCCAAACTCCTCCCACTCAATCTATTTCCCCACCCACATCCATTACCAACTCAAATAAAAAACAAGAGGCAGAAACCAAAAATAATACAGTTGCAGGCCTATTCTCCTCAAAAGAAATACCCACCTTTGATAAGAGTAGAGATGTAATTTTGCTAAGGCATCATACACCATTCACCCTCCAAGATATTGAGAGATTCAAGCAGAAATATCCCTTCCTTTAAGGATGATCCAATTGTGATTATTATAATAAGCTATAGAGCATTTTTCACACATATGATCCCAGATGGATTGATATTGAAAATTTGCTCCAAGCTTTTTTGACAGAAAGAGAGAAAAATAAAATCATTTCTCAAGACTATGGTAGGCTAGAGAGGCATTATTAAGCTCAATGAGAGCTTAACCTGATAAGTCTGGTACGTGGATGAAATTTTAAAATCTTAAACAAAACCCCAATGAAAATCCATCCCAATTTATGGATAGATTTATTGAGCTGGGAGGTAGATATATAGGCCTGGATCTTGCCAGAGAAAGGGATGTCATAAAAATAAGGAGACAGTTTCTGAAAAACTGTTGTAAAGTGGTCAAAGATTATTTTAAGACTAATTGTCTGAAATAGGCTAGTATGGACCTTGAAGAATTGAGAAGAGTAGCAAATTATGTATTTAACAGCCATGAAAAGATTGATGAGGAGAACAGTGACTTAATAGAGACATCAAGTAGAGAAATGAAAAGTTTAAAGGAGGAAACTGAAAGAGAAAAAGCAAATCAAGCAAATCAAGCAAATCAAAGCCTCTTTGCAAAAATGCACAAATCAAATACCAATGTGTTACTTCTGTGGGAAAAGGGGCCATGTATATGTTAAACTGTAGAAACTGGAACCAGGTACTCAATAACATAAATTTTAGAAATAATGAGAACTCTAGGAATAACAACTTTAGAAATAACAACAATTATAGAAATAATAACAATAGAAACACATTTAGAAATACTAATCCAAATGAAGCAAATGATAATTTACAATAATATATCCAAAATGGGGCTCATCCAAGCAATATTCAGAGTGGAAATCCCCCTCACAAAAGAAACCTCAGAGAAATGGCCAAGGACTTTTATGAAGGTTAAAGAAAGGGCTCTGGAATCAGAGAATGAAAGAAACCTTTGATTTCCCAGACACTGATATCTTAACACCAGTTATCCTAATTAGTTTTCCCCTAAATAGTAATGACCCTCATGTGGCCTTGAAAATTAGGGACACTTATTATGATTGCCTCTTAGACACTGGAGCTTCCAGATCATTGTTGTTGAGCAAACCAGATTCTGAATGCAGTTCTATTGGTTCTCTAAATGTGGTAGGTATATCTGGAGCACCTATGAAGGTCCCAAAGGTTTCCCCTCAAACGGTATCTGTGGGACCTCTATCAGTAGAACATTCTTTCCTTCTAATGCCTATCTCTCCTATAATTAGGGAGAGACATTTTATAAACTTAGAGTCACAATATCCTCCTCTCAAGATGAAGCTATGATGCTAGAACTGCCTGAGAAATCTTTGAATTTGCTCTCTGTACTTCTTTTAGACAGTTAGAAGGTGGACAAACTTCCCACCTTTGAAATGCCAATTGAAAAACCTGAATCTCGCTGGGCCACATCTTCTTCTGATGTAGGCCTACTCAAATGAGCTGTTCCTGTGCAAAACAAAACAAAAGGTGGCCAACCTCCTTCCATTCCTCAGTATCTCCTATCAAAGGAGGCAAGTGAGGGAATTACTCCAGTGATAAATTATTTAATTGAACAAAAAATAAGTCCATGTAAATCTAAATATAATACACCTAGCTTGCCTGTTAAAAAGCCAAAATTAAATGTAAATGGAAAACCCACTTATCGATTTGCACAAGATTTAAGGGCTGTAAACAACCATGTCATCAAAAGACATCCTGTAGTTCTAAGTTCATTCACAAGTATCTCCTCTATTCCTAGCACAGCTTCATATTTTACGGTAGTAGATCTGTGTTCAGCATTTTTCTCAATAGTCATTCATGAAGATTCCAATAATAGATTTGCCTTCACCTAGAAAGGTTCCCAACGGACATGGTGTCATTTGACCCAAGGGTACATGGAAAGTACCACTTTATTTTCAAAGATTTTAATACAAAATTTAGCAAATAAATATTAAGTTTAAGGAGAGTATTTTGATACACTTTGTAGATGATTTGCTCTAAGTCTCACCAAATGCCACAGCATGCCAAAAAGATAGCAAACATCTTCTTTTTGAACCATATAAGAGAGGTCACAAGATCTCAAAGGCAAAAGTTCAGTAGTATGTCCCTCAAAGTGGAGTATTTAGGATTTATAAATGCTGGTGCCCACTTCATTTCCCCTAAGAGCATCAAAATTAAGTGCTCCCTCCACTAAGAAACAGTTCAGAGCAATTCTAGGAGCAACAAAGTTTTGTAGACAGTAGATTCCTTGCTATGGGGAAAAATCACTAAATCCCTTACAGCACTGATGAAAAATTCAGTCACTCAACCACTTGGGTTAGAGGCAGAACACTTGTCAGCTCTTTCTAAACTTAAACAGGCTATTTTGTCTGCCCCTGCCCTAGGCATCCCAGATTACAAAAAGCCATTTGTTTTAAATGTACATGAACAGAGAAGAGTAGCTACAGGTGATTTAATTCCAATTTTAGGACCTATTCAACATCCAGTTGCCTATTACTCAGCCCAGCTGGACCCAGTAGCTTCAGTGAGAGTATCATGGCTTAGGTGCAACAGCTTTATTAGTAACTAAGGATGCCAATTGAAACATTGTTGCTAAGGTGTAGAACACAGGCATTTTCCGACCAAAGACTAGCAAGATACAAAGTAACTTTGTTAGGCAATGAAAATATCACCTTAAAACAGTGCACAACACTTAACCCTGCCTCCTTGCTTCCAGAAGTACCATTATAGGAGAACCATTAACCAAATGTGACTCTTTAGTGTCCATGGCTGAAAAACTTTGAAATAATCTCCTGGACACTCCTTTAGACAACCCAGATCTAGTCTTATCCATTGACGGTTCTTCTTTCATGAGGGATAGCATATGCTATACTGGAGCTGCTATAGTCACAGAAGTTGACATTCTGTGGTCAATAAATGTTCAAGGTGAAAAAACTCATATCTTTAAAACATGCCTATATATTTGCAAAGGATAAGAAAGCAACAATTTACAAGAATTCCAGGTACACATTTATAATATGTCATGCAGTGGGTATGTTTTGGCTTCAAAGAGGATTTTTAACTTCAGCAGGGAAAAGTATCGCAAATGCAGAAATCATTAATGAAGTTCTTTCTGTTTTCCAACTGCCTGAAGCCCTGGCTGTTATAAATGCTCTGCACATACAAGTAGAACTGACTCTGTCTCTAGAGGGAACCACTAGGCAGATACTGCTGCAAAACCCGCTAACTTTGGCAACTAGAAACAAATCAGATTTATCCCTTTCTTATAATGAAAAGGAAGTGAACAAATGGAAACAAAAATTCAAAGCAAAACAAATTAATGGAATATGGGTATCATCTTAAGGAAAACCTCTACTCCCTAGAAGTTTTTATCATCAAATATGTTAATCCATTCATAAAAACAGTCATGTTGGAAGCCAATGCATTATAAACTCTGCTAAAAGAGATAGCCCTTGTTATAACTACCACTAAAGTGTGTGCAGCCTGCTCCACCTCTCAAGCATATAACCAACATGCCTTTCATGGAAAAGCTTTTGGTGAATGTCCTCTGGCTTACACACCTTTTGAATATCTACAAATCAATTTTATTACAATGCCAAAAGCTGGACATTATACATTTTGTCTAGTCATAGTAGACCAGCTGACCAGATGGCTGGAAGCATTTCCTACCACTCAAGCCACAGAAGCTTTTGTTGCCAAAGTGATCTTAAAAGAAATTATACCTCATTTTGGCCTGCCAGCACGTATTGATTCAGACAGGGGAACTCAATTTATTGATTTGGATTTATCTCAAATTTATTCCTTTTTGGAGATAACTCCTAAATTCCATGTACCATATCATCCTCAGAGCTCAGGCTAAGTTAAAAAAAATGAATAGAGAACTTAAGACCATGATTAGGAAACTGTGCACTGAGACTCATTTAAAATGGTATGAGGATTGTCCTCTAGCACTACTATTTTATATTTGAAGCAGGACCAGGGGAGATCTACACATCTCACCAATTTGAATGCTTTTTGAACATCTACCTATAGAAGTTAAACCTTCTCCCCCTGCATACACATCATTGCTAGGGGGAGATACTTCTATTGCTTCCTATATAAGTGATTTACAAATAAAATTAAGAGAACTTCAAGAATCTGGAGCTGTAGTACAAGCAGGACATATAAACTTTTCCCTTCATGATCTTAAACCAGGAGACAAAGTATAAATAAAGAACTTCCAGCACACAGGGGGAACTCACCCAGGCTGAGAAGGTCCATTTCGAGTACTGTTAACCACTATAAAAATTGGAGGAAAGACCCCATGGATACATTGCTCTCATGTAAAAAGAGTACTTTCCATTGAAACTGGTGCATCCTGTCACATGCATTGAAAATAAAACTACAGAGACACTGGACACTATTTTCACTAACACTGACCTCCAAAATTTTTATTTTTTAAATAGGATATTTGATTTTTCCTTGTACTTGAAATACATGATACCAGTACTAACCATTTTTTCAATTTTGCAATAGAATGAGTTTACGCATCCATTAGCCAGTGGCTAAGTATGTAATTTATATTATGTGAAAAAATTCATATTCTGTTTTAAATATGTATACAGGCATGTATTCTGTTTAGAAATGGTTATTATTATTATTATTATTATTATACTTTTATAGGACTATAGAGAAAAGTTAAACAAGTAAACGATAAGTGTTACAAAATGTGTACAGGCCTAAGGGGTAAATGATTGTATACTTTTTTAGGTATTATCTTTTAGGTTGTATGCTTTTTATGATTGGTTTCTGGCAGCATTAAATAGTCTTTTCCAGGTAGTATGTTAAAAAAGATAAAGTTTAATGTTTTCTGGAAATTAAAAGGCTTATTTAATTAACCTTAATTGCTATTAGATTTAAATTTATGTCTCCAGGTTCTTATTTTCCATAAAGTATAATTTTCACAAATTCCAAGATTTAGGATTGTAGTCTTTGTGACTGTAATTTGTAATTATCTGTAATTAGGAAATGTATTTTATAAAATCCAAGATTTGAAATCTTTTGAGAGTAATTTTAGAATTTGTTAACTCCCTGTATCAAGAAAGTGAACTGTTTTAAGAAGACACTATAAAGAAACCTTCACTGCATCAGAAGATCAAAAGTGAACTATTTGAACTGAAGGAGATTGAATACATTTAATGAATGTAAAAATCTTATGCCAAAGGGAATTGACCTGTAATTGGCTTTTTGTCAACGCACCTACCTATTATTGGCTTCGCTTTCTTTCTCTTTTATTTCCCTTTCCCTTATTGTTTTAGTTTTCTATAAGTTAGTGTAATATTAGAGGTACCTTTAACTAAAAGATTTTCAGAAGTATAAGTTAGATATGTTTAAAAGATCCACTGGGGAGACTAATCTCCCAAAGGATCACAGGGGCGATTGTAAAAAGGAATTCTTTAATTTCTTTAATTTAATGGTGGTCCTCTTACCATAGAGATATGTAGGGATTAACTAGCCCAAAGTGGCAGGAAGTAGGAACCGGGGAGCCCCCTGCTGAGCCAACATCAGTTGCAATCTGTCAGTTGCTGACAGTTGGGGAGAGTTACTTGTTGACAATTAGGGTGTCAGTTGCTGACAATAAGGGCTGGAAATTGCTGAGAAGTTGGCTGGGAGGTGTGAGTTGGTTATTGGGGGTTGGTTGCTGGTAGTGTGGTTTGGCATTTAGTTGCTGGAATACATAGGCAGGTATGAGATTACTGAGAGAGCTTTTGGCATTAGCCTTTAAATGGGTTTTTTGCCTCTGGGATCTCTAGAGAGTAGGAGGTCTGTCTTATAGGCAAGGATCTGCTATCAACTGGCTACTGACAGTTGGGCTGCTATAGAAAACTAATTGAAGGAGTGAGTGAGTAGTGGCTACCCATTATTTTAGGAAGTTAGATAGTTAGTGAATAATTTATAGAATATTTTATATTAGGCCTGGGTTGTGCCAGGCAGAAGAAACTGTCCTCAGAAGAAGTTAGAGGTAGTTATTAGGAATTTTAGGTAGTATTAGGAATTTTAGTTATATTTATATTATAATCTTTCCTCCTTTATAACTATACTTCTTTCTTAAACAAAAAATTTTTTATTAAACTACTTTCCTTATTTTGTCAAACCCTTACAATATTCTTTTCTATTTCAATTTCAATTCTCTCTAGGTGTCTATCATAATTAATTTATCTAAGATTCAATTCCTCTCCTTGATTTCTTTTTTTTGTCAGATTTATCTAGTTCTGAGAAGGGGCAATTAAATTCCCCCACTATTATTGTTTTGCTCTCTATTTCATCTCTAACTCATTTAGTTTTTCCTTTAAAAATCTGGATTATGTAATATTTAGTATATGTAGTACCAAATGATAAACATTAATATTCATTATGCTTCATTTTCTATGGTACCTTTTAACATAATATTGTTTCTCTATTTATCTCTTTTGATTATACCTATTATAGGTTTAGCTTTGTCAACGATCATGATTGCTACCCCTGATTTATTTATAACAGCTGAAGCATAGTAACATTCTGTTCCAGCCTTTTATTTCCACTCAATATGTACCTCTCATTTTTAAGTGTGTTTATTATAAACAACACATTCTTGAGTTTTGTTGGTTTCTTTTTGCTATCTATTTTTTTATGGGTGATTTCAACTCATTACCATTCAAAATAAGAGAACACTCTTTTATTCCCTCATTTTCCTTTCCTTCCTTTCTTTTTGCCTCACTATCAGATTTCTAATTTCTTCTGTCCACTACCTCTCCAATTCGCACCACTTCTTAAAAATCTTCCCTTACCTAATCTTTGTCTTCCTAGTTCCAAATTGGTCCATTTTATAAAGATCCCTCTCTTGTTTCTTTCCCCTTAACATTAAGTTCTTGTTCTACATTCCTTTCCAAAAGACAAAGATGATGAAAAAGCATTAAGTCACATAATCATCTCAATAGATGCAGAAAGAGCCTTTGACAAAATACAACACCCATTCCTATTAAAAACACCAGAAAGTATAGGAATAGAAGGGCCTTGCCTCAAAATATTAAAATAGTATTTATTTAAAACCATCAACAAGTATCATCTGCAATACGGATAAGTTAGAAGTCTTCCCAATAAAATTAGAAGTGAAGCAAGGATGACCATTATCACCTCTATTATTTAACATTGTATTAGAAATGCTAGCTGTAGTAATTAGAGAAGAAAAAGAAATTGAAGAGATTTATGTAGGCAATGATGAAACTAAACTATCACTCTTTAAGGTAAATGATGGTATATTTAGAGTAACCTAGAAAATCAACTAAAAAGCCAGTGGAAATAATTAATACTTTTAGCAAAGTTGCAAAACAAACACACACACACACACACACACACACACACACACACAACGCACATAAATCATCAGCATTTCTATATATTTCCAACAAAAATCAGCAGCAGGAGTCAGAAAGAGAAACTCCTTTTAAAATCACTGTAGACAATATAAACTATTTAGGAATCTATCTGCCAAGAAAAACTCAGAAATTATATGAACACAACTATAAAACACCTTTCACACAAATAAAACTATATCTAAACAATTAGAAAAACATTAATTATTCATGGGTAGGATGAGCTAATATAATAAAAATGGCAATCTTACCTAAACTAATTTACTTATTCAATGCCATACCTATCAAACTACCAAAAACCATTTTTACAGAATTATAAAAAATTATAACAACATTCATCTGGAAGAACAGAAGATCAAGAATATGAAGAGAACTAATGAAAAATATGGGAAGGATGGGTACCTAGTAGTACCAGATCTTAAACTGTACTACAAAGCAGTCAGCATCAAAACAATATGGTACTGGCTAAGAGGCAGAAGGATTGGAATGGAAATAGACTAGGATAAATGACCACAGCAAGCTAGAGTTTGAAAAATCCAAAGATGCCAGCTTTTGGAAGAATTCACTATCTGACAAAAACTGCTGGGAAAATTGGAAAATAATATGGGAATAATTAGGTTTAGATCAACATCTTATACCCTATACCAGTGGTTCCCAGACTTTTTTGGCCTACTGCCCCCTTTCCAGAAAAAATATTACTTAGCCCCCTGGAAATTATTTTTTTTTTAATTTTAATAGCAATTAATAGGAAAGATAAATGCACCTGCGGCCATCACCGCTCCCCTGGATCACTGCAGCACCAAGCAGGGGGCAGTAGCACCCACTTTGGGAATCACTGCCCTATACCAAGATAAATTCAAAATGGTAAATGACTTAAATATAAAGATTGAAATCACAATTAGATGAACATATAAAAATATAGCTGTCAGATCTGTGAAAAGTGAAGGAATTTAAGACCAAACAAAAGAGCGAGCATTACAAAATGTAAAATGAATAATTTTGATTATATTAAATTAAAGGTTTTTTTACAAACAAAACCAATACAACCAAAATTAGAAGGGAATCAGCAAACTGAAAAACATTTCTATAACAAAACTCATTGACAAAGGTTTAATTTCCCAAATATATAAGGAACTAAATCACATTTACAAGAAATCAAGCCATTCCCAAATTGACAAGTGGTCAAAGGATATGAATAGTGTGATACTGCCCATCTTTAGATTTAATTGTGAGAGCACCTTCCAATTCTGGGAGGTCCTAACCCACCTGTGCTAGACTGAGTAACGAATTAGAATCAACCACCGCCCCCTACTCTTTCTTTGAGAAAGCATCTATTGTGATTGGACATGCAGGCTAGGGGAAGGCACTGGAAGTGACGCATATGTGACCCCTTTAAAAGAGGAAGTTGAGTGAGTGTGGCTGCTTCTGGTTTGGAGAAAGGGACCTGAGGGAGTTTTGCTGGTTCGTGACTGAAACTGTTCTGCAGGGTAAATTAGGCTGACTCTCCTTCTCTTCCCTTGGTGTTTCTGGAGACTCTACCCTCAGATAGGCCTCTCTTGCCTCTCTAATTGTAAAAGGCCTTGTGATTAGAAGCCTTGTTTTATTAACCTTTTGTGTCCCAACTGCTGGGCCTCTAAATTCTTACCTGGTCTGGGCCTCTGGTCCGAGCCAGTTTCTCTCTCTCAATTTCCCTACCTTCAACCTTCCTCTTTTGGGCAAAATGCAGCCTTTCTGAGGCAAAAGGAGTTTTTTCAGGAGTAAAACAAGGTAAAAATGGTTTTAAAAGCCTCTTAGAGGGAAAGTATCTCTATTCTGTGCCCCAAACAATTTCATCTTGTAAAAATCTCCATAAAAAAACTGGAAAAAAAGCCATTGAGCTTAGCTCAGTTTTGTTTTTAGAAAAAGTGAGAAATTCGTATTATAATTGTCTTTTAGATACTGAAAATTGTAATTCTAATGGCTCTCTAAACATAGTAGGGGTATCAGGAACACCTTAAAAGGTCCCAAAACTTTCTCCTCACATGGTAAGTATAGGACCCCTAACTGTGGAACATTCCTTTCTTTTAATGCCTGGATCCCCCAAAAATTTGCTGGGAAGGGATCTAATCTGTAAACTTTAAGTCACAATAATTTGCGATACAGATGGCTCTATGTCAAAAATAAAATAAAATAAAATAAATCTAGATAATATAAAATCTATCTGCCAAGACAAAAACAGTAATTATATGAAGGGTAAAGATGTAGCTTGCAGGCCCAGAGCCCCAGCTGGAAATTCAAGCCTCGGGCAGAGTAAGGGAAGCAAGTAGATGGAATTCCAACTCCCCCTCCCTTTGGCAGTTCAGGACTCTGATAGCTGGTTTAACTGAAAATGTTTGTGAACCAGTATGGCTGCTTATCTGACAAGCTTCTGAGAACTGAACTTGATATCAAATGTGAATATCTTCACAGGAAATTGATGACTTTAGCTGTTTGAGATTTATCCCCTAAATAAGGATGGGTTATCGGCTCAGAATGTCTTCATAGATGATTCCTTTCCCTCAAGTTCTTAACTGTCTCCGAGGCAGCCAAGATGGAGGTTGGCTTAGGTAATGTATATATTTAGACCTAAATAATTTGTTAAAGGATTCTCATACTCACTGACTTAACTAAAACAAGGGTTTAATAACTTGGAGGGTTTGGGGTAGATGTTATGTACAGGAAAGAGGGAAAGGTAAGATCTGTCTAATCTTCAATGTTATCAGGACAGTTTCTCCCTTGCTGGGGAAGGTCCCAACAAAGATCTTTCTTCCCTAACTACCTCACAAGTAAATCTGTTTTCTATATTATCTAGAAATAAATACAAGATGGTTAAGAGTGTCTTGATTGGAGAGCTGTAGATTCAGGTTTTGTTGAGATACTGATAGCTGAATTCCTTTGCAGCAGTAATCTAAGTCAGGGTCTGTGTGAGACAGTATGGGTAAATAGCTATATTCCACCAAACTCCTTAGGTCAGAGTTATGCTAGGCTTCAAAGAGAAGTAGTAATCCCACCACCTTATCTACCCAGCACCCTCTCCCTCAAAACAATGAATTTACTCAAGCTTAAGGTGCTACTTTTATATCAACATTCTTAACTGCCCTAACTGTCCCTCTCTTGAGATTCTATGGGGTAATTCACCCCTCTTAAGATTCTTCTGGTTACAGAACACAACTACAAAACATTTTTCACACAATTAAAACTAGATCTAAACAACTGGAAAAACATTAATTGCTCCTGGGTAGTTAGGATGAGCTAATATATAAAAAAAAAAAATGATAATCCTACCCAAATTAATCTACTTATTCAGTGCCATACCCATCAAACTACCAAAAAAACTTTTTTATAGAATTAGAAAAAAAAATTATAACAAAGTTCATTTGGAAGAACAAAAGATCAAGAATTCCAATAGAACTAATGGAAAAAAAAAAAAAAGGTGACAGATGGGGGCCTAGCAGTACCAGATCTTAAACTGTACTATAAAGTAGTAGTCATCAAAACAATATGGCACTGGCTAAGAGATCAATGGAATAGACTAGGGGTAAATGACCACAGCAAGTTAGTGTTCAATGAATCCAAAGATCACAGCTTTGGGGACAAAAATTAACTGTTTGACGAAAACTGCAGGGAAAATTGGAAAACGGTATGGGAAAAACCAGGTTTACATCCACATCTTACACCCAATAGTAAAATAAATTCAACATGGGTAAATGACAAATATAAAGAGTGAAATTATGCATAAATTAGGTGAACATAGAATTGTATACCTGTCAGATCTGGGGGAAAGGAAGAAATTTAAGACCAAGCAAGAGATAGAGAACATTGCAAGATGTAAAATGAATGACTTCGATTATATCAGATTAAAAAGGTTTTGTACAAACAAAATCAATGCAACCAAAATTAGAAGGAAAGCAACAAACTGGAAGAACATTTTTATAACAAAACTCTCTAACAAGGGTTTAATTTCCCAAGTATTTAAGGAAATAAATCAAATTTACAAGAAATCAAGCCATTCCTCAATCGACAAATGGTCAAGGGACATGAAATTGGCAGTTTTCTCACACTGAAATCAAAACTATCAATAAGCACATAAAAAAGTGTTCTAAATCCCTCCTGATTAGAGAAATGTTAATTAAAGCAACTCTGAGGTACCACCTTACACCTAGCAGACTGGCCAATATGGCAGCAAAGGAAAGTGATAAATGGAGGGGATGTGGCAAAATTGGGACACTAATAAACTGCTGGTGGAGTTCTGAATTGGCCAACCATTCTGGAGGGCAATTTGGAATTATGTACAAAGAGCTTTAAAAGAACAGCTCCTCTTTGATCCAGCCATATCACTGCTGGGTTTGTACCCCAAAGAGATAATAAGGAAAAAGACTTGTACAAAAAATATTTATAGTCACACTTTTTGTGTACCAAAAAAAAATGCAAAATAAAGAGGTATCCATCAAATGGGGAATGGTTCGATATGTGGTATATGTTGGTGATAGAATATTATTGTGCTGAAAGGAATAAAGAACTCAAGGAATTCCATGTGGACTAGAATGACTTCCAGGAATTGATGCAGAGCGAAAAGAGCAGAACCAGGAAGTTCTGTACACAGAGACTACAGAGATACACTATGGCACAAACAAATGTAATAGACTTTTCTACCAGTATCAATGCAATCACCTAGGACAATTCAGAGAAACTTAGGAGAAAGAATCCTGTCCACAATCAGGAAAAAAAAAAAAACCTGTAGAAACGGAAATGCATTAGAAAAATATGTGATTGATCACATAGTGCAACAGGGATATGATTAGGGTTTTGATGTTAAAAGATCACTCCTCTGTAGATATGAATAACATGGAAATAGGTTTTGAACAATGATAAATATATAACCCTTTGGTTGTTGGACTCAGGAGGTGGAAGGAAAGAGAAGGGGGAGATCATAAATCATGTAACTATGTTAAAATACTCTAAATAAAAAAAGGAAAAAAAGTCCATAATTATTTATTACTTTCATTATAGTATTCATGACACAATATTATTCCACAAGACTTATATGTCTTTGTTTAATTAATTATTACTCAATTTATTTTATTTCCAGTCCTTTTTTACTAAAAAAAAAGTGTTGTTTAAAATATTTGGGTATAAATGGTTTCTTTCCATCTTACTTTGATAACAAAATAAAGATACTTTTCAACAACATCTTTTTTATTATCCTCTTTCTAGATTTCTCTGAAAATATTATTTCAAGAAACAATTATTCACATGGAAACTCTTAAATTTGACAGTAAAGAATACTTATGTTCTTAAGAAATAATTTCTTAAATAGCATAATTATTATATTTATTTTTAATATTTAATAATATGTTTGTTTATTTATTTAATGTTTGAGAATATTTATATTTTAAAATATTTATAACTTATTTACATGTGTTTTACACTACATAGGGATAAGAATGGAAATGCAATAATGTCTCAAGGAAGTAAATTTTCGGTAAAAAATAAAATTTTATTTTAAAAAGGAAATTTACCAAGGTGGAAAATTGTTTAATCAAAATATTTTTATTTAATCTTTTTTAACACATTATATACTTCTCTATCTTCTCAAAAATTAAATAATGGCATGACTTTTTCTTTCTAACTCAGGTTCTTTATGCAAATTTCAAAGAGTAATTTTATGCATCATTTTAAATTTTATGTCTTCTCCCTCTTCGTTACCTTGTCAGTTCTCACTACTTCAGTATTCCTGCCCTTAATTGTATCCTCCTATTCCATCTCTTCACTTCTAGGCCTGGGAAACAAGATAGCTAAGTTAATTAATTCAATTCATTAGTTTTTATTACATGAATGCCTGCTGAATTAAGATTTACATACAAATGAATTAGAAAATTATTAAGGTTAGAGCAAACAAAATTAAAGTAAAATTTTAGTAGGGAAGCAATTACCTATAGCTAGAAGAATAAAGGAAAGCTTCATGGTGAAGGTGTCACTGGATGGGTATTGAAGATTTCACTAAGTAGAGATTACACAGAAAGGAAGAGGTTTGTTCCATGTATAAAAAAAAGATATGAATCAATGGTAAAAAAAAAAAAATGAGGTTGAAGATCAAGAATACTAGTTTCACAGAAATCTTTTTAGGGCAATAATGTGAACTAAGTCAGTAAAGGGAGGTTTAAATCAAAGCCACTAGCTGCAGAAATGAGAATGAAAGATTCTTGTTTAAGAGTGAATGAAAAAGAATGAGGACAAAAAAAAGCAGGCCTAACTAAACACTAATTAACTATGTGACCATCAGCCAGAGCCAATGGCTTAATTTTTTGACTCTCAGTTTCTTTATATGCAAAATGGGGGTAAGTTTTCACTTAACTCATAGAATGATAAAGAAAGATATCTGTTAGGCAAAAAAGTGCTATTTAAATATGAATGAACTATTATTATTGCTATTATTGTAATAGAGTAAAAAAAAAGTCCCTGATCCATTATGTGGTATTGGAAATTTGGGAGTCCTTGAACTAATTTTGAGGTCTCTGATCTAAACTTCCTAGGGGTCTTTCAAACCACATTTCCCATGATTCTTGGCTTGAGTAATCACATAGATGGAAGGATAAATAGAGAGTGACTGGATTGGTATTTCCTCTTTGGTGATTTGGAGCAGAGGCAGGATGGGGAAAAGAGGAAACAGGGCGCATCTTTTAAACTGACTCTTAACATGGCACATTGATTCAATTTTCTAAAGGCTACCAATAAATCGTTTAAAACCCTAATATTTTTAAATCTATCCTCCTATATCCATTTTATTTCTTACAATTGGTAAAAGTAGTAATCAAAAAAGCATACTTTCCCTTGTAGAAATCAGGCTTAAGGAATGTACTTCCTCAGCCTGTAACAACAGATGGTAAGTGCAATTAACTTTAGGTTTGCCTCTTATAAGGATGATATTAGAAAATAAGTATTGTTTCATTAGTTTAGAATAATGGCCCCTCAAGGACAGACAAATCAGGTGTAGGATAAGATACACAAAGGAATGTCTGTCCCCACCACTTTATAGTACATCTGGCTTTTGTCATTAAATTTTAAGGCTGATTGCTATGATCATCCTGCCCCAGTCAGTAAGGCCATATTTCACTTATTGTAAACTTTAAAGCTATAACTTTGTACAAGCTCATTTCACCTGTTTACCTCTTGTTCGTTTGTAACCCTATAAAAACTGCCTGTAACTTCACTAACTGCCCTTAACTGCCTTAAACTGCCCCCTCTCCCAGAGTTCTGGGGGGGGGGGGCTGAAATTCTGAGCTGTGGCTTGACCCCCCCCCCCATCTTGCAGCTGGAATTCCATTCTGTCATTTCAATGTCACAGAGGTCACACATAACAAATTAACCAAAAGCATTATTATCCTAATTTAGAGTTAAGAGGAACTAAGACAAGTAATTTGTGGTGAATCAAATGCTAAGAGCCTAGCAATAATAAAAAAATAAATTAACGGTCAAATGAATTTCTCCATAATCAGAGACAAAAAATGCAGAGTTATAGATCATTTAAATAAAGCTCTGACTATTCATTATTCATCCACCCCCTGAATAGGAAAAGACATTTCTAATGATGAGGAAATGGGCTAATATTTTCCAGCCCTTCCCCAACAACTAATAGGGAGGGAGGAGGTCATATGAGGTCATGAGATACTAATAGCCCTTGATGAACTAAGCACAAAGATTCAGCTCCTTCCAGTCAAACTTTTACTCTGTAAGTCACATCAATGAGAGGGATCAAGGACACAAGACCACTGTAAACATCCAGATCAGGTCAGTCCCGTTTACAGAGAAGACAAATCTCAAATTCTCTGTTTGGGCAAGGTTTATGACAACTTAAAAGATCCTCCAGTCCAAAAATGCAAGGACATCTCTAGTACAGCCAAAGAAAGTTCTTTTGTGTTTATTTAGCAAAATCAAATAATAGCATCAAAATTAATTTTTCCTCACATTTGTGTACCTTGTGCAAGTTTTGAGATTTGTACTCTCTTGCATTTGAAAATGCTCCTTTTCAAAAATACTCTGAAGGATAATAAAATAAATACTCATATACCTCAAGAAAAGAAATTTTGTGATGTTAACAGAATTGCATTTATAAAAAGAACATTTTAAATGTTTCACTCAAAGTGATCCTCTCTGTTATACCCTAGGTATCCACTTTCTTTTCTATCCCATAGTTCCCAGCTTTGAGTCCATATTTAAATTAAAATGTATAAAGAAGAGTGCTGATGTCAAGATGCTTTTGATGGAGTTCTCCAAATGCCATTTATCTCAGATTCTAGTATTCTGGAATATTGGAACTTTTGCAGAGATAGAAACTTAGAGAGCTTCTGAAATCACCTCTCTGCTGCACCCTCTTGAATCAAGATACTAGACTGTCAGATACCATTTTTCTACTACTGAGAAATTCCAGAGGAACCCAGGCTTCCATTAAATAAGGAGAGAGTGAAGTCAAAGCAGAATCTACTTCAACAGGATGCTGCATCTTCTTCCTCACCATAGGAAGGAAGAAGCAAGTTAGTTATGTGTCATGGCTAATTACTATGCCATCTAACAAGTGAGAATGGGAATCATTATTGTTGGCCTCCAATGTCAGGAACTAACTTCCTAACAGCCATTCAGGAAGAAGCACTGGAAAAGCCCTACCAATAGAAATGCCAGCAGCTTCTAGTGCACCTAGAAGAGACCAGACTCTGTGTTCCTATCTTCAGAGACCAGGAGTAACAACAGGAAAGTGATATTGGATTGGCAAGTCAGAAGAGCCAAAGGAAAACTAGCACACAATGAAGCATGTCTAGAACAAATAGAAAGCCAAAATGGTTCGTGAATATTTCAGTAACAAGGGAGATGGTCCAGAAACCACTCCGAACCCTTCACACTCCCTCCACTGTGTGCTACTGATTTCTAGTATTTATGGTCACTCTCTCTGAGAAGGGTCACAGACATGTGATCTTTTCCTTAACCTCTTTCAGTGGTATCATAATGTTCCCCAGGAACCCCAAAGATGTGAAAGTGTTGGGAGACAATTGAGGAGAGACACTGAACTAAAGTGTAACTAACCATTTCTTTGCAAGTTTACTATATTTAATAAACCATGCCACCAAAGAAAAATCAAATATCTATAAATCATAAATATGGAAGGCTACAGACAATGTGAAATTGTCCCCAGTAACAGTAAGAATGGACCATAAGAGATGTATATTTTAAAAGTTGAGTCATATTTTATATCACGAATATTGACTTTACTGCCCTCATACTTCATCGTCAGTTCCAGAACTACTTTTTTTTTTAAACTCTTACCACATGTCTTAGAATCAATATTGAGTAGTGATTCCAAGGTAGAAGAGTGGTAAGGGCTAGACAACTGGGGTTAAGTGACTTGCCCAGGGTCACACAACTAGGAAGTGGTGAGGCCAGATTTGAAACCAGGTCCTCTCATCTCTATTCCTAGCACTCTATCCACTGCACCACTTAGCTGCTCCCCTGAATTTCTACAATGACTTTTCTCTAAAACTAGGGCACAGTTTCATCTCATTTCACTTCTTAGAATCTCTTATTCCCTTTCAAAACATTGTCAAGTTAATACCTTTGACATAAAACCTTTCTTAACCTCCCAGCTACTATGAAATATTCCCTCTAAAATGTTTTTATATTTATTTTGTATATACTTATTTGATTGTACATATACTTATTTACATGGCTATTGCCTCCTTTGATAGAACATAAGTTTCTTAAGGGCAGGACTGTTTCAAATTTTGTCCCATGTACGGATTCTTATACCCCCAAACCTAAAACAATGTCTGGCACATCCCAAATACTTAGCAAATGTTTCCCAATTGAATATACCACAGATTCATTCAACATCTGATCAATAAAGTCTTTCTACAACTTTTTGAAGCCACCTATTTGTCTATAGGCATGAAGGGGATCTTTCACACATACTAAAGGGACCATTGGAACAGAGGTTATAGCAAAATATAACCTGGGTAGTCAAAAATTAGAAACAAAGACTGTATCCTCCTATTGGGGAATAACTAAACAAATTATGGTACATAAATATAATAGAATATTACTGTGCTGTTAAAAATGATGAAAAGAGGGAACTGGGAAGATCTCTATGAACTTATAACATGAAGCAAGTAGTTAATAAACTTAATATGCAGGAAACATTTGTGGACATAGCAAAACAATAACAACAAAGACAACATGCCACCTGGTAAGAAAAACTATAAACCATACTCCCTTGTTGGTTAATGGTAGAGTGAGATACTCATCTTATTATACTTATATATATAAATATATATAGACTTATAAAATACAGGAAACCAGGTGGATCAGGTTTGCTAATGCTATAGCTCAAATGTAATTTAGAATATCTACCAAATATACATACAACACATACGAGAGTCAAAATGAAAATGAAATAAAAATGAAAAGCTAAATAGTAAATGTTTAGTCTATAAATCCCTCATTTAGATTCTTTAAATACAAATGACATGCAATATATACAGAATGTTAGGGATGCTTCAAGTTATGATAAAACTTATAAAATCTAGGATTATCAACAAACTATTACTCTCTCAATCATATAAAGGTAAATGTAGAAGGTTACTTCTTGACAGAATTAAGAATGACAAATTTTAACTTAAAACAGCTTTAGAACATAAAACAGAAATTTTGCTTAGGATAATACTACTAATATGAAAGCAACATGGAATAGAAATCTACTAGGGATAAGATCATGTCTGCAGGTAGCATAAGGCAAGACACCACAGCTTCCTGAGCCTCTATTTTCTGATCTGTAAAAGGAGGGGATGGGATCAAATGATTTATTAAATTTCATGTCCTTCATTTTCTAAATTAAATTTGAAAACATGTATAAAGAACTTGACACAGGGTCTAGCATGTCACTATATAAGTACTTATTCCCTTCCCCTTCTTTCCCGTTTTCCCTCTAAGATTCTCTTTGACTCCTTCCAGATTTAAACTATTATATTTAAATTTATCAAATAAATACTATGAATATCTACTTTATACACTGAATGGCATAGCATCTATGTACATTGCAAAAATGTTAAATCAATTATAAGATGAAAAACAGAATAGAATTTTTTATTTGAAAATTTTTATTTGATTAATTAATTTGGAATATTTTTCCTTGGTTACATGATTCATATTCTTTCCCTCCCCTCCCATAGCCAATGAGCAATTCCCCTGGGGTTTACATGTGTCGTTGATCAAGACATCAGAATAAAATTATACTAACTGGAGACCTAAATGTACCCCTTTCCAACTTATACAAATACAACAAAAAGATAAGAAGTTGAAGACCTCAATATAATTTTTAAGTTAATAAATTAATGAATAGGAAGAGCAAACAGTATGTATGTACTGTAATGGAGAGGCAACAGAGATGTTAATTATTATTATTAAAATGTAACTAACTGCTTTGTGGGTACACACTGGGTTGAAGGAGAGACAGGACCAACCAGGATAGGGAGACCAGGTTTCACTGTTTTAACTGACACAGGAATGGCAGTTGGCCCAACGGTCACCAAGCTCATCCTAGGCCAGGGTCTATGGAACCAGCAGGCAAAGGTAAAAGTTTATACAGTTTAATTGAGGGTAACTAAATAAAGGATGGGATAGGGGATTCTACACTTGAAACCTATGGGCAAACCACAGAGGCAGGGAAGGACTTAACTTCACTATCCTATTGACCTAAGCCAGGCAGGGCCCAAAAGAGCAGTACTGAAGTCACAGGGAAAGCTTCTTCAAACCTGGTTCCGGCCAGGTTTGGTCAGCTCAGCTAAAGGGCCTAAGGGTGGCTTTGGGTTCTCACGGTAATCCAAGGATGGTCACAGGATGCCAAGAGCCAACTCCACCAGGTGATCCAAGGTACCCAGGTAGGGAGAGTGAGTTTGAAATGCTGTCCACCAGATCCCAAACCACTTCCCCACTTGGTGCAGCTCTGCAGGTCAGTTGTCCACTTGCTGAAAGCCTTCACCTCTCAGGGTCCCAGGGAATCCTGGATGCAGTTTTTCCCTAACTCTGAGATCTCCCAGGGTTAGCAACAACTATGTCCAACCACTAATGGAGTCTCTCTCAGAGCACAAGCCCACTTCCTGCTCCTTCATTCCATCTTGGAATCCTCCAGCCGTTTCTGCTAGGTCCAACACTATTACTAAATTAATTGCTAAATGAATCCTCACAACAGTACACATGTACATGCAAAGTATATATATATACACACACATACATACACATATACATGCATATATATGTACATATGTATACACACATATATAGACAGAGAGATCATACCCTCTAACCACAGCTGTCCCTCACGCTTTCCTTCTGGACCCTCTTCTCTTCATACTAGATATTACTTCCCTTGGTATTATCATCATCTATCTCTATGCTAAAGATTCTCAAATAGATCTCTCCTTGCTTCAATCTCTCTGCTAACCTCCAATCTCCCATCTCCAAATGCCTTTCAGATATCTCAAACTGGAAGTCCAGTAGACAAGTTAAACTCAATATGTCAAAACAGAATTCATTCTTTCCCCCTACATTTATAATGGCAAACCCATGGCACACATGCCAAAGACGGCATGCAGAGGTCTCTGTGGGCACAAACCATCCACCAGAGTTAGTTACTAGAAAGGCAGAGGGACTCAGGTGGAGCTGGTCCCCTCCCCCTCTGTACCACACCTCCCCTGCTCCTCTGCCCAGCAACCCAAGAGCATCCAGACCACTCCCCTTACTTTCTTCTTCCCCTGTCTGGGGTATGGAGGTGAGCTGAAGGGGCAGGGGGAAAAAAGGGGCACAGCAACCACAGCACACAATCTGGGTGGATGAGATATGGCAAACAATCTCTAAAAGGTTCACTATCAACTGCCCTAAAACCTCCCCTCTTTCCTATTGTCCCTTTTAATGTAGGGAACAACAGTCCCTCAAGTTCCCAACACGTAGGAGTAATCCTGGTTTCTTTACTATCTTCCACTCCCCCAAACCCCCAAATCCCATTTCCAATTTATTACCAAGGCCTGTCTATTTTACCTTTACAACATCTCTCCAATATACCCTCTTCATTGACACTGTCATCAGTCTAGTACAATCATTCATTACCTCATACCTGTATTATTGCAGTAGCTTAATGGTGTTTCTGCCTGCCTCAAAGCTCCCCATTTCAACCATACTTCATTCAGTCCCTAAAGCAATTATCCAAAAAGGAAATTCTAATCACGTCACTCTACTCAGTAAACTCTAGTGGTTTCCTTTCGCCTCAAGGATTAAATAAAATATGATCTGTTTGGTATTCAAAGTCCTTCATGACCCATCGTTGTCCTACCATTCCAGTCTTCTTACACTTTACTCCCTAACATATACTCTTCAGTCCAGATACTGACCTCTTTCCATGAATAAGACATTCCATCTCTCAAGTCTGGGCATTTTCTCTGTCTCTCATGCCTGGAACATTCTGCCTCTTCTGCTACAGCTACTAAATTCCCCAGCTTCCTTTAAGTCCCAACTATAATCCCACCTTCTAGAGAAAGCCTTCCCCTGACCCTCTTAATTCCAAGACATTTTCTCTATTAATTCCAATTTATCCTATATATAGTTTGTTCTGTTTTACCATTAGTTTGTAAGCTCTTTGAGAACAATTACTGTCTTTTGCCTCTTTTTTGTATCACCAGTGAACAGAACAATGCCTGGCTCACAGAAGATGCTTAATAAATGTTTACTAATTGATTCTCTGACTGCTTCTCCATCATAGCCCAGGCAGAACATTGTTAAGATAGCCTTATCCTATAAGAGTTCATCAGCCCTAGTACCTCTCTATTTAAAAGGTGGGATCATGAATTCCAGACCTCCATTTAAGGAGACAGCTCAGTTCAGATATCTCATTTCTCACCTGGCTGTACTATTTTTGTACTTCTGTGACTGACTTCTACACCATGCTCAAAAGTCAATTACTTTTTCCTCCTCTCTCTTCTATTCACTCTTTATGCCCTGCCCACCCTCATCAATTTTGGTTTCCTCTTCTTTTTTTGTCTTCTCCCATTAGTCTATAAGCTTATGAGGGGAGGAATTGTTTATCTTTTTTATATCTGTATAATTTGACACACTGTTGTTCAATCATGTTTGACCCTTCATGATCCCTGTAGAACAGATCACACCAATACTACACCAATAAAGTTTGGGTATCAGCATCATTATTATTGTAAGCATTATTATAATTATCCCAATAATACAAATGAAGAGACTGGAGATATTACTAACATTCTCCTGTATCTCACAACCATTTGCTAAGGAAAGGTTTTAAGATTATCAAGGGAACAAATTCAGAGGATTTCAGAATACATGTGATCTTGAGTTTTATTACTGTCATTGATGTACTTAATTGAAACTTGTCACAACCTCTGAAGAAATTGCTCAGGTTGCTACAATTTCAACAAAGGAAGACATGGCATTGGCAACATAGGAACTATTATTTAAAAAGTTGGAAGAGTGGCATCTATAAAGATGGGGGAATGGGACAAAAAGAGCCAGAAGAAGGCTGTTGGTGACAGTTTGTGATAGTTGAGAGACCAAAGGGATTCTGGGTAATTCTCCGGAGGAGGAAGAGAACTTCTGGGGGAGGACTGGGAGAGGGAGGAGGAGAACATCCCAGCTCGAATCCAGTCCTGAGGGCTTCTTGAGGATCTTTCTTTGGACAATGATACCCTGATTCCCTGGTCAAAGGCTTCCCATCACTTCTTATCCAGCAAGACTTCAATCATCAGCTAAGTTTTGGGACTCCATTTTGGGAGTGATATCTTGGGCTCCTTCCCTCATTACCTTGCTGGGAGACCCTTTCTGGTCAAACTTACAATTATAGAAAAGGATAGAAATAGAAACAGAAGGAGAAGGGACAAAAAGGGGGAGATGCTTAGGAGTGGGAACCCGAAAGGTTCCCACCAGAGTGACAGACTCCATAGAAATAGAGAAGAGGGCACCCCAAAATCCCTCTGCCCTTCACCTTTCCCTAACCGCTGAATTGCGAAGAATAAAAGCCATTCATTAGTCAGACAGTGTTCCAGAGTGCCTGAGAGACAAGGGGGAGGGGAATCAAAGCTTGGTCTGGTTGCCTCCATCTTGGAGCCAGACCACCCGCTGTGAAGTTGACTGGAGTGGGGAGGCTTGCCTGAACCTTGCCCTCATTCAGAATTGGTTTGGGGTCCTCCATACCTCATCTTAAAGGGAAGCCTCACCCCTAACTCCTGTGGGGTTACACGACCATCCAGGTCACCCAGTTTTGGGGTGACACCCCCTCAAAGTCTTGGCAGTGCATATTCAGCCCTGAGGGGAGAGCTAGAAGAGAGTCTCACCCATATAGATTTTTTCTCTCTCTCCCTTCTATCATAACATTGGTTTCTGGCTCTGTTTATTACTATACATCACAGTAAATGATGATTGAAAAATTATTGAAAGCATGAAGTGACAGAAATTGTCTCACGCTCCAAGTCCATGATACAATAATGTCATAATTGTGACTTCAAGTAAAGCAATATTCTAATAAGTAAAATTAAAATTCCTATTGTCCCTCTCCAATGCACTTGGCTCTTGAAATTCTAAATATCCACAGTAAGATATTAGTTATATTTTCAGAAGATGTTGATGGAAAATCACTCAGTAAACTGGTCCTTCTTTTTCTCAAATCTTTCTGGAGTCATATCTAATAGTGATACTGTTGCATCAAAGGCACGTACACTTCAATAACTTTTGGGGTATAGTTCCAAACTGCTTTGGACCTATAAATAGCTGGTCCATTTCACAACCTCACCACTACTGTTTTAGCAGGCTTCTTTATCACATCTCTTCCAACAATTCCCATATTCCTTCCCCCCCACCCACCCACCCACCGCTTTACTAATAATTTGTTGTCAATTTAAGCTTAAACAATAACAAAGTCAATTAAATCTAATGATTCCATTTTTAAAAGACCTTCAGCACACATTTAACAATTTGTCAGCAATTTTATATCAAAGAATATTACCTAATAATATTCAATAATTATTATCATTAGTTTCCTTTAGGGAGAACTTTGAGGTTTACAAAGATTTCTCACACTAATTTGTGAAGAGTTTCCTGTTTCCAAGGTAAAATGATTTTTCACACACAAATACTAAAAGTAGATATGAATACATATCTCAACTCCAAATTCAGTATGAAATGCCCACTGCCAAAAGATGTATAATTCATTCAATTATTATTATTATTATTATATTATTCAAAGAATTCAAAGTGAGAGAATAAAAAGAAGTCAAGGAGTTGTCCCACATCTTAACTTGCCTTCACATAAATCAGAATGAAGATAAATAGAAGTCTTCCTTTGATTAAGTCCCTGAGCTGAATCTGATTTTTTGGGGTGGGAGTGGGGGGGAGGGGAGAGAATCATCTTTGCCAATCTAATAGATATAAGGTAGAACCTTCAACCTGTTTTCCTAAGCATTTATCTTAATATTACTGATTTGGAGCATTTTTTACATATGTTATTGATAACTTGGCTTACTTCCCTGAGAATAACCTTTGCCTGTTTATCAAGGGCAAAAATCTCATGTTCTAAAAGATTTGCACCAATTCCCATATGACAGACTTCAAAATGATGGCTTATATTCTGAAAAGAAAGAAAACGAATTCCTTCTGTTTTCTTGATTTTCTATTCCATACATCATGAAAGAACAAGAAAAGCACAAATAAATCATTTTTCAATTTTTAGGAGGTCACTCATTTAAGAATCAATACCCAAGAATATTACTAAAATCAGCCCTCTAAGAGGTAAGTGAAAGACAAGAAGCAGAAAGACTGTTTTGAATAACTGGCCATAAAAGTCTAGGAAAGTGTTGATGAGAGTAATAAACTAAAAGACAAGGCTATCTTTGTGATACATGTTTATGAGAAAAAATTGATACAACTTTAACATACAATTTAATCAATTAGTAAATGGAAGGAAAAAGAAAAGTGTGCTCCTAGAGTCAAATACAGTAAAAAACTGCCCTAAGCTTACCTGTGCATTAGTGAATGGGATAAGTTAGATACTATTAACAGAGAACGGAGCTAAATGTAAGAGAAGTAGGGTTTATAAAGAAAAATTATATATTATGAGTTTTGGATTACTTCAATAGAGCAGTCAGGCGGAGATGTCCATTAGGCAAATGAACATGAAAACTTGGGGTTTGGAAAGGTAAAAATACAAATGTGGGAGTTTTCTAAATAGAAATGAGAGGTCAGACTATGAGAATTGATGAACAGCTTGGTAGAGAGCACTGGATAAAGGTCAAATTCTGACTATCATTTACTACTACTGCCACATTGATCAAGTTATGCCACTAATCCAAATATGAGTTTCCTTATCTAAAAAAATTAGGGAAAAAAGATGGGTTAGAAGACTATTAAAAACCTTCAAGACCTAAGGCTATTGTCTTATAATCAAAAAAGAAAGATTAAGTCTGAGAATGAAGTCTTTGAAAATACCTTTAAAAATTTCATCTAAAGGAAAGAAGGAGGATAACTACACACAGGAAAGGATTTAGAGGGTAAATATTTGTGAAAATTAAAGATGTGGAGAGATTGTAGAGAGAAGGGTAGTCCAGTATCAAATGTCACAGAGAGATAAAAAAATGAGGACTAAGAAATCTGGAATTAGAACATTAGTTAACAAGGAGTGAAATGCTTAAGTAGTACTGATAAGGACAGAAGTGAGATTACAACAAATTGATGAATGATACTAGTAGCAAAGAAAAAGAGGCTAAAATTATATATAACTATTTCACAGTAGTTGAAAATAAGAAGAGTAATAGAACAATAGGTTGAGGAGGTAACAAAGGCAAAGTTTTGCTTTCTTTAAAACCTAACAAGAGTATAATTTATAAAATGAAATGGAATTTTGCTTTTTCACATATAGTTCACGAAATTGACATAGCAACACCTTTTCTCAAAAAGAAAATTTCCATGTCCCTCAACATTTTTCAATTAAAAAACATGAATAATTTTTCTTATATTTTATTATGAAATTTTATTATGAAATTAAGGATTTGTTATGTCTACAACACGAAACAACCAAACTTATAAACTTCTAAAAATAAAGTGTGGTATTAATGGATATTTCTTAATAAAATCCTTCACAATACTTAACATTTTCATGATATAAAAGTGAAAAACAAATAGCAAAAAAAATTAACCTTATATAAATTTGATATTTAAAATGGCAGTAAAATATTTATTACTTTCATAAAATTCAGAAAATTCCTTATCCACCTATTGGCAAAACAAAAATTCTGATATTCAGATGCTCACTTCATCTTAGTATCAAAGACAAATCTACTAATCAGTCTTGTTGAGATAAGACCAAACCAAATGTGCCATATTTTCCTAAGGCAAATCTACCCAGATTGAGAAATATCTAGACCTTTCAAATTAAATGCTTTCAAAATAAATGAGAATTGCTTCCAAAGATCATTCAAGTTATAAATAATCAGCTATTTATTTTCTTCTATTTGGGGAGAAATTATAGGACAATGTTTTGATATTTGAGACCACAGCACAAAATGACCATTATATTCATTTAGTTAGAGCAAATTTGCCATTTTAGTTTTTAGTGTCTTGAGTATGAACTTTACTTTCTTTGGAAATTAGATGTATTTATGAATGAATTATGCTTGAAATTATATGAAAATTTTGATTGCTGTTATTAAAGATTTTTATGTCCCATACTAAGGGGTAAACTTCATAGTATGGAAACTAATGATTTTTAACTCAATAACAGTTTTAATATTCTAATTAAATTAACACCTAAAGTATTTAGACGTATTCTGAACATCTCCCAAAAATTATTACAGCTTACTTTAATCACCAAAACAACCATTACTTAAAATTTCAATCATTTTTTAGCAAAACTTAAAGGCACATGACATCATGAAAAAGGTAAATTCTAACCCAGATTAGCAAATTAGAAAAAAGTAAAGGACTTCTGAGGGTGGAGCCAAGATGGGGGAGTAAAACAGAGAAGCTCAGTCACCACAAAAATTCTTTCCAACCAATATTAAAACAATACCACAACTCTGAGGTACCACCTCACACCTAGCAGATTGGCTAAAATGATAGCAGGGGAGAGTAATGAATGTTGGAGGGGATGTGGCAAAATTGGGACATGAATGCACTGCTGGTGGAGTTGTGAACTGATCCAACCATTCTGGTTGGCAATTCGGAATTATGCCCAAAGAGTGATAAAAGAATGCCTGCCCTTTGAACCAGCCATACCATCGTTGGGTTTGTACCCCAAAGAGATCATAGATAAACAGACTTGTACAAAAATATTTATAGCTGTGCTCTTTGTGGTGGCAAAAAACTGGAAAGCGAGGATATGTCCTTCAATTGGGGAAAGGCTGAACAAATTGTGGTATATGTTGGTGATGGAATACTACTGTGCTCAAAGGAATAATAAACTGGAGGAATTCCATGTGAACTGAAAAGACCTCCAGGAACTGATGGAGAGTGAAAGGAGCAGAGCCAGAAGAATATTGTACACAGAGACTGATACACTGTGATAAAATATAATGTAATGGACATCTGTACTAGCAGCAATGCAATGACCCAAGACAATTCTGAGGGATTTATGGAAAACAACGCTACCCACATTGAGAGGAAGAACTACAGGAGAGGAGACACAGAAGAAAAACAACTGCTTGAACACTTGGGTTGATGTGGACATGATTGGGGATGTAGACTTGAAAGGACCACACCAATGTAACTATCAATAATATGTAAATAAGTCTTGACTGACCACATATGTTAAAACGAGTGGAAATGCGAGTTAGCTATGGGGAAGTGAGTTTGAGGGGGGTGAAGGGTAAAGTAAAAACATGAATTATGTAACCATGGAAAATCACTTAAAAAAAAAAAACCACCACCACAAAAAAATTAAGGAAAGAACCAACAAGAAGAAAGACTGAAGAAACAACTTTCAAGAAAAGAAAAATCCAAAAGGTAGGCAGACAACATCCGGGGGCACTGGGATGAGAGGGGAGCACAGTCAGCAGGAGACTAGAGCAAGGAGTGAAGAATAAGCAAAGAGCAAGCCACACATACCCACACAACATCTGCAGTTCCAGTTTTAAAACCTAAGTTGAAGCAAACATCCAAACCCTAAGACCCCACCAGGGCAAAAAGAGGTCCAATCGACACACATCTCTTGAAATTCAAAACCTGTGGAGAAATCAGGATTCCCAGCCCAGGGCAATCTGTACTAAAGTGGACTGATCTGTATGGGCCCAGAGCGAAACCAAGAGTCCTAGTCTGGACTTGGTGTGAAGACATAGATCCCAGTCTGGGTTACTTGGTAAACTAAAAGTGGGTCCAGATCATTTTGCAGAAAGCTCAGGCTAGAGCTCCAGGATAGGGCAATCAACTGTGTGCCCAATTAGAGCAAGTACATAGTGAGACCAAAAACTTATACCTAAGCCTGAGGCTAGCTTTTTGAATAGTTCTTGACCTGACAAAGTTGAGAGTAAGACCAAAAGCTTACACCTAAATCTGAGACAAGTTTTTAAGCTATCAGTATCTCAAGGGTTAATTTGAATGAGCAGTGTGAGGTGGCTCTCACAGCTCACAGCCCTTAGGTTATCATACCATCTTGGGAGAAATGAAACTGGAAGAAACCCAGAAAAAAGTTAAAGGTAGCATCAAGGAAGAACTGCAGTTTATAAGGGTACCCTAACCTCACAGAAGATAAAGACTACCTATAAAAAAACGTAGGAAAAATGAGCAGATAACTAAAAAAGCAACTAATTCTAAAGAATTTTTTATGGAGAAAAAGAGAAAGGTACAGACACAGAAGGGAACAGTGAAAACAAAGCAAACACACCCAAAGCCCAAAAGAAAAATATGGATTGGACAAAGATTCTGGAAAAGCTCAAAAAAAGACTTCAAAAAACAATTAAGATGCTTGTTGGCTCTAGGAGCAGGAAAGGAGGAGGGGAGGGAAAGAACATAAATCATGTAATGATGGGAAAATATTATAAAGTAATTAACTAAATAAATTTTAAAAAGAACAATTAAGAGAGACAGAAGAGAAATGGGGGAAAGAAATGAAAGCAATGCAAGAAGAAATGGGCCAAACGAAAAAGGAAAAAATGAAAAAGTTGATAGAGGAAAATTGAGCCTTAAAAATCAGAACTGAGCAACTAGAAACTAATGATTTCATGAAAGAATTCAGAGATCACCTCCAGAAAGAAATCCTCAACTAACAACTCCCAGGAATATAATAGCTAAATTCAAGATCCCCCAACCCAAGGAGAAAATACTGAAAGCAGTTAGAAAGAAGATTAAAATACCATGGAGCTCTGAGCAGAATCACACAGGACCTAGGGGCTTCTACATTAATGGATCGAAAGGCATGGAATATGATATTCCAAAAGGGGAAAGATCTAGCTTTACAACACATAGTCATCTATCCAGCAAAACTGAGTATATTCTTTCAGGGGGAAAAATGAACATTCGATAACATAGAAGATTTCCAAGCATTCCAGAGGAATAAGCCAAACCTAAATAAAAAATCTGAAATCCAAATGAGAATGAAGAGAAGCCTAAAAAGGTAAATAAGAAAGAGAAAATTTAAGGTACTTATTAAGGTCAAAATATTTGTATTTGCAAAATGAAAGAGGATATCTGTAGTTCTCAAAAATTGCTCTTAGTAGTAGAGAAGATAGAAGAAATATACTTAGAAAGAGGATGAAGATGATATGACATGATGATATGATATGATGTGTATGTATGTGATATATATACATATATATAAAAATCAAGTGTTGAAAAAAGAGGACTGCACTGAGAGAAAAAGGGAAGGGAGAAATAAAATGGGATAAATTATAGAACATAAAGAGTCATGAAAAATCATTACAGGGAAAGGAGGATAATGGTGGTGGCAGACAACACTTAAACTTTACTCTCATTGTAACTGGCTCAGAGAGGGAAAAACAAATATATTCAGTGGGGTATTTTTTGAATTTTGAAATTCTGAAATTTTGAAGTCTGAAAATGGCTCTGAGGACCCTGAGAGACTACATCTCCCAGGGCTCCCTACCACAACTTCCTCAGACATCTCCCACTTCCTTTGTGGGAGGTGTCTGAGAAAGATATAAGAGAGAGAGAGTGAGAGTTTGGGCGCCTTTTTCAGAGAAGCACCTTCCCCCTCCCCAAGAGCCTAGCTTCCCCAGACCTTTTCCCTTTCCTAACCTAAATAAACCCAGTTTATTAAGATCCTGATCATCTAGTGCAGTTTTTGTTGAGCTCTGAAGGGCTCAGGTTAATTTCCCCACTGGGGCTGGGGACCCGCTACCGCAGCTGCCTTCCTTCCTTCCCTTCCTCCAGCTTCCCTACCTTCTATTTCCCTTACCTTCTCCCATTCTTCCTTCCTTGACCCACACAGTATAGATTCTATCACCTTACAGAGAAGAAGAAAGGAAACAAGATGGGGGAGGGTGGAGTAACTGAAAGGAGGAGGAACTGGAAGGGTAATAAAAAGCAAAATACTAGTGAGGAGGAACAGAGTGAACGAGAATTGAGCATGATCTAAAGAGGACAATACTATGGAGGGGAATACAAAGTTAATAATTATAATGTTAAATATGAATGGGAAGAACTCACCCATTAAACAGAAGCAGATATCAAAATGGATTAAAAACTAAAATCCTACTATATGCTCTTTACAAGAAACAAATTTGAGGCAGGGTGACACACATCTTTAAGGGTAAAAGGCTGGAGCAGAATTTATCATACAATATCTAAAGTAAAAAAATGCAGGATTAGCAATCATGATAACAGATAAAACTAAAGTAAAAATTGATCTGATTAAAAGAGATGAGAAAGGAAATTACATCTTCCTAAAAGGTACTATAAACAATGAAATAATATTAATACTAAATTTATGCACCAAATGGTATAGAATCCAGATTTCTAAAAGAAGAACTTAAAGAAGCATAAGGAGTAAATAGAAAGTAAAACCATAATAGTGAGGGACCTCAACCTTCCTCTATCAGAGCTAGATAAGTTGAACCAAAAAATAAATAAGAAACAAGGGAAGTAAATGGAATGTTAGAAAAATTAGAATTAATAGATATATGGAGAAAACTGAAGAGGGATAAAAAAAAGAACATACTTTTTTTTTTTGCAGCATGTAGTACATATACAAGATCGACCATGTACCAGGACATAAAAACATTGCAAACAAATGTAGAAAAGCAGAAAAAATGAAAGCAACCTTTTAAGATCATGAATTGAAAAGAAAATTAATTAGGATTGATGGAGAGGCAAATTTAAAATTAATTGGAAACTAATCTAACTCTTCAAAAGTGGTTGGTCAAAAAACAAATCATAGAAACAATTACTGATGTCATTGAAAAGCATAACAATAAGGAGACAATGTAAAAAAATCCATGGGATATAGCCAAAGAAATACTGGGGGGAAGGGGGGAGTTTATATCCCTGACTGCCTATAACAACAAAAGAGAGGGAAAAGATTGCATTTGCAACTAATTTTTAAAGAAAAAGAACAAATTTAAAATCCCTATAAAAAACTATATTGGAAATACTAAAAGTTAAAGTACAAATTAATAAAATCAAAGAACTATTGAACTATTAAATGAGACTGGGAGATGGTACTCTGAAAAAAAAATAAAATAGATTTTTACTGGCAAATCTAATTTAAAAAAAGAGGAAAGAAAATCAAATTAACAGTATCAAAAATGAAGAGGGATTGGAATTATATCTCTAATGAAGAGGAAATGAAGACAATAATTAAGAGCTACTTTGCCTAATTATATGGCAATAAATATAATAATCTAGGTGAAATGAGTAAATAATCAAAAAAATATAAATTTCCGAGATTAACAAAAGAGGAAATAGAATTCTTAAAAAACCCCATCTCAGAAAAAAGAAATTGAACAATTCATTAATGAATTCCCTAAGAAAAAATTCCCAGAACTAAATGGATTCACAAGTCAATTCTATCAAACATTTAAAGAACAACTAATCCCAATGCTACGCAAATTATTTAAAAAAATAATCAAAGAAAGAGTCTTACCAAATTCTTTTTATGATACTATTGATTCCTAAGTCAGGAAGACCAAAAACACAAAAAGAAAACTACAGACCAATCTCCTTCATGAACACAGAAGCAAAAATCTTAAATAAAATACTAGCAAAAAGACTACAGAGCTTTAGCAGAAAACCAGTCTCTAACAAGAATTGGGCAAGTAGAAGCCAATGATCTATCAAGACAGCAAGAACAAATAAAACAAAGTCAAAAGACAGATAAAATAGAAGGAAAAATGAAATATCTCAATGAGAAACTGATAGATCAAAAAAAAAAACGGTCTAGAAGAGACAATCTGAAAATCATTGGTCTTCCTGAAAAACCAGAAATTAATAGAAATTTGGACTCCATACTAAAAGAAAGTATTCAGCAAAATTGCCTTGAAGTTCTACAACAAGAGGGCAATATAGACATTGAAAGGATCCAGAGATCACCCTCTACACTAGACACTAAAAAGACAACCCCCAGGAATATAATAGCCAAATTCAAGAGCTTCCACCTAAAAGAAAAATTTTTACAAGAAGACAGAAAGAGACAATTTAGATATCAAGGAGCACCAATAAGGATCACACAGGATGTAGCAGCCTCCACACTAAAAGACCTCAAGGCTTGGAACACGATATTCAGAAAGGCAAGAGAACCTGGGTTTACAACCAAGAATCACATACCCATCAAAACTGACTATATTCTTCCAGGGGAAAGTTTGGGCATTCAACAAGACAGAAAATTTACAAGCATTTGCACAGAAAAGACCAGGACTAAATGGAAAGTTTGATATCCAACCACAAAAATCAAGAGAAACATGAAAAGGTAAATAAGAAACAGAAGGGAAAGTAAGAAAGGTCATATTTTTTAAATTTGCCTCTTTAAGGGCTTCAATAAGATCTAGTTATTGGTACTCCTATGTGGGGAAATGTTATGTATAATTCTCTGTAGTGAACTCTGTTCACCATTATAGCATTCACTATTATAATAATTAGAAGAATTATTCATAGGGAGAGGTTGGAATACTAAATGGTCTAAGATAATATGGGTGGGAAGGAAAGAGGGGGATGAATAGTAGAGGACACCAAGAGAATCTTGAAGGAATAAGAAAAATAGGATATTCTATTACACACAAAGAGGGCATGGGAAGGGGAAGGGATGAATACTATTATAAGAAGGAGAGGAAGAGAGCATTAAGAGGTAATATTTACACCTTACTCTCAGTGTAATTAACCCTGATAGGGAAGAATAGTTATATCCATTGGGATATAAAACTCTATCTAACCCTACTGAGAAACTCAGAAGGGATAAACCAAGGGGAGCAGGCGAGTGGGGAGGTCAAAAAAGGTAGGGGAGAAGAAGGGGGGAAGGAATTCATTAGGCCTTTAAAATAAAAAGAGGGGAATAATAAGGAAAGAGGTAGAAAGGGAAGTTAATCAAGGGAGGAGATAAGGGATTCCGGCTCAAAGCAAACCACTGGTTTAAAAGGAAATAATTTAAGAAGAAGGGGTAGGAATAGGGGAGGATATGAAAATGTTAGCAAATGCACAACTGATAATTATAACTCTGAATGTGAATGGGATGAACTCACTCATGAAACGGAAGCAAATAGCGGAGTGGATTAGAAACCAAAATCCTACCATATGTTGTCTACAAGAAACACATATGAGGCAGGTGGACATATATAAATTTGAGGTTCAGGGCTTGAGCAAAATCTTTTGGGCGTCAAATGAGAAAAAAGAAGGCAGGAGTGGCTATTGTGATTTCTGACAAAGCCAAAGTAAAAATAGATATGATTAAAAAAGACAGGATGTAAAAATCATTACATCCTGATTAAAGGCAGTATAAACTATGAAGAAATAATACTGCTCAATATGTATGCACCAAGTACTACAGCATCTGAATTTAAAAAGGAGAAACTGGCAGAGCTCAAGAAGGAAATAGATAGTAAAACCATAATAGTGGGAGATCTAAATATTCCTCTGTCAGATCTAGATAAATCAAATCAAAAAATAAATAAAAAAGAAGTAAGAGAGGTGAATGAAGTCCTAGAAAAATTATATTTAATTGATATGTGGAGAAAAATAAATAGGGACAAAAAGGAATACACCTTCTTTTCAGCTGCACATGGTACAATCACAAAGATTGACCATGTTATAGGGCATAGAATCATTGCAAACAAATGCAGAAGAGTAGAAATAATAAATGTAACCTTCTCAGATCATAATGCAATAAAAATAATAATTAGTAAGGGCACTTGGACAGGAAAATCAAAAATTAATTGGAAATTAAATAATATGATTCTCCAAAACCAGCTAGTCAAAGAAGAAATCATAGAAACAATTAACAATTTCATTGAAGAGAATGACAATGATGAGACATCCTAACATACACTGTGGGATGCAGCCAAGGCAGTACTCAGGGGGAAATTTATATCCTTGAGTACATATATTAACAAACTAGGGTGGGCAGAGATTAATGAATTGGGCATGCAACTTAAAAAATTAGAAAGCAAGCAAATTAAAACTCCCCAGATGAAAACTAAATTAGAAATACTAAAAATCAAGGGAGAAATTAATAAAATCAAAAGTTAAAGAACTATTGAATTAACAAATAAGACTAGAACCTGGTATTTAAAAAAAAAAACAGATAAAATAGACAAAGTACTGGTCAATCTAACAAAAAAAAAAGGAAAGAAAACCAAATTAACAGTATCAAAGATGAAAAGGGTGACGACCTCACCTCTAATGAAGAGGAAATTAAGGCAATCATTAAAAACTATTTTGCCCAATTATATGGCAATAAATATAGCAATCTAGGTGGTATGAATGAATATATACAAAAATATAAATTGCTTAGATTAACAGCAGAAGAAATAGATTACCTAAATAATCCCATATCAGAAAAAGAAATTGAACGAACCATCAAAGAACTCCCTAAGAAAAAATCACCACGGCCTGATGTATTCACAATGAATTCTAGCAAATATTCAAAGAACAACTAATCCCAATACTATACAAATTATTTGATACAATAAGTAAAGAAGGAGTCCTACCAAATTCCTTTTATGACACAAATATGGTACTGATTCCAAAGCCAGGGAGATCAAAAACAGAGAAAGAAAACTACAGACCAATCTCCCTAATGAACATAGATGCAAAAATCTTAAATAGAATACTAGCAAAGAGACTCCAGCAAGTAATTAAGAAGATCATTCACCACGATCAGGTGGGATTTATACCAGGAATGCAAGGTTGGTTCAACATTAGGAAAACCATCCACATAATTGACCATATCAACAGTCTAACAAACAAAAATCAC
>NC_058132.1:432002099-432004931 GCF_016433145.1 Gracilinanus agilis
ACCATCCACATAATTGACCATATCAACAGTCTAACAAACAAAAATCAAATGATTATCTCAATAGATGCTGAAAAAGCCTTTGACAAAATACAGCATCCATTTCTATTGAAAACACTGAAAAGTATAGGAATAGAAGGACCTTTCCTAAAAATAATAAACAGTATATACCTAAAACCATCAACAAACATCATATGCAATGGGGATAAATTAGAAGCCTTCCCAATAAGATCAGGAGTGAAACAAGGATGCCCATTATCACCTCTATTATTTAACATTGTACTAGAAACACTAGCAGTTGCAATTAGAGAAGAAAAAGAAATTGAAGGTATCAAAGTGGGCAAGGAGAAAACTAAGCTATCACTCTTTGCAGATGATATGATGGTCTACTTAAAAAATCCTAGAGAATCAACTAAGAAGCTTGTAGAAATAATCAACAACTTTAGCAAAGTTGCAGGATACAAAATAAATGCACATAAATCATCAGCATTTTTATATATTTCCAACACATCACAACAGCAAGAGGTATAAAGAGAAACACCATTTAAAATCACCCTAGATAATATAAAATATTTGGGAATCTATCTACCAAAACAAACACAGCAATTATACAAAAACGACTACAAAAAACTTTCCAAACAAATAAAACTGGATCTCAACAACTGGAAAGCCATTGATTGCTCATGGGTAGGACGAGCTAACATAATAAAAATGACCATTCTACCCAAATTAATTTACCTATTTAGTGCCATACCTATCAAACTACCAAAAAACTTTTTTACTGAATTAACAAAAACTATAACAAATTTCATTTGGAATAACAAAAGATCAAGAATATCAAGGGAAATAATGAAAAGAAATGTGAAGGAAGGGGGCCTAGCAGTACCATATATTAAACTATACTATAAAGCAGCAGTCATCAAAATGGTATGGTACTAGCTAAGGGACAGAAGGGAGGATCAGTGGAATAGACTTGGGATAAGTGAAGTCAGCAAGAGAGTGTTTGAGGGTTCCAGGTTATGATGGCAGCAGAGTAAGAAGCAGCTCTTGACCTCTCCTGACCGAAACACACAAAACTCCTCAAGGGGACATAAAAACAAGTCCAGACAAACGGAGGAACCCCACAACAGGGCACAGCGTGGAAGGTACGTGGAATCGAGACATTTCCAGGCTATAAAGGGCTCTCACTAAAACGCGGGCTGAGCAACCACCCCAACCCACCCCCTCCACACACAACATCTATAGCTCTGAAGCCAGCTAAAAAGAAATAGAGCAAGTTTGGGGCACCCATTGGCAGCTCCGGGGCCTGTTCCTGAGAGCAGTAAGATTTAGGACCCCAATAAGCCAAAGAACACAAGCGAAATCTGAGCGCGGGAGCAGAGAGTGGACGCTGGGCGCAGAGCACGGACTGAGAGCACAGGCACGGATGGAGGCGTGGGTGGAGGCAGACACAGCCAGGAACTAAAGCTCTGAAAACCTGAGTGGGGAACCAGTGCAGACGGGTATACAACTGTGGGAGCAGTGCCCTGAGACTTCGAAAGGAACCTCCTGCAGAGGATGAAGCAAGGGGGTCCACCAGGGGGCTTGACCTTGGAAAAAACCAGAACTCAGACCTCAGGAGCCAATAGACCGCGGACAGACACTGAGCGCGAGGATAAACCTGAGAAGCTGCTGGGCTAATGATGGCTACCCAGTCTCAGGAAGCTCAGAAGAGAAAGAATAACAACAAGAAAAAGAAGCCTTTAACCCTTTACAACTTTTACACAGAGAAAATCCAGACAACCGAGCAAACAGAGGACGAGAACAAACAAGCATCCGGACCCTCCTCAAATAAGGAAAACTCCTCACAAGCTATGGAGGAGGTCAAAACTGAGATTTTGAGGAAAATGGAAGAGATCTGGCAAGAAAATAACAGTTTAAAAGGTAAAATCTTGCAATTGAACACCAGAAATGACCACATTGAAAAGGAATACCAGAAGATTATGGCCGAAAACCGAAAGATTATAGCCGAAAATCAATCCCTAAAGGCTAGAATTGAGCAATTGGAAGCTAATGATCTCTCAAGACAACAAGAACAAATAAAACAAAGTCAAAAGACTGAAAAAATAGAAGGAAACATGAAATATCTCAATGAGAGAGTGACAGACCAAGAAAACCGGTCTAGAAGAGACAATTTGAGAATAATTGGTCTTCCAGAAAAAACAGAAATTAATAGAAACCTGGACTCCTTACTAAAAGAAATTATTCAGCAAAATTGCCCTGAAGTCCTACAACAAGAGGGCAATATAGACATCAAAAGGATTCATAGAACACCCACTACATTCGACACAGAGAAGAAAACTGTTAGAAATATTATTGCCAAATTCAAAAGCTTTCAAGCAAAAGAAAAAATCTTACAAGAAGCCAGAAAGAGACAATTCAAATATCAAGGAGCACCAATCAGGATCACACAGGATCTGGCAGCCTCCATGCTAAAAGACCGTAAGGCTTGGAATACGATATTCAGAAAGGCAAGAGAGCTGGGCCTGCAACCACGGATCAACTACCCATCAAAATTGACTATATATTTCCAGGGGAAAGTATGGGCATTCAACAAAATTGAAGAATTCCAGGTATTTGCACAGAAAATACCAGGGCTAAATGGAAAGTTTGATATCCAACCACAAAAATCGAGAGAAACCTTAAAAGGTAAATAAGATACAGAGGGAAAAGAAAGAAAACTTACAATTTTTAAATTTGCCTTTTTAAGGGCCTCAGTGAGATCTAATTATCTGTATTCCTATGTAGAGAAATGTTATGTATAATTCTCTGTAGTGAACTCTATTCACTATTATA
>NC_058132.1:432009928-432030238 GCF_016433145.1 Gracilinanus agilis
GTGGTGGCAACAAATTGGAAAAGGAGGGGATGTCCTTCAATTGGGGAATGGCTGAACAAACTGTGGTATATGCTGGTGATGGAATACTATTGTGCTAAAAGGAATAATAAACTGGAGGAGTTCCAGACGAACTGGAGAGACCTCCGGGAACAGATGCAGAGTGAAAGGAGCAGAGCCAGAAGAACAATGTACACAGAGACTGATATACTGTGGTAAAATTGAATGTAATGGACCTCTGTACCAGCAGCAATACAATGACCCAGGACAATTCTGAGGGATTTATGGTAAAGATGCTACCCACATTCAGAGGAAGAACAGCAGGAGAGGAAACACAGAAGAAAATCAACTGCTTGAATACATGGGTCGGGGTGGACATGATTGAGGGTGTGGACTCGAAACTACCACCCAATGCAACTACCAACAATTTGGAAACTGGTCTTGATCAAGGACACATGACAAAACTAGTGGAAATGCGCATCGGCCATGGGTGGGAGGAGTGGGGGGTGGGGAGGGGTGAAGGGGAAAGGAGGTGCATGAATCATGTAACCATGTTAAAAATGTATATTAATAAATGTTAAAAAAAAAAAGAGAGAGAGTATTTGATAAACCTAAAGAGTCCAATTTTGGGGACAAAAATCCACTATTTGACAAAAACTGTTGGGAAATTTGGAAAACAATATGGGAGAGATTAGGTTTAGATCAACATCTCACACCCTACACCAAGGTAAATTCAGAATGGGTGAATGACTTGAATATAAAGAGGGAAACTATAAAGAAGTTAAGTGAACACAGAATAGTATACTTGTCAGATCTCTGGGAAAGGAAAGATATTAAAACCAAGCAAGGGTTAGAGAAAATTACAAAACGCAAAAGAAATTATTTTGATTATATAAAACTAAAAAGCTTTTGTACAAACCAAAACAATGTAGCCAAGATCAGAAAGGAAACAACAAACTGGGAAAAAATCTTTATAACAAAAAACTCTGACAGGGTTCTAATTACTCAAATATACAAGGAGTTAAATCAATTATATAAAAAATTAAGCCATTCCCCAATTTAAAAATGGGCAAGAGACATGAATAGGCAATTTTCAGGTAAAGAAATCAAAAGTATCAATAAGCACATGAGAAAGTGTTCTAAATCTCTAATAATTAGAGAAATGCAAATCAAAACAACTCTGAGGTATCACCTCACACCTAGCAGAATGGCTAAAATAAAAGAAGGGGAGAGTAATGAATGTTGGAGGGGATGTGGCAAAATTGGGACATTAATGCATTGCTGGTGGAACTGTGAACTGATCCAACCATTCTGGATGGCAATTTGCATCTATGCTCAAAGGGCTATAAAAGAATGCCTACCCTTTGATCCAGCCATACCATTGTTGGGATTGAACCCCAAAGAGATCATAGATAAACAGACTTGCACGAAAATATTTATAGCTGTGCTTTTTGTGGTGGCAAAAAACTGGAAAATGAGGGTATGTCCTTCAATTGGGGAATCGCTGAACAAACTGTGGTATATGCTGGTGATGGAATACTATTGTGCTAAAAGGAATAATAAACTGGAGGAGTTCCAGACGAACTGGAGAGACCTCCGGGAACTGATGCAGAGTGAAAGGAGCAGAGCCAGAAGAACACTGTACAAAGAGACTGAAATACTGTGGTAAAATAGAATGCAATGCACTTCTGTACCAGCAGCAATGCAATGACACAGGACAGCTCTGAGGGATTTATGGAAAAGAACGCTACCCACATTCAGAGGAAGAACAGCAGGAGAGGAAACACAGAAGAAAATCAACTGCTTGAATACATGGGTTGATGAGGACATGATAGGGGATCGAAAGTACCACACCAATGCAACTATCAACAATTTGGAAATAGGTCTTGATTAATGACATATGTTAAAACCAGTGGAAATGCATATTGGCCAAGGAAGGGGGGATTTAGGGGGGGGGGGGTGAAGGGGAAAGTAAGAGCATAAATCATGTAACCATGTTAACTTTAAAATATAAATATTAATTAATGTTTAAAATTAAAAAAAATTTAAAAAAAGACTACAGAAAGTCATCACAACAATTATTCACTACGAACAAGGGGTATTGATACTGGAAATGCATGGCTGGTTTAACATTAGGAAAATCATTCAATAATCCAACTAACAGAAATCAAACGATCATCTCAATAGATGCAGAAAAAGTCTTTCACAAAATACACCTATTCCTATTGAAAACACTAAAAATATACAAATAGAAGGGCCTTTCCTCAAAATATTAAAACAGTATTTAAAACCAACAGTAAGTATCATCTACAATGTGGATAAGTTAAAAGCCTTCCCAATAAAATCAGGAGTGAAGCAAGGATGCCCATTATAACTACTACTATATAATATTGTATTAAAATGCAAGCTGTAGCAATTAGAGAAGAAGAATAAATTGAAGGTATTAAAGCACGCAATGAGGAAACTAAACTATCACCCTGGAGATGATATGATGGTATACTGAGAGAATCCTAGAAAATCAAGTAAAAAGCAAGTAGAATTAATAATTTTAGCAAAGTTGCAGGATACAAAATAAACCCACATCAATCATCAGTATTGCTACATATATATTTCCAACAAAAATCAGCAGTCAGAGTTAGAAAGAGAAATTCCATTTAAAATCACTCTAGACATTATAAAATATTTGGGAATCTATATATCAGGAAAAACTCAAGAATTATATGTACACAACGACAAGACACTTTTCACACAAATGAAACTATATCTAAATGGAAAAACATTAATTATTCATGGGTAGGATGAGCTAATATAATAAAAAGGACAATCCTACCTTAACTAATTTATTTATTCAGTGCCATACCTAAACTACCAAAAACTTTTTTATAGAATTAGAAAAAATTATAACAATGTTCATCTGGAACATGGATCGGCAACCTTTTTGGCTGTGAGAGCCATAAACGCCACATTTTTTAAAATGTAATTTCGTGAGAGCCATACAGTGCTCACAGTGTGTGCTCCTGTAACAGTGTGCACTTCTGTAACAGTGCCTGAAAAAGAATTCACTTTATGGCTCCTGCAGAAAGAGCCATACGTTGCTGACCCCTGATCTGGAAGAACAAAAGATCAAGAATATCAAGAGAGCTAATGAAAAAAAAAAAGAGAGAAGGAAAGTGGATTAGCAGGACCAGATCTTAAACCATACTACAAAGCAGTCATCACCAAAACAATATGGTACTGGGTTCCGGGTTAAGATGGCTACAGAGTAAAAAGCAGCTGCTTGACCTCTCCTAACCCATGCATATAGGACTCCTCAAGAAGACATAAAAACAAATCAAGATGAACGAAGGGTCCACACAAGAAAAATAGGATATTCTATTACGCACAAAGAGGGCATGAGAAGGGAAAGGGATGAATACTATTATAAGAAGGAGAGGAAGAGAGCATTAAGAGGTAATATTTAGGGGCAGCTGTGTAGCTCAGTGGATTGAGAAGTCAGGCCTAGAGATGGGAGGTCCTAGGTTCAAATCCGGCCTCACACACTTCCCAGCTGTGTGACCTGGGCAAGTCACTTGACCCCCTTTGCCCACCCTTACCACTCTTCCACTTAGGAGCCAATACACAGAAGTTAAGGGTTTAAAAAAAATAAATCTAAAAAAAAAAAAAAAAAAAAGGTAATATTTAAACCTTACTCTCAGTGTAATTAACCCTGACAGGGAAGAGTAGATATATAAAAAGACTAGAAGCTGGTATTTTGAAAAAACAGATAAAATAGACAAAGTAGGCTAGATGGATATAGGTGTGATTTACAGGAAAAAATATATTTTGAGAAATGTATTGTTTTTCATGGGAAGAAAATCAGGATCACTTAAAATTTTACTGTAAAGAGGCTAAATTTTGGTCATCTTTTAACTCTTCTATCTCCCCCTTCCAATGAGTGGCAAATAGTGTCTCCACTGTGACTCACATCTCTTTTTATTCTTTCCATTCTTCAAATTAATTCTGTATGATAATTCCATATTCTTTCTTATGCTATGTCCATCATAGCACTCTTTTGTCCCTAAACCTTCAGGGGATTCCTGTCTGTAAGACAAGCTTCCAGATCAAGCACTCAAGGCTTCAAGGACCCAAATTATCTTACCAGATTTCTCTCTAAAAATTGGAAATTTTCTATTTTCAAATAGTTTAAATTCCAAATCTTAATTTGATATGTTCTCAAACAAAAAGAATGTCATAAAAGGAGAGAAAGGTGGGAGGGATTCCCAAGCTAAGCCTCAAAAAAAAACAAAAAAAAAAAAAAAAACAGCTGAGATATTAGCATAAAAATGCTGTCCATTAAATTGTTTTCTAGTTTAAGCAAGTTTTTGTGGGCAGATTAGAGATTAAAATGCATTTGTAATACTATTTCCACAAAAAAAAAGTGTTTCTGATACAAAACCAGAGACCTTTTCTTCCAAAGATACTTTCCCCTTCAATTCCTTCCTCCTGACCCATTCTCAACTTACCCCTAAACAAATCAGTACAAAATGTATCCTGACTTCTATTTGACAAGGACAACACATTCCACACCCAATACTTCCTACCTACTGTTATAAGTAAACTGAAACTGCTATTGATACAACTATGCTGATATATTGTACTGTTGTAAGATGATGGATTGAAGGTCTAATGCAGTCTAATATAACTAATTTATTATGAAGGAGAGGAATGGATAGGAAATATGAGGATAGAAATTAGGAGTTATAAAATTGATTAAACCTTAAACTACAATATCTAAATAACAACCCCCAAAAACCGGTCCTCAAGGGAGCTTCTTCTTGCCCACCGAGGTGGACCTACACTGATCCATATTCTAACTAAAATATTAACTTCTATCTTAATAAGCTATGATAAAAGGATGAACTTTAAATATATAGTATACTCCTAAAGTAACATAGTAATTGTATAATCTTGAGAGAGAAGTTGAAGCAGTTTCTCTCTCTCTTCAAAAGTCAGGCAAAGAAGCAGGCCTCTCAGTTAATCCTTTCACTCTAATCCAAACTGACACCTAGTTACAAAAACTGCTCTTCAGCTCCCCCTGTGGCTCAGAAGGGAAAAGCTCTCAGTAAATATTCCTTCTCTCTTCAGTATATAGCTCAACTCTCAAATAAAAAGTATCTAAAGTCACTAAAATCTTCTTTTTCTGGGAGAGAATGACCCAGCCACCAACTGTTTCCAAAATAAGTCAGAGAGACTAGACCCAGAACTCCCAACTGACTCTCTCTTATCCTAGGCTTCTTAAAGTGACCACTACAAACTTCTTCTATCTATTCTCTTAAAGGAGGCAGCGTAAATGGAAAAATGCTTTCTCTGATCTGAAACCTGTTCTTAATGAAAGCTAAATAAATTCTTATCACAACACTATCTACCCTCCCTACACACACACACACACACACACACACACACACACACACACACACAGAACACGCTTTGTGGAGCCAAGAACAAATGAGGTCAAGATGGCAGCATAGTAGCAGCAAAGGCTGAAACCCCTCTAACTATCCTTCCATACCAATCTTTAAAAAGCACTTCAAAAAGACAGGAATACAAACCCAACAAGAAGTAGTCATGGGGCTTTCCCACTGAACACAACTTAAACATTAGGCAGAGAGACTCAATTTTCACAGGATAAGGGGAAACCAGAAGCAAAACTGCATACAGGGTGGCTCAGTGGATTGAGAGCCAGACCTAGAGACAGGAGGTCCTAGGTTCAAATCTGGTATCAGCCACTTCCCAGCTGTGTGACCCTGGGCAAATCACTTGACCCCCATTGCCTACCCTTACCACTCTTCTGCCTTGGAACCAATACACAGTATTGACTCCAAGACAGAAGGTAAGGGTTTATTAAAAAAAAAAAAAAAACTGCATACAGAAGAGTGCTGGTCAATCCCGCTCTCCCCTCCCCCAATGCAACCTAATGCACTAGGTTCTGTGATTAGGCATAGGCTAACCTCAGAATCCTGGGATGGAGGATACACCAATAGAGCACCTCAGAACCACCACTTGAAGACCCAGGCCCTGGCACCAGACCAGAGTGAAGACCAAAAGACCATCTAGCCCGGCCCAATCAAGCCTCAGACCTTGGCTACAATGAAGACAAATTAACTCCAAGGCAAATTAACTCACCCTGTCAATTCTGGAAATCATCAGAGGAGAGAGAACTGGCAAACATTCTTACAGAATCCACAGTCCTCAGGTTAAAAAAACAAAAGGCTATGAAAGTGAGCAAAGAACAGGAAAAAAACTAACACTCAAAAACACCTAGGGGTGGAAATAGCAAAGAGCTAAACCAAGAGAGGATGAGGAGATTCCAGAAACTACAAGCAAAACTTAAAAAAAAAAAAATTGGTCTCATACTCTGGTAGAACTCAAAAAGGAATTCAAAAATCAAATGAGACAGGTTGAAGAAAAATGGGAAAAAGAAAATAACAGCCTAAAAAACAAAATTAGTCAATTGGGACAAAAATCCAATGAAGAAAAAAGTCTCCTCAAAAACATAATTGAGCTATTGGAAAAAGAGACAAAAAAATTCAAAGAAGAAAAGAGTGTCATGAAAAGTATAATGGACCAAATGGAAAAGGAGGATCAAAAAGTCATCGAAGAAATTCAATCTTTAAAAAAATTAGAATTGGGCAAACAGAAACTAATGACTTTACAAGACATCAAGAAACAATGAAACAAAATCAAAAGAATGAAAAAATAGAAGAAAATATGAAATATCTCATTGAAAAAACTGACCTGGGAAACAGATCAAGAAAGCACACTTTTGAGGCAGCAGGGTGGCTCAGTGGATTGAGAGCCAGGCCTAGAGACAGTACGTTGTAGGTTCAAATCTGGCCTCAGACACTTTCTGGCTATGTGACCCTGGGCAAGTCACTTGACCTCCATTGCCTAGTCCTTACCACTCTTCTGCCTTGGAGCTGTTATGAGTAAGATGAGATTAGCTAGTTATTAGGCTCCTACGCAAAGGTAATCCTGTGTCGTTGCCAAATTAGGAGCTTGTGCACCTTGACAGCATGCATTCTGACATTGGAACACATTTTGTTGTCCATTTCCATAATTAAAACCACTATTCTAATTATTTCCCCTCTAACCATAATTATTATTATACCGATTATTTCCATTATTATTATTGTATCTCTGCCCATATGATCTCTTTCTGTATCTACAGTCCCTTGCAAAATGCCCAATATGTCCACAAACATAACAAGATTGCTGCCTCTGGTTCTTAGTGCTTGAATTTCCCCTGGTCTTATAATTATTATTATTATTTCTCTTTTCTGCTGCCCGTAACGCTGCATCCGCCTTGATTTCACTTATTTCCTTCTCATTAGCTCGAAAATTTGCCTCCCTTAATTGTTTTCTAAGATTTTCAATAATTGTATCCTTGTCATCACTACTCCTGTCCTTTTCTTGGGCAAACACATATGTTGCTTTTTGTTTTAATTCATCTAGACTTAACAATTCCCAATCAGGGTAATTGTCCATAAAAAAATTTCTTTACCTGGGGAACTGAATTTCTGACAAAAATCCTTTTAACACGATCTACGGTGGCATTTTCTAGAATATTCATGTTCAAATACATTTCTGCTGCCTCTATGATTCTGTCCAAAAAAGTTGCAGGGGTCTCTACTGCTGTCTGCCTGATCTTTTCGAATTTACTCCAAGAATTTGGACGCTTAGCATGCTTCTCTAAAACCTGAATAAGAGACACGCTTGTTTCAACATGCGGTAGGTAGGAACTGAATTCAGGTCCAATTCCTCCCAAGCTACAGGCCATGGTGTCATTCCCTCCGTGTTTCGTGTCTCCTCTACAAACTTTGCTCTGTCATGGTGCGATAAGATCTCCCCTAACATGTACCAACAATCCTCAAAGTCCGGATCATGTTGTTTTACAAAAGCTTTGAAGATCTTCACAAATTTCCCAGAGTCATCATGGAAATTTGAGATCTTACATTTTAGACTTTCTACATCCTTAGACCTGAATCTAGTATATTGTAGTCCATTATCCCTCTAAAATACCTGGGTATAACTCTAAACCACAGGTAAGGAACAGCCCAGACACCTTTCCATAATATCACAAACACATAGTCTATCCAATCTTCAACCACCATTGTGCCCATCATTCCCCAAACAGACCAACTAACAACAAAATCTATTGTGTATTATTAGCCACTATTCTGACTAATAACAATTACTAACACAACTAATTAAATACAGGTACAATTAAACACAGCAACAGAGAACAAAACAAAAAAAAAACACAAAAGAAATGAAGAAAATCTCTTTCTCTGGGGCAGCACCAAGCTTGATAGTATTTTCCCCTACCCACAGAGATTTATGAATGGCCTGGGGTGGGGGCTGAGAAGCTCTGAGTAGCTCACCACTGGTTGAGAACTCTCAGCTCTGACCCAATGGCTGAGCTCCCTCTCAGAATGTTCAAGCCCCTCTTACTTCCTTTATGAATCTAGCTGGCCAACTGTTCACTTCCTGTCTGTCTCTCTATCCACCCATCTGGGTAGTGCCAAACTGTAGGAAAATATAAGTAAGGTAATGGGGTCACCAGGGATATTACAATAAACTAAGTGGTTTGTGGGAACACACTCTAGGATTTATGAGAGACTGAACCAGGGTGAAGAGACCAGAGTTTACTGGATTTCCACAGGAATGGCAGTTGATCTTAACTGTCACCCAGCTTCCACTAGACCAGAGTATAGTAACAGGCTAACAAGGTAAAAGGGACTTAACAGCTTTAATTATGTTAGACTAAAAGATGGGAAAGGATTTCTATACTTAAAATCTAAGGGATAAAACCACAGGGCAATGGGAGGACTTATTCTACTCTAACTTAGTGATCTAAACTAACAGGGCCCAAGGAGCTATAAATGGAGTCTCTGGGTTTCTGCCTCAAACCTGGAACCTGCCAGGCTTGAGTGCAGCTAGGATTTGGGATTCTCACTGCAATCCACTGATGATCTCTGGATGCCAGGAGTCAAGATGATCTCAGGTACCAGGTAGAGAGGGTTCTGCTTGAAGCACTGTCCTCCAGTTTTCAAACTTCTCCTCCTCTCTTGGCTCTGTAGATTTGTCCTTTTCTTAGATGCCACACCACACAGGATCCCAGGGGAAATCAGGAAGCAGGATGTCCTTTGCTCTGAGGTCTCCCAGGCTGGCAACAGTTTTTGCCTACCACTAATGGAGTCCACACTCAGGGCACAGACAGACTTCCTCCTCCTTCATTCCAACCTGGAATTCCCAGTTCCAGCTCCTTCCTGCTATGTACATCTTAATTCCTAATAACTAGCTAATCTCATCTTACTCATAACAGAGCCAATGCACAGCATTGACTCCAAGATGGAAGGTAAGGGTTTTTTAAAAAAAGCACAATTTAAGGAGTTTTGGACTACCTAAAAGACATGACCAAAATTAAAAAACAAAACAAAACAAAACAAAACAAAACATAGACACCATATTACAAGAAATTATCCAAGAAAACTTCCCTGATATTCTTGAATAAGGGGGTAAAACTGACATTGAAAGAATCTACAGACCATCTCTTGCAATAAATCCCCAAATGACAACTGTCAGGAATGTGAGAGCCAAGTTCAAGAGCTCCCAAGGGAAGGAGAAATTAATGCAAGCAGCCAGAAAAAAAAAAAAAAAAACATTGTAGATATCACAGAGCCCCAGTCAGGATTATACAGGACCTGATAGTTTCCACATTGATGGACAAGAAGGCTTAGAATATGGTATTCTAGAAGGCAAGGAAACTGGGTTTACAACCAAGAATCACCTACCTATCAAAACTAACTATATTCTTTCAGAGGAAAGTATGGTCACTTAATAAAAAAGATGATTTCCAAGCATTCCTGAAGATAAAACACATAAAGAAGGAACACATAACCAGAAAATCTGATGTCAAAATACAAAATTCAAGAGAAATATTAAAAGGTAAATAAGAAAGAGAAAAAAATGTAAGGGCTTCAATAAGGTCAAATTGTTTATATCCCTATCTGCAACTTTTAAAAATTGTTATCATCGTCTCAGTAGTTAGAAGAAGTACATATACAGGGTGTGGAAATAAGCTATTTAGGAAGATATGTCAAAAAAGCTAGGGGTGAAAAAGAACATTGTACTGAGTAATGGGAAAAGAGAAGTAAAATGGGGTAAATTATATCATGATAAGAGGAATCGGGGTGGAAGTGGGGATACTATTACAACAGAGGGGAGGATGAGAGTGATGGGCAATACCTAAACCTTATTCTCATTGGAAATGGTTCAAGAGAGAAGAACAGCCAGATTCATTGGGGTATAGAAACCTATCCTATCCCACAGAGAAATAGAAGGGGAATAAGAAATGGGGTAGTGGGGAGGGGAGTAACATAAGAGTAGTGGAGAAAAAAGTGATTAAAAGTAGAGGGAAAGAGTAAAGGTAAAAGGTTGGGCTTCAACTGAGACAAAAAAAGCAGGAATCACAGTCATGATATCAAAAAAGGTTAAAGCAAAAATAGATCTGATTAAGAGATAAGGAAGGTAATTACATCTTGATAAAAGGCAATATAGACAATGAAGAAATATCAGTAGTCAACATATATGCACCAACATATATGCACAAAAGGTGTAACATCCAGATTTATAAAGGAGAAACTAAAGGAACTTAAGGAGGAAATAGAGAGTAAAATGATACTTGTGGGGGATCTCAACCTTCCCCTATCAGAACTAGATAAATCTAAGCAAAAAATAAATAAGAAAGAATTAAGAGAAGTGAATGAAATTTAAGAAAAGTTAGTGTTAATAGATATCTGGAGAAAACTGAATATGGACAAAAAGGAATATACCCTCTTTTTAGCAGCACATGGTACATATTCAAAGATTGACCATGTACAGGGATATAAAAACATCACAGCTAAATAGAGAAATACAGAAATAATAAATCAAACATTTCAGATCATCACGCAATAAAAATTATATTTAATTAGGGTTAATGGAGAGGCAAATTAAAAATTAATAGGAAACTAAATAATCTAATTCTTCAAAACTGGTGAGGCAAAGAATAAACCACTGAAACAATTACTGATATCATTGAAGAGAATGACAATAAAGAGACAACATATCAAAATTTATGGAGTAAGGTCAAAACAGTACTCGTGGGAAATTTTATATCCCTCAGTGCCTATATCAACACAATAGAGAAAAAGAAAATCAATGAAATAGGGATGAAACTAAAAAACTAGAAAATGAATAAATTAAAAATCTACTGTTAAAAACTAAATTGTAAATACTAAAAATCAAAGTAGAAATTAATAAAATTAAAAGTAAATGAATTAATAAATAAGTCTAGGAGCTGGTACTTTGAAAAACAAAGAAAACAGATGAAGTACTGTTAATTTGATTTTTTTTTTAAAAATCTAATTACCAACATCAATAATGAAAAGGATGATTTCACCTCTAATGAAGAGGAAATTAAGGTAATGTTTAGGAGCTATTTTGCCCAATAATAGGTGAAATGTATGAATATTTTAAAAATATAAACTGCCTAGATTAACAAAAGAGGAAACAGAATACTTAAATAATCCCACCTCAGAAAAAGAAATTGAACAAGCCATCAAGGAACTCCTTAAAAAAAACACTCCACAGCCAGATAGATTCACAAGTGAATTCTATCAAACATTTAAAGAACAATTAATCCCAATACTATACAAACTATCTGGGCAAAATAAGCAAAGGAGTCTTAACAAATTCCTTTTATGACACAAATATGGTACTGATACCTAAACCAGGATGACCAAAAACAAAGAGAAAAAAAAAAAACTACAGACAAATCTCCTTAATGAACATAGATGCAAAAATCTTAAATAAAATACTAGCAAAGAGACTCCAACAAGTTATGACAAGGATTACTCACTATAACCATGTGGGATTTATATCAGGAATGCAAGGTTGGTTTAATATTGGGGAAACCATCAGCATAATTGGGCATATCAATAATCAAACTAAAAGAAATAACTAAATTATCTTAATTGATGTTGAAACAGTCTTTGATAAAATACAACACCAGTTTCGAATGAAAACACTAGAGAGCAAAGGAATAAAACGGTCATTACTCAAAATAATAAACAGTATTTATTTAAAACCATCAGCAAGTATCATTTGCAATGGAAATAAATTAGAAGCCTTCACACAATAAGACCCTTACTTTCCATCTTGGAGTCAATACTGTGTATTGGCTCCAAGGCAGAAGAGTGGTAAGGGCTAGGCAATGGAGGTTAAATGACTTGCCCAGGGTCACACAGCTGGAAAGTGTCTGAGGCCAGATTTGAACCTAGGACCTCCCATCTCTAGGCTGGGCCCTCAACCACTGAGCTGCCCAGTTGCCCCCTATTAGCACCACTATTATTTAATATTGTACAAGAAATGCTAGCTATTGCAAATAGAGAAGAAAAAGAAATTGAAGAAATTAAAATAGGCAATGAAGAAACTAAATTATCACTCTTTAGATGTGATATGATGATTTACTTAGACAATCCTTGAAAATCAACTAAAAAGTTGGTGGAAATAATAACTTTAAAAAAGGTGCAGTACACAAAATAAACCCATAAAAATCGTCAACATTTCTATATATTTCCAAAAAACAGCAGCAAGAGTTACAGAGTGAAACTCCATTTAAAATCACTACTGACAATATAAAATATTTGGGAATCTATGCGTCAAGACAAACACAGGAATTATATGAACATCATTACAAAACACTTTTTCACTCAAATAAAATTAGATCTAAAACATTAATTTCTCATGGATAGACTGAGCTAATGTAATAAAAATGTCAAGATGATTATCCTACCTAAATTAATTTACTTATCCATTACCATATCTATCAAACTAAGAAAAACTATTTTATAGACCTTGAAAAAATAACAACAAAATTCATCTGGAAGAGCAAAAGTTCAAAAATATCAATGGAACTAATGAAAAAAAAAATGATGGATGGTGGTCTTGCAACACCAGATCTTAAGCTGTGCTATAAAGCAGTAATCATCAAAACAATCTGGTAATGGCTAAGAAATAGATGGGTGGAACAGTGGAATAAGCTAGGAGTAAATCACTGTAGCAATCTAATATTTGATAAATCCAAAGATACCAGCTTTTGAGATAAGAAATTCATTATTTGACAAAAACTGCTGGGAAAATTGGAAAAAAATATGGCAAAAAAGTAGGTTTAGAGTAATATCTCACATCCTATAGCAAGATAAGTTCAAAATTTGTATATGACCTAAACATAATGATATTATAAATAAATTAGACAAATATAGAATAGTTTATGTGTCATATCTATGGAGAAGGAAGAATTAAAGACCAAACCAGAGACAAAGAACATTATAAGATGTAAAATGAATAATTTTGATTATATTAAATTTAAAAAGGTTTGTACAAACAAAATCAGTACAACCAAGATTAGAAGGGAAGAAACAAACTGGATAAAAATTTTATAACAGATTTCTCTTGACAAAGGTCTAATTTCTCAAATATAAAGAACTAAATCAAATTTTTAAGAAACCAAGTCATTCCCCAAGTGATAAATGGTCAAAGGATATGAATAGGAACTTTTCAGATGAAAAAAATCAAAGCTATAAATAATCATATGAAAAATGTTATAAATTCCTCTTGATTAGAGAAATGCAAATTAAAACAACTCTGAGGTACCACCTTACACCTAGCAGTTTGACCAATACGACAGTAAAGGAAAATAAAAATATTGGAGGGTATGTGGCAAAATCGGGACACTAATTGCTGGTGAAGTTATGAATTGTTCCAACCATTCTGGAAGGCAATTTGGAATTATGCCCAAAGGACTCTAAAAGAATGCATGCCTTTTGATCTAGCAATACCAATACTAGGTCTGTATCACAAAGAGATTAAAAAAAAGATGGGAAAGGACTTGTTTATACAAAAATATTTATAGGTGCACTTTATGTAGTAGCAAAAAAATTGAAAATGACGTGATGTCCCTTGATTGGGGAATGGCTAAACAAATTATGGTATGTTGATGGAATACGATGAACCAGTTGATTTCTTTAAGAACTGGAAAAATCTACATGAACTGATGCAGAGTGAAATAAGCAGAATCAGGAGAACTTTATACACAGTAACTAAAATATTGTAGGATGATCAAATGGGATAGAATTTGCTACTGTAATGGTTAAAAAGGGTCGCCAAATTGTAATAATTAAAAGGTCACTAAATTGTAATAATTAAAATTAAAATTATGAGGCTGTTAGTAGCTTTATTATAGTAAAACAGACATAGTAAAGAGAGGGAAATGTAAGAAAGAGGTGGGGAGCAGTTTAGCTAAATACCCTCATTGCCTATCCAATGAAATACAACTCACCCCCCGACAGAGGTCCAATCTCCAGACAGAAGTGTGCTAACATCCCCAAGCATGAATCTCCAGAGTAAGAATCTCCCTTCAGCAAGAGTCACCAGTGCCTGAGTCTAAATCTAAGTCTCCACAAGAATCTGAATGGGAAACCAAATGCCTCCACCAGAATCCAAATGGGAGTCAGAATCCCTTACTTCAGTGAATCCCAAAGTGGGCGCCACCGCCCCCTGGTAGGTGCTGCAGCAATCCAAGAGGGCAGTGATGGCCACAGGTGCATTTATCTTTCCTATTAATTGCACTTAAAATTTTTTTAAAATTAATTTCCAGGGGCACTAAGTAATATTTTCTCTGGAAAGGGGGCAGTACGCCAAAAAAGTTTGGGAACCACTGCCTTACTTTCTGCTGGATCTCCCTTTATAAGCCCTTTTCTCTACCCATTAGCTCTCCCATGTCACATCTCAGGAACCAATCATAGTTCCTTAATTTACCTGGCACCACCCAAGGGGGGCAGTGCTTGTAGGATCAATTTCCTGTCCCATTGGTTTCAACTTCCTTTCTCTGAGGGTGTGTCTATACTTGCATATCTCAATGGTAAATGCTGACTGATTACATTAAAGAAAACACTACTAACAGCACTCTACTAATAGCAATACAATGACCCAGGACAATTCTGAGGGACTTATGAAAAAGAATGCTATGTGCATCTACAGAAGGAATTGTTGGAATAGACATGCAGATGAAAACATGATTTATCACATGTTTAGTTGGGGTTTTGTTTATAAGAATATTTTCTTACAAAAATGAATAATATGGAAATGTATTTTGAGTGATTATACATGTATAACACAGTGGAATTACTTATCAGCTTTTTATCATAAGGAAAAGGGGAGGGAGAGAACATGAATCATGAAACTTTGGAAAATGTATGTGTAAATTTGTTATTGGATTAAAATAGGGATAAATTTTTTTAAGAAGAAAGATCAAATACTTCCTCAGACATTTACCATTTGAATACTCTGGACAATTCACTTGCCCTTTCTTAGACTCAGCTTCCTCATCTGTAAAATAGTAGTAATAGCAATAAAAGGGTTGTTGTGAGGATCCAGTGAGATAACTTAAGCAAAGGACTTTGCAAACTTTAACGTGATACATAAATATGTGTATAAGCAGCTAATGAATCATCAAAATAAAATCATATACACATCCGTACTTTACTACACCACCTTAACCTTGCTCTCTCCTTCCCTCTCACTGACCTTCCACAGCTGCCACTGGCTGACTCATCTTCTACAATAGTAGAACAGAAGAGCAAAGTTTATACTGTCCAAAGATCTGCTGGTAACCTTCACTAACGTGTAGAATGGTTCAAACCACCTGTTTCAAATTCTAAATATTCTCGTAAAGATTTTATAGATCAGGAAGATAAAATCCTCATCAGCCAAACTAATTAATTCACTTTTCTTCAAATATACCATGTACAAAAAAATTAAGCCATCCCCTAATCGATAAATGGGCAAGGGACATGAATAGGAAATTTTCAAATAAAGAAATTAAAGCTATCAATAAGCACATGAGAAAGTGTTCTAAATCTCTAATAGAGAAATGCAAATCAAAACAACTCTGAAGTATCACCTCACACCTAGCAGATTGGCTAAAATGACAGCAGGGGAGAGTAGTGAATGTTGGAGGGGATGTGGCAAAATTCAGACATTAATGCATTGCTGGTAGAGTTGTGAAATGATCCAACCATTTTGGATGGCAATTTGGAACTATGCTCAAAGGGCTTTAAAAGACTATCTGCCTTCTGATCCAGGCATAGCACTGCTTGGTTTATACCCCTGTCAACATGGAATCTAGAGTCCCCAAACTTGAGGCTTAGTGAGATTTGATGAACCCCAAGTTTTAGAAATAGCTTGTGGGTTGGAGACCCGAAAGCTTGTGCTTGTTCCCTGTTCCCGTGAGAATCCACCCTGAAGGGTATCTCAGGCTAGCTGTTGCAGACTGAATAATGGATCCCAGGGTAAAAGCTAAGTGACTCTTTTGCCTTAGAAGCTTCTCCCATTGTAGCACATCCCCCTTCCAGGGATCAAACTCAGGACCTTCAGCTTACAAGACTGACACACTACCAGCTGCGCCAAAGAGACACTTAGCTTTTATCCTGGGGTCCATTATTCAGTCTGCAACAGCTAGCCTGAGATTCCCTTCAGAGTGGATTCTCACGGGAACAGGGAACAAGCACAAGCTTTCGGGTCTCCAACCCACAAGCTATTTCTAAAACTTGGAGTTCATCAGATCTCACTAAGCCACAAGTTTGGGGACTCTAGATTCCATGTCAACACCCCAAAAAGATAATAAGGAAAAAGACTTGTACAAAAATATTTATAGCTGCGCTCTTTGTGGTGGGAAAAAAATTGGAAAATGAGAGAATGTCCTTCGATTGGGGAATAGCTGAACAAACTGTAGTATCTGTTGGTGATGGAATACTATTGTGCTCAAAGGAATAAAGAACTGGAGGAATTCCATGTGAACTGGAATGACCTTCAGGAATTGATGCAGAGTGAAGGAGAAGATCCAGGAGAACATTGTACACAGAGACTGACACATTGTGGTACAATCAAACATAACAGACTTCTCTACTAGCAGCAATGCAAGAATCCAGAGCAAGGCTGAGACACTCATGAGAAAGAAAACTAGCCACATTCAGAGGAACAACTGTGGGAAGAGAAACACAGAAGAAAAACAATTGCTTGAACACATGGGCTGATAGGGATATTATTGGGGATGTAGTCCAACTATAAATAATATGGAATTAAGTCTTACTCAATGATACATGTAAAACCCATTGGAATTGTGCGTCGGCTAAGGGGGGTTGGGGATTTAGGGGGAAGAGGGAAAGAACATGAAACATGTAACTATGGGAAAATATTCAAATTAAAAATTAAAAAAATATATACCATGTACAATCTCCCCTCAGTGCCTTTGAATAAGGAAAATATTAACCTACTCCTATCTTCATCTGTCAAACGTTTACCTTTTCTTTCAAGGCCTTGATGAAATCACTTACTCTATGAAGCCTTCCCCGATTATTACCACCAAAATTCATCTCTTATAATTTAAACTCTCTACAATATTCTTTGTACTCCACATATACTCCTTTGTATTTAGTTAGATTTGGTTTCCATGTGCATATACTTAACCTCCCCAACTATAATATAAGCCCCTGGAGATTGAGAGCCACATTGTCATTTTCTCTGTATCCCTTAGAGTAGTGGTGTCAGATTCAAATAGAAAGGATGACTAAAAGATCTCTACCTGTGGTCACATAAGGCTTAGGAAAATACATCATATTAAAGGAATCTATGTTTTATATTATTTTTATCTATTTTGTTAAATATCTCTCAATTACATGTTAATCTATTGCAAGCTGAAAAAGTGCTTTGGTTGCATGTAGGATGTCTTTGACAACTCTGTCCTAGAGTACCTAATCATATTTAACATTTGAATAGCTTACAATTACTTTTCGCTTTCCTAAAACCAAGCATCTCTTTTCTCAGCACTTTCTTATTAAAGCCCGATTAGTGTTGAATGTGATACATTTTCAGACAATTTATCATCATTCTTCCAAAAGAATTACAATCAAAATAGATGTTCCAGTTACCATCACTTTCTCTTCACTCACATGTTTACTCTTCAGAAGAATATTGATATTAATCAAAATTTATTCTTTAGTCTTACTTAAGATATGCACTATATAAATTCAAATCTGATTTTTCCATGTATTAATAATGACATCAAGTCATATTTTTAAATTTTTTAATATTAATAAGGATTTCAGGATATTATAAATAAACAAAAAAGCAGAAATTAGAAGTAAAACCACTAGGAATTTAAAAATATAAATTAAATAGTTATGTGAAGGTTTTTTGTTTTCCTTTCCTATAATTACTTTTATTTTTACAACTCCAGGTTTTGAATATTCCTTTAAAAGAAGGAATATATCACAATGAATACAGTAAAAGTTAAGTTGTATAGGCTTTTCAGAAACTTTATATACATATATATTCATTCTAATATTTCAATTAAAGTATACTTTATTGAACTAAGCTTTATAAAAAATCTTTATTAAAGTTTTGAATTTGAATTAAATACAAAAACTATGAATTTAATTTAAGATTTTAAACTATTTCTAACTTAAAGAAAGGTTAAAGCAATCTGCATTTAATTAAATATATCTATACCAACTTAATTCCAAATCTTAATATTTAGTAACTCAATTTCTCATGATAAGAATATTACTGAAACTCATCTTCATTGAATGGCAACCTTCTATTCCTCTAGGCTCTTTCCATTATCTCTCCTACGGTAATGAATAGTTTCCTATGACTGATAATGAATAAGATATATAGGACAAATGATACATTTTTTCATTTAAAAGACTAAGAAGAAATTCACTTTAGTCTCTTTTTTTCTTTGCCAAGGTTCATTAAAATCTAAATACAGCTATTCTAAGACTTTTTCTCCTCTAAATATCAGGTCAGGTGAATAAAAATATCACAGGTATTAGGTAAATCAATAAGGGATTATAAAGCCACACTAAAAAGTTTAGAGTATAATGTTTACAAGCATTAAATATAAACATCTCAAGTTTCACAGAAATAAAATATTTTTTAATAAATTGGTCATGAAAATTTAATAACCTGAACAAAGTTTCAATATGAGACTATCATTGAGTTATATTTTAAAGACTATTTCACAAAGGCACTTAGAAATCTTCGGTTACACACTTCTGCCGCGCATTTCTTTATTTCTTAGACCGTTTTCAAGAAGTCTTATCTCTATTAATCTAGTTTTTAAATGTATTTTTTTTTAAAAAGGAAGCTCAGAGTCTTTATTAGATAGTTCCTTCAGGTCCCAAAGAATCCATATTCCCTAGCCAATCATTTTGATGATCCCATTTTACTGAGTCACCTGTAAGTTCATCTCTTTCAGAAGAGTCCCAGAACAGACTCTAGCCCAGAAAGGCCTAAAGAGACAACCCAGCAGGTCTTCTCCCTGGGCTTAATAATTCTCTAGGACCTCTATTTTTTTTTAACATTTATTAATATACATTTTTAACATGGTTACCTGATTCATGCTCCCCCTATCCCCTTCACCCCCACCTCCCCCCGCACTCCCCCCACCCATGGCCAATGCGCATTTCCACTAGTTTTGTCATGTGTCCTTGATCAAGACCAATTTCCAAATTGTTGGTAGTTGCATTGGTGTGGTAGTTTCGAGTCCACATCCTCAATCACGTCCACCCAGACCCTTGCGTTCAAGCAGTTGTTTTTCTTATATGTTTCCTCTCCTGCAGTCCTTCCTCTGAATGTGGGTAGCATCTTTACCATAAATCCCTCAGAACTGTCCTGGGTCATTGTATTGCTGCTGGTACAGAGGTCCATTACATTCAATTTTACCATAGTATATCAATCTCTGTGTACAATGTTCTTCTGGCTCTGCTCCTTTCACTCTGCATCAGTTCCCGGAGGTCTCTCCAGTTCGCCTGGAACTCCTCCAGTTTATTATTCCTTTTAGCACAATAGTATTCCATCACCCGCATATACCACAGTTTGTTCAGCCATTCCCCAATTGAAGGACATCCCCTCCTTTTCCAATTTGTTGCCACCACAAAAAGCGCAACTATAAATATTTTCGTACAAGTCTGTTTATCTATGATCTCTTTGGGGTACAAACCCAGCAATGGTAGTATGGCTGGATCAAAGGGCAGGCATTCTTTTATAGCCCTTTGAGCATGGTTCCAAATTGCCAGCCAGAATGGCTGGATCAGTTCACAGCTCCACCAGCAATGCATTAATGTCCCAATTTTGCCACATCCCCTCCAACATTCATTACTCTCCCCT
>NC_058132.1:432030323-432030867 GCF_016433145.1 Gracilinanus agilis
TTCGTTATAAAGATTTTTTCCCAATTTGTTGTTTCCCTTCTGATTTTGACTACATTGTTTTTGTTTGTACAAAAACTTTTTAGTTTAATATAATCAAAACCATTTAATTTACATTTTGTGATTTTCTCTAACTCTTGCTTGGTTTTAAAGTCTTTCCTTTCCCAGAGATCTGACAAGTATACTATGCTGTGTTCACTTAACTTGTTTATAGTTTCCCTCTTTATATTCAAGTCGTTCACCCATTCTGAATTTATCTTGGTGTAGGGTGTGAGATGTTGATCTAGACCTAATCTCTCCCATATTGTTTTCCAAATTTCCCAGCAGTTTTTGTCAAATAGTGGATTCATGTCCCAAAAGTTGGGCTTTTTGGGTTTATCATACACTGTCTTACTGATGTCATGTATCCCAAGGCTATTTCATTGATCCTCCTCTCTATCTCTTAGCCAGTACCATATTGTTTTGATGACTGCTGCTTTATAGTATAGTTTAATATCTGGTACTGCTAGGCCCCCTTCCTTCACATTTTTTTTCATTATTTCCCTTG
>NC_058132.1:432035853-432078388 GCF_016433145.1 Gracilinanus agilis
AGTGAGAGCCCTTTATAGCCTGGAAATGTCTCGATTCCACGTACCTTCCACGCTGTGCCCTGTTGTGGGGTTCCTCCGTTCGTCTGGACTTGTTTTTATGTCCCCTTGAGGAGTTTTGTGTGTTTCGGTCAGGAGAGGTTAAGAGCTGCTTCTTACTCTGCCGCCATCTTAACCTGGAACTCTCTTTAAATGTATTTTTATCTGCCTTTATGCAGAGGTTGCCATAGCAACTTATAGCAAAGCCAGAAGTACAGCTTTAAAAATGAGTCCTACCACCCATAATATAAATCAATAATACTGTTTTAACTTATTAAGTTATATTTTAATTGTCCTGCACAGGTTTGGAGCTGGAAGAGAACTTTAGAAGCCAACTAATGCAATCTTATTTTACAGATGACTAAAAGTTGTTCCAGAGAGGATAAATCATACGAGTAAATAGGTAGCAAAGTTAATAACTAAATTTATGATTTTTTTTCAACTGTCTCTATTTGCAATAAAATATATCTTACGGTAGCTAGCTGGTGTTTAACTATATGACAACATCAGCAAATATCTTGTCTACTGTTGGACTAAAAAAGCATTATTGTGTTAAGTTCTAAATATCTCAACATCTTAGCCCTGCAGTTTAAAGCTAAATCTTGTACCTTGAAAATTAAAATCTGAAAGTGCTTGTGAGTCTTAGCTTAAATAAAATGAGAATCTTGGGCAAATACTAGTTTTAATTTTTTAAAAAAAGCCAAATAGTACCTTTCTAAGTATATTAAAGGAAATAGGAATATTATAAAAAATAACTGGATTTGGAATTGGAGGACCAGGGTTCAAGTTCTGACTCTATTACTTACTGTCTGTAATCTTAGACAAGTCACTTAACCTCTCTGAGTCTTATTTTCCACATCCATAAACTGGCAGTACTACTATTACTAGGCACTACCTATTTCAAAAGCTGTTTTGATGAAAACATGTTTGTAAACATTAAGGGACTACATAACTATGAGTTCCAGAAAGTAAGGAGTCTCAGATGACTCTTTACTTTCTGGAAACATAACAAATTTATTTTAGAGGGAAGTCACGTTCTAATATTACTTTCACAATGTCAGGGGAAAAAATGAAAAAAAAAAAAAAGGCTTCTAGTATGTTGGATAGACTATAGAGAAGATATGGCCAAGAATTGCATAGAATAAATGTGCATGAATGAATTCTGCTCTGCATTATGGGAGAGAACTACTCAATTGATGAGATCATTGATTCATTTGGGAATTTAAGAATTAAACTAGCAACTTTCATATTTTGTCTAACAGCCAGATTCTCTAACTCAAATATTAAACATCAGTTTGATGTTCTGGAGACCAAGGAAAACAAAAATCTAGGAAAAACAAGCCAGTCAATTGTTGATTTTTCTCTTTTCTCAGAAATGAATTATCATCAGCTAAGTAGACCCTCTACGTCAGAGGCTTTAAAGACTATGTGGAAGTATTTGAAAAATAAGAATTATGAATAGTGTTATAGGCAATTTATAAGATAGTGTATAAAGATAGTTAAGACAGATAAGCATATATACATAGACAGCTAAAGGTAAAATCTTGGCTGGCAGTCATGGACATTCTATATAGAATGCAGAAGGAGAGAGTGAGTATGAGTGTGAACTGACAGGGCTGAAAGAAGGAGGGTTTCCAGCAATTACCCTGCCTGCCAGTTTTCTACTACCAATGAAATTTTTGGAGATCTTGGGAGTGACCAGAAATCAAGAGTCTAGGTTAAGAGAAGGTTAAACCTCTGCAATTTGGTGGACAAATTGCAGATGGCCTTTCTCCCTAGCTCGCTGGATTTATTGGCTGACCAAAGATTTTGTTCCTGTTACCTTTATCCATCAAGGGATCAACTTGGAAGAGTGTCACCAGTGCCATGAGAAACCCCTTATCTCCAAGCCCTTTGCAGTCTCTCCTATCCCAGCCAGACTGCCTGCTTGTCTGTGTTAGTGATAGAGGGAAACCAGCTTAACTCCTCCATTATAAATAACAGTTGGTTGAGTTTTCCCTAATAAAATAGACAAATCTCACCCATTTCCCTTTTACCTTAATTCATTAAACAGTTTTCTAACACTTCTTGTTGTTCCTCCTCTACAACCCAAAGAACCCACAGTAAAGTATTTGGAAATTCCTTTTTAGTTAGAAGGGCAGTTAGTTCAACTGACATTCACTCAGTTCTGTGTTTTCTGTCATTACTCATTCCCCAAGTTCAACCTTTCTCTTGTAGGAGTGGGTATGATCTCCTTGTGTTTGTTATTGTCTGGCAGTTGTTCAAACTCACCCCAGTAGTCCCCAACCTCCCTTTTTATGTATATCAAGTCAGACGCATGTCACAAAATTAAAGAGAAAGCTCTATAAATCTCAGCACAAAGGGTAACTAGAATGATAAACAAATTTTCATTCTCCTAAGTTTTTTAATCTATTAACATAAAAATCCAGTTGATATGAACTAAGATTTTTTAAAAACTGGTCATTATCAAATGCCTACTATACAGCACTGCCAAGAAGAACAGCACTAGATCTATCATCTCTTTAGTTCAAAGGTGGGACTCATCCTCTTGATATCCCCCTGCTGGGTGTATCCCCCATTAAACACATTCCATTTGAGCTATTTGCAAAAAATAGAGAGCCCTATCATATTTACCCTGGTGTTTTTTTTCTAGTCTGATAGCTGCTAGAAAGGAACTCCCTGAAAATTTTTAGCAACTATGAAATAATTTATTTTCAAAACATTTTCCCCTACCACATCTTCCTCTAGCTAAAGAACATTTTGAAAGTTAAAAATTAGTGTTAGACTTCTGAGGTGGTTTCTGTTTACATTTAAAATTCCTTCTAGGAGACGACATTTAAATTTTGATGACTGTCTATATAAATCTACAGTCATTGAAAGGCTACTATAGCTGTTGGTTTCTTAAGAGTCTACATTAAAATGCCTTATAAAGTAAAAAAACGATATTTTTCTGTTCCCAAAACAATAAATAATTAAGAAATGTTTTGAAATAAATGTTTCTTCAATTTATTTTTTTATTTTTTTGCAACTCTTAATTTCTGTCTCAGAAACAACTCTAAGTCAAATGAGTAAGGGTTAGCAAGTGGGGTTAAGTGATTTATCCTGGATCACACAGGAACTCTGAGGCCATATTTGAACACAGATCCTTCCTACTCTGGACCTGGTGCCCTATTCCACTGTGCCCCCCTCCCCATGTATTTTTTAAAAGATAATTTGTCAGATATCATGAGCCAAAGAAGATTGTTATTTTATTCTTTCATCATTATCAACGTCCTCTGAAATCTTGTCTTGACAGAAGCCTAAAATAATATACAAAATAATCAAAAAATAAAGAAAGAATTTTTTTTAAAAAGAAAAATACTATTGTGCTGAAAGGAATGATGAACTGGAGGATTTCTGTGTGAACTGGAAAGACCTCCAGGAATTGATGCAGAGAGAAAAGAGCAGAAGCAGGAGAACATTGTACACAGAGACTGATACAATCAAATGTAATAGACTTTTCTAACTAGCAGCAATGCAATGATCCAGGACAATCCAGAGGAACTTATGAAAAAGAACGCTGTCTACATCCAGATAAAGAACTGTGGGAGCAGAAATGCAAAAGGAAAACATATGATCAATCACATGGTTTGATGGGGATATGATTAGGATTTTGATGTTAAAAGATCACTCTATTGCAAATATGAATAACATGGAAATAGTTTTTGAACAATGATACATGTATAACCCAGTGGAATCACTTGTTAGCTCTGGGAGCAGAGAAGGAAGAGGGGTGGGGAAAATCACAAATCATATAACCATGGAAAAATATTCTAAATAAATAAATAAAATGAAAAAGTATGATAATGAACAAGAAGGGAAAGAGGCTCAATGTACAGAATAAGATGTATATTTCTGGATATTGCAAATCTGTGAATTTGTTTTGCCTGACTATACTTTTTGTTATGAAGTCAGAACTTATTTTTTGATGGGGAGAGGATTAAGGAATAAAGGTATAATATCACCCAAAAAAGAAGAAAAAGAGTCATAGATGCATTTTTAAAAATATTCACAGAACAGAGAAAGAAGCTGAGAAAATATCATTTTGAATTTGTTATATTGTCAGTCAATATTTTTAATTTTTAAAATTTTTTTAAATTTTTAATTTTTAATTTTTTAAAAAGGGAATTGTTCATATTTACAGCTTCACATACCTTCTTTTTCTATGTATTTTTCCAAAAACATTTTCCCCCATATATAGAAATGGTTTTTGTGTGTTTGTGAAGTTCAAACTAGAAAATAAAGTGACTTTCCTAAAACGTAACTGACTATATTACTCCCTTACCAAGAAACTCCAATGAATGGCTCCCTACTTCCTCTAATATTAAAAATAAGTTCTTTTCTTTAACTTTTAAAGGCCCTCACAACTTAACTTCCAAGTTACCTTCCTTATCTTAACATATACTATTGCCCTATGCATACTCTATATATAATCTATCTAAAGAGATACTCTAAAATCTATCTTTGAGATGAACATTGTGCTAAGTGAGGATGTTTAAAGATGCAAAGGGGAAAAAAGTCAGTCCCTACTAACAAGGAGCTCACATTCTAATCTATGAGGCAGTGCAAAATACACATATACCTTTTAGAATCCTGCTTCCTTTGACAAGCAACGATTGTCAAAGCAATAAGTTAAATAACAATTGTTCAAGTAACAACATCAGCCTCCTAATATCTCTACACATGATCCAAAAAAAAGTTCTATTTTGTATATTGTGTGCAGCATTTTTTTCCCCATGTAGATGGATGTTCTGATTTTACATAAGGTTTTACCCCTGGTTCTAATCTTTCTGGACAATGTTCTTAATATTCAGGTTTTTCACTTGATTGTGGTTTTTAAGGAATCTAATAATTCTTAAATTATCTCTTTGACTTGTTTTCCACATCAATTGCTTTTTATAACTGTTTTTATATTTTATAATTTGTATTTATTATTAAATTATTAAATTTATATTATTATATTAAAACAATTTATAATTTTTTTGTTTTATCAATTTTTTGACTTGTATTATTTTTTTGTTTCCTACAGTCATTTAGTTCTGATTGCTTCATTCTGTCTTTTAGTGAACCAGCTACTTAAGTAGTTTCCTACATTCCAATTTTTTCCTCAAAAGCTATTATTTTAATTCTAATTTCATTTTTTATTTCATGTTTCATTTCATCTTGCCACTATTTTATACTTTCTGCCAGAGCCCTTTTTTTCACTCTGAGATTCTAATTCTTTTTCATAGTTATTTTTTCTTCTGAGGATATCTCTTGGGAGTTCTACTGTTCTTACAATTTTTTTGTGTTCTGTATTTTCTTCTGCTTACACATATTTCAGGGGCACTACATAGATAGGGACTTTGGGCCTGGACAAGCTTTATTACCTCTAGTACTCTTGGAATGTTTGGATTAACATCTGGTTCCCACTGTATTGCAGACTCTGCTGCCAAACTGGATGAGGTGGAAATGTAGGTATTAAAACCTACTCTCTTCCTCAATCACTGATTCCCAGGTTTCTATTTCAGTTTCCTATTGGGTTTTAGCTCATCTCTTTTTTGTTAAACATTAATTAATTTGTTTGTTACATTAATATACTAAGGTATTTCCCACCCTCCCTCCTCTCCCCGCACTAGAGAAGGCATTATTTAACAAAAATATATATGTCTACATTCTCTGGAGGTGAGCATACACATTATTCTTCAAACAATATTGCTACTGCTGTATATAATGTTCTCTTGGTTCTGCTTATTTCACTCTATGTTTTCAGGTAAGTCTTTCCATATTTTTTTGAATTAACCTCTTCAGGGCAACTAAGTGGATCAGGGGATAGAAAGTAAGTCGTGCGGATGGGAGGTCCAGGATTCAAATCTGACCTCAGACACTTCCTAGCTATGGGATCCTGGCAAAGTCACTTAACCCCAAATGCCTAGCCATTACTGTTCCTTCTGCCTTGGAAGTGATACTTAGAATTGATTATAAATCAAAAAGTAAGGGTTTAAATATTAAATTAACCTGCTTTTCATTTCTTCCAATGCAGTAGTATTCCATCATAATCATATGTCGCATCTTATTTAGCCATTCCCAAATGATGGACATGTCCTCAATTTTCAGTTCTTTGCTGCCACAAGAAGAGTTGCTATAAATATTTTAAGAATATGGACTTTTTTTCTTTTTTTTCTGATCACCTTAGGAAATAAACCTAAGAGTGGTATTATTAGAACTGGATCAAATGATAAACACAGTTTCATATAAATCAGGAATTGGTTTCATCCCCTGCTCTAGTTCTGATAGGTTGATGTTAATGTCAGAAACCATGCTGGTCTCTCTGGCAAGGTCCTCAGAGATTGACTCTCAGACGTTGATTTAGCTGACATCTGCTGTGTTGTTAAGTCATTTCAATTGTCTCCAAGACCACAATTAGAGTTTTCTTGACAAAGATACTAGAGTGTTTTGCCAGTTCATTTTTACAAATGAGGAACTGAAGCAAACAGAATTAAGTAATTTGCCTAGGACAGTGGTGGTGAACCTTTTAGAAGGGTAGGTGTCCTCAGGCATGCGGGAAGAGCCAGAGGGGAATAGCCTGGCCCACATCCCTCTGGCTTTCTAGTAATGAACTCTGGTGATCTCTGTGCTGGGGCACATACTTTCCACAGAAAAGGTTCTGAGTGCCCTTCCTCTGGCACACATGCCATAGGTTCACCACCATGAGCATGGGATCACACAGCTAGTATCTTAGGCCAGATCAGAACTCAGGAAAATGAATCTTCCTAACATCAGGCCTAGCATTCTGTCAACTATACCATCTAACTGCCCCAGCAGTAGATCTCAATGACTATAAAGTGCACAGACAGATTCAGTCTCCCTAGCAGTGACAGTGGCCTTCTGTTCTGCCAAGAAAAGACTGGGATCTGACTTCAGATCCTGATTATAAGACCTTATAACCACCCCCAAGCCTCCTTATTTGGAATGCCTAAAGATTTCAGACCCATATATCAGAGTTGCCCTATTTTCAATGACATAAATTTTCTCCCATCCTCCTCCTAATTATGGCCCTTGGCTTTCTATAGTACAAAACTATGCCTTCTCGAATACTAGATCATCCTGGAACTCTCTTCAAGTCTTAGTATTTCTTTGCCCTGGAATTGGCAACCACCCATGTAACCTGCTCACCTTGGGATATTCCTCTGTAAGGCCCATTCCCTCTCTCTCAGAGGTGAGTTTGTCCTGTGTCTCATTTCTAAGAGGGCCCAGGTCAACTGGCCTTCATTCTTCTTCTCACCCTATTCCTGCCTTTCTAGATTTCAAAGCCATGTCCCCCCATGCTTCCTTTCTCTGCTCCCCTAAAAAGGATAACTTAATAAAGCAGAGTCAGTCAATTTATATTTATTATTTTATGCCTCTTTATATCTTTATGTGTCTGTTCTCTTCTAATCCCATTAAACAATTAGTATTATAGAAATGTTATAACTATAGATTTAATAGTAAGTAACAGTCCCAGTTATTTGTTAACTGTGTATGAGAATCATAAATCAGTAATCAAATAATTATAGTACAAGTAAAATAATAAAAATTCCCTGTAGTACCTTGCAAGATATCCTTGCCAAAAAGAGTTTGTACATGCCTTTACCATTCAGGAATGTATTCATATGTTCCTAAGGCTGTGGGTTTATGATATCTCATTGGGCTACAGTATGACCTTGACTGTCTTTAAATCACCTTATATGAAACACATAGCTATGTAATCTGCCTTACAGAAAGGACAGATGTTCTACCTCCAGAAGAAGGTAGATAAATGCCCAATCTCAAGGGGAAGGAAGATACAGTTTGGCTGACCCCCCTTTCTGGGGTGAATTTGTATAACTGGCTTTTTTGCATAAAATATAAACAGCTGTTACCTAAAAAGCTCAGGATCTATACTGTGTATGTCTGCAGACCTCTGACTTATGTGATTTTTTTTTTTGGCAAGCTAACAATAAAGTCAGCTTCCCAGTATTTTTATTTTAAACCACCCTGCTTTTCAGCTTTCTTGTGTGATTTCATTCTCCAACAGAATATATCCTGCTTTAGGGCAAAGAATACATTTCTTTTTACTTGTATTTGTATTCCCAGGACTTAAAGAGTACCTAGCACTGAGTATTTATTTATTTAATATTTATTTAATTTATTTCCTTCCTTCCCATGATCTACATACTTCAGTCTATATTTACTAGATCTTACACTGTCTTTATCTCCCAGCCACAGCCAGCTTCTGGTTATCGATTTGTTCAGTTCTGGACAGGACAGAGAGCTTTACCTCAGCTCCTCTTTGGTTTTCTTTATCTTTGCTCAATCAGATACCTGATGAATTTTATGTAGAAGACCTAGCCCTCCATACAACTTTCCCCACTGACATGGCTAGAAGCCATCTATATTTTTCATATACTTATTTATGGGCATACTTTCTCTCCTAACAGTAGAGAGGCACCTTGAAAGAAGAGGCTACAACACTATCATTTTTGTATCCATAGTATCTATCACAGAATTTGGTACATGCTACAGGTTTACTGTATTGTTGTTGATTTGAGGATACCTCCATGACACAAAATAACATTTATGAATTAATTAGTCATGCAAATCATGTGTTCTATACATAGGAAAACACTTGTAGTGAATTTCTGAACATAAGGCCAAAAACTGGGTTCAATTAGTTTTAAATGGTAACATATGCAGGTAAACACTTAACAAATTGTTTTTCACCAAATTAACTGAAAATATTGATATTTATTTGCATAAAATAGAAGAAATGGATATATTCTACCTGTGTTCCCAACACCTAGCTCAGTGCCTGGAACATGGAAAGCACTTTATTAATACTTGCTAATCAACTGGTTGATAAATAAACAAAGATGGTATTATGCAATAACAAAAACATTAGATTTACAACCAGAGGACCTTAGTTCAAATCCTGACTGTCCCAGACTACTTGTATGATTTTGGACAAGTTAATTTATTCTCTCTGGACCTCAATTTCCTCATTAGTAATATGAGGGAGTTGAACTAGGTCTCTACAGTCCCTTCTAGCTCTAAGTGTAAAATCTTATAAACAATGAGTCTTAAAATAGTTAAGTATTTTAAATTCATACTTGTTAAGCATTACTTTTAAAAACATTTAAATAAACAGTACTTACTAAAATCTCCAGTAAGAAAAACTCCTTCTGCTCCTGGAGCCCATTCCTTACAATATAAACCACCATCAGCACATCTATGGACTCCAAATGATTCATAACTTTTGGAGAATTTATTAATACCACCTTCATTTTCTTCAATATCTTTCAAAGTCTGGGTGAAGAGCTTATACCTTTGAAAAGAAAAGTTTTAAGAAAAATCAGAAAAGGAATATTACTAAACATTCTTCCAGAAAAAGTATTAAATAAAGGAAATAACATTGCTTTCTGTTGATATGCTGCATTTGTACACACCCATTTCCCCTTATTTAGATCAAGAAATAACTAGACTTGAATCGTGTTAACTTTAATTAATGTGAATTAACTGCATTAAAACATCCAAGACATTTATGTAATCAGTCACTTTAATGAGGCAAAAATAGTGTGATGAAAATATGCTATGCAGGAAACTATTTTTCAACAGTGTCATTAACACTATTACATCTGCAAAAGGGTCACAAAGAGTTGTAGGATATTAACAAAATTTAAATTAGTTGAAAAAGTTATGTTTATTCCATTCAAATGTGGGCTCTCTGAAAGAAATTTGAAAATTTTGTTTGGCAGAGATCAGCTCTAACTCCAGAATCTTCAATAAAAACATCCAATATTATCTATTCAACATACAAAGGCATTCTATTAAAGAGTAAAATCAAAATACAAAAGCATTCTTCAAAGATGCTACAGAATTTTATTAAAGTGATATATTTTAGCACAGCCATTTATACAAAGACACGATCAATCATGATAATAATTTGAATATCTCATGTTTAAATATTCTCAGATTTCTAAATTTCAGTTTGAGGTTCTTTTTACTAGTTTCATAAAGTAGTTTCAAATGTTCTATTTATTAAAGATCCACAGAATGAGAATTATGGTATTTTTAACATATTGATTTTCTTGAATATTCATCTTCCTCATAAGGTCAGTATGCCAACAGTTCCTACTACAGAAATATATATTCCACTCTGAAATCACCATGGTGCAGAAAAGAGGAAAGCCTGAGGATAGAGCAAATTCATTTTTGCCTTGCCCTCTAAACCAGATTCAGATTACTATAACATAAAGTGCCAAATTAATATACAGAAATACATAATAACTAATTTAACACTAAATGAAGATGTTATTTTGCATTCATACTCTAATCTAGTTCTTTAATTTTTTGTGCAACAAATATGTAACATAATATTTAATAAATAGAAACAAAAATAAATAAATAGTACACCTTTTGGATAAACTTCTTGATTTTTTAAAATAAAGTCGGATCAGAACAATATGCAATGACCAACTGTGGTTTCAGAAGACCAATGATGAAACAAACTTCCTGGCTCTTTGTAGAAATGGTGGACTATTAGTACAGAATATTTCATAAGTTTAAAGATACTGTTTCTGTGATGGTTTGTTTTAACTACTTATTTTGTTATTCTTGTTACACAGTAGGACTCTATAGTGCAGAAGGAGAAGTGGCAGTAGCATAAAAACAAAATCAAAAAAATCCAGAAAGATTTAATAAAAATGAGTGTCAAGTTAAGACTTTAAATGCAGGCACTACCACATTTTTCAAGATTATTTTCTTTTGAAGTAAATTCTACCATTTTTACCATTTAAAGTAATAATAATAGTAACTCCCATTTTATGTAACATTTTGTTTTGTAAACTATTTTGCAAATATTATCTTATCCTCACAACAACTCTCTTATATAGATATTATCATTCCCATTTTACAGATGATGAAACCGAAATAAAAGTTGGAACTTGCCAAGGGTCAAACATCTTTTAAATGGATTTCAACTCAAAGTCTTCTTGTCCCCAGACCCAGTATGCTATCAACTATTCTACTGAGCTACTTACCATGCTATAATTTGTTCTGCCATTTCCCAATTTATGGACACATAATTTCTAGTTTTCTGCTTCAACAAAAAGTGCTGTTATGAATATTTTTATATATATGCGCATTCTCTCTCTAGTCTCTGGAGTATATGCCCAATAGAGCTATCACTTTTTAGCAACTTTTGGGATATAATTTCAAATTGCTTTCCCAGATGATGAGACAAATTCTCAATGTCAATAGGGAATTTGCCCTCCAACAGCTCTTACAATTGTTATTTTTCATTTTTATCACCTTGGTCAATCTGTTAAAAAGTAGAAGAACCTTGGAGGTATTTTCATTTACATTTCCTTAATTATTAATAATGGATCATTTTTTCATATGGTTGTCAGATTAATTTCCTTCTTTGAGATCTATCTACTTGTGATAGGAATATATAAGGAATGAAACGATTCCTTATATATCTAGGTCATAAGTCAATTTATAGCTGACTGTGGGATATGGTTTGAAATATAGATCAAAACCTAACCAATGTGAGGCAGCTGGGTAGCTCAGTGGAGTGAGAGTCAGGCCTAGAGACAGGAGGTCCTAGGTTCAAACCTGGCCTCAGCCACTTCCCAGCTGTGTGACCCTGGGCAAGTCACTTGACCCCCATTGCCCACCCTTACCAATCTTCCACCTATGAGACAATACACCGAAGTACAAGGGTTTAAAAAAAAAAGAAAAGAAAAGAAAAAAAAACCTAACCAATGTCACACTGCTTTCAGATTTCCCAACAATATTATGTCAAAGAATACTTAACAGTAGGTAAGGTCTTTGTTTTATGAAACATTATCCTACTTTGTTTTTTTGCTTCTGGAATCCAAAAGAATATATTAAGAAAAATTCAAAACCTAAGAATTGAGGCTTACCAACCCTGAGCTTTCTCAGCAGCCTTCCTCCACCTCCCATACTCCAGGGAGCAAGGCTACACTAGTAGGCTCAATGACACAACACAGGGTTACATCAAAATTCATTCCTGCACCCCAGTCTCTCCTTCTTTCCAGTGACATTGAGACTCAGCTTCACAAGTTTGCTTGGGATTCTCTAAACATCTTGACCGCAGTCCTTCAGAAGTAAAAGCCTACAAGCCAGAAGCACCAGTGTTGTAAAGTTCTGAACAGTCAGTACCAGGCTAGAGAACCAAGGAAGAGAGGGGAAAGGACTGGATACCATTTGTGTTGGGGGAAGGAGGGTGGAAAGAGCTGTGCAGCACTCCATTAAGCCTCAAGGAAAGAGCATACCATTCAGCTAAGGCCAATTTGGACCATCGAAAAGTCAACTGGGGGCAAAGACATAGGCAGGTAAATTATGCATTATCCAGTGCAGGAAAGGGTTAAGACACTTTGAGATCTAGCCTCAAAACCACAATCAGAAGGGAAGAAGTCTGGGGGCAGCTAGGTGGCTCAGTGGATTGAGTGCCAGGCCCAGAAATGGGAGGTCTTGGGTTCAAATCTGACCTCAGACACTTTCTAGCTGTGTGATCCTGGGTGAGTCAACTTAACCCCATTGCCTAGCCCTTACCACTCTTCTTCTTTGGAACCAATACATGGTATTAATTTCAAGACAGAAGGTATGGGTTAAAAAAAAAAAAAGAGAAGTCAGAAAGTGACTAATAAGGAAAATATGAGGGGGAAAAAAGACTGAAGAAGCAACAATTTCAGGAAGAAGAAATCTCAAAAGACCTTGAAAATAAATAAATCAAAAAGGAAAAACAGTAATAACAGGGAAAAAAAGGAAATATGACCTCTAAATCTAAAAAATTCAACTAGTCATCTATAAATAAGTACTGTAAAATAAAGGAAAATTATTCCACATTTAGACATCAGACTCTGGAATTTTAGAACATGGAACCACAACACCCTGTTCCTTGAGTGGTTTCAAAAAGAAATGAGAACTATGGTACAAAATTTATATCCTACACAGCAAAAATAATAAGCAAAATAGGAAAAGGCCTCTAACTTTTCTCCATTACACATAACTCTGGCTCTTCATTTCGAATACATAACTCTTCAGTACATTAAAGTCTGCTTAGTCCTGTACTTTATAAAATGTTTTTAATAGAAATAAGTACTAGACTGTTAAAAGACTTTTTCTTTTATCTATTGATATAGCTGTGTGGGTTTTTTAGTTTTGTTATTAACATGGTCTAGTGTCTAGAATTTTTGAAATATTGAATAGACTCAATTTTATTTTAATAGATTAGCTTCTATTTCTGTGATTTGTTATTTGACTCATTGATAGTTTAAGATAAAATTAGTCTTCATTCAAGTTTAGAACTTTTCATTCCATTGATTTTTTAATAATTCTTTTGCACTGTGATAGTAATATTTATGCTTTTCTGTTTGCTTGAAGTTTTGTGGCATAGTACAATGACAATTCCTTTCCATTTCCATTCAATAATCACCAGAGATCAATCGTGTCTGTTTTAAAGTTGATCTCAGGTCCTTATGTTCTTTCTTGTTTATCTTTTTTCTTAGCTTTTCTAGAGCTAAAGGGCTCCACTGAGTTTCCCTGATATTACACTTTTACAACATACTTCTCCCTTTAACTATTTTTTTCCTTTAACTGTGTATATGGTCTACATTTGGCATATATATTAGTGCTGCCATTATTACATTGTCTTGCATCTTCAAGGATAATGTGTTTTTCGTTTACCTTTTAAAATATATCCTTTTTTTAGTACTGCCTTTTAGATCACAATTGTTGCCATTTTTTGAGTTTGCATGAAATATAATAAATTCTGACCTTGTCTTTTATTTTAACTCAAAGTTTCTATTTAGTTAGCTCTAGATTTTATGTCAGGAGTACTTGAAAGGCCTCTATTCAATTGAAGATTCATATTTTTCCTTAGACTGATAGTTTTTCAGAGTAAGTTATTCTTGGTAGTAAGCTTTTATCTTTTCGAAATCATATTCTAAGATTTCTTTCCTTCTTAGTTGCTGAGAAGTCTTATGTTACTTTGTAGTTCTTCAGTACAAGTACTCTTTCTGGGCAATAATAATATTGTTTCCTCCTCTGACTTGGAAGCTCCTAGATTTGTATTATGAAATCTTGAAATATGATGTTTTAAGTTTTATGACTAGTGTTATATTCAAACTCTGAGTTTCACCTTGATTGACAAGGGAGACAGTTGGAAGACATCAAAATGTTCCCGGATGCCATGAGGACAGGAGGAAAGACAGTTGGCCTGAGGATATAAATACCCTGTCATCTGGGAGGGGTCTTTGGTCCTGGAGACTCAGGTCTTGGGGGGCTTTGAGCTTTGACCATTGATCCTCTCTGAATCTCCCTAGATATTTAGGCATTTGATCATCATTAGATATTTAGGTATCTGGGCCCTGGTGGTAACCAGGAAAACGGAAGGAGAAGAAGCAGATATCCCTAAAGGCTGTGCAGGCTGACATCACAAATTGAGAACAGGGAAGCTGAGAGAAATCACAATATCTGTACCAACTGAGCAGTTTGCCCTCCCTGGTTTGGCAGTGGCCAAGCTGAACCAGAGGAGTGTGAAAACACTAGCTCCAGCTGACTGAACAACACCCTACAGTCCTGAGGGATTATTGATCATAGCTATAGTGATAGGGTCTCCTATCCCCAATCCGTTCCTGATTATTCCTTTCCCTATTTAACATCTATAGATAAAGTTTATTTAAGTACCTTCCTGAGTGGTCATTACATCACGGCCCTTGGGGAGAGAGGAACGACGAGTCAGATAAAAATGTTATCCAAGGCTAAGAGAGCCCAATAATATTAATTAATCCAACCCCAGGAGGGACTTGAAAGGGTTACCCATCCACAAACCCATAAGGGTCCTATCTGGGCACTGTTATATTTAGAAAGGGACTTATACCATCAAACTAAGGTGACTGAGTGGGTGTTCCTGCACCAGCTACCTAGGGGAATACAAAAGCCACAGCTTCCCAAATCAACATCCCCTAGGAGCATAGCAGTATCAAGAAGAGTCCCTAATATATTTATTTTATAACACTAGTTATACTTTTCAGACTCTAATGATTCTTTAGTTCTCCCCTTAATTTGTTTGCCAGGTCCATTTTGTTTTGTTTTAAAATAATGTATTAAATAAGTTTTTCTTATTGTTTGATTTTGTGCTAAAATTTCTCATCATCTCATATTTAGTATCATTAAATTCTGTTTGGGATATTCTCATTCATGGGGGAGTTCATTTATTTAGGTACAATTTTCCACTTCCTCTTCTAATCCATCTTTATCCTTTCCTTCATTTCTTTAACATGCTCTTTTTATTTGGGGGCTGGAGGGAGGACTGAAAGAGAAATAGAAAGGATATCTCTACCTCTCCCAAACTGGAAGTACAGCAACCACTCATGGACTTGATACCACTACTGATCAGCAACGAACCTGCTCTTCTTCTGCTTCTAACTTAGGCCAATTGATGAATCATTCAGTAACCTTTAGTGTGAAGATATCTGATTGGCTTTAACCCTATTGTAGCTCAGAACTCATGAGTTCAAGTGATCCAGCAGTCTCAGCCTCCCTAGTAGCAGGGATTACAGGGATGCACAACACTTAACCTTCAACACTTAACTCAATTTTCTTTTGGACAATTCTTTTTTTTTAATCTATTGTGCAATTACTCTTTTCTTCTTGGATATCTCTGATCTGAACTGAACATTTCTTCATAGAATTAAGAGATCTTTTGATTTATCAATTTCCTTAATTTCTATCCTAGATTTGGGGCTCTGTGCCAGGCCCAGGTTTTCCCATCTCCCTTCCCATTCTTGGTTAGGTTTGGTCTAGTCCTAACTTTGATTTCCTGTGTTTGCTTCTGCTATTGGTTTCAATTTCCTCCAGAATGTCTATACTTAGGGCACTGTAGGTGTCAGTCCCAGCACAGACCACGACATTCTTCAGGTACTCCTTCTGAGCCTCTGGTTCAGAATGCTACAAGTCTTCAGATGCTAAGGTATCCCACTGTGGATTTCTGTATATACCTCTCCCCACCCCTACTCTAGAACACTTGGGACTCTCAGTCCTCTAGGTACAGAGAAAATATCAATATCCTTTGAATCGCAGAACAATTTTCTCATTTTTAAAAAATCTTTAGGAAAATGTTCTAAATTTCTATCAAGAGTTTTCTATTTTTATCTCAATACTAAGTATTGATTCTAAGGCAGCAGAGTAGTAAGGGCTAGACAATTTGGGGTTCACTTGCCCAGATCACACAGCTAGAGGGTGTCTGAGTCCTGATTTGAATTCAAGTCTATCCAACTCCAGACCTGGCACTCTATCCACTATGCTACCTAGCTGCCCCTAAGGGTATTATTAATGAAAATTATAAGAAAGGAACAAACATAAGGGAAGTGGTACTTCCACAAAAATTCATAATATAAAAACTGTATTTGAACAAAAGGTAAATTGATGGACCACAGTGATCACTACTTTGCACAAAGCCTCAAATCAGAATTGCTCTAAATACAAAATTTCCTGAGTGCATTTAAAATGTAATTTTTATGCAACTAATTTCATATGCCATTATATATACTATATTGAAACCTCTTCCAAGTTTACAGAACTAATACATAAAAAAGCAAATAGTAATAAAAGAAAACAACTAGTAAGTATAAATGAATAATAACAAGAGTTTAGAAAGAGAGAATAACATCTGGGAAAAATACCTAGAGGAAGAAGGATTTCCAGATAGGTAGAATGGAGAAAGAAGGTGTTCTTGAAAGGAAAATAACCAGATGCAGGAATGCAAAAAGATTATTAGACCAAAGAGAGTATATCATACTATGTTAATAATAGAAGATGGCTTTTATGGGGAACAATAACAGATAACACCAGAATGAAAGTGGGGGACTTTGAATGTGTGATTAAAAAATCTAAACTTGCTCTTATAGGCCTTACAGAGTGATTGAAGGCTTTTATTTTGTTTTAAATAATGAACCCTGATTGACTACATAGTGATATGCCAAATATGAGATTTAGAGAAAGAACATGTGCCCATACATTTTAAGGATCAGTTATCACATAAATTGAGAAGACTCAAAATAGAAGATTTTATTGCCAACATATTTTTTTCTAAAAGAAAAAACTAACTGTGGAGAAACACCATCTAGCCAATAGATGCTAAAATATTTAGTCACATTTCTTCCTAGAAATCAGTAGACAAAGACTGTGTTAGCTCATGTTTCATATTACACAAGAGAAAATAAACTGAAAGGTCAGTTGAACAGTTACAGCATTGCCCTTTTCCAAGGTAATCAGCAGTGCATGTAGGAAAGACGTGAACACAAGCGTGACTGGAAAGACAGAAGCTGATAAAGAGGCATGCTGCCTGAAGTGCATGAAACATTTTATATTTCCAATACTGGCTAGGTGGACCCTCCTGCAGGATTTACCTTAAATAAATCTGATTTACTGCATTAAATGAAATTCTGTTCCTGTTAAAGTCAGGTTTTCATATACCAAAAAGACTTCAAAATATTAATATTAATCATTAATCATCTACCTAGGTAAGCTGCAAAAACTCAACCAGATAAAATAGTTAAATTGTCTTGAATCCAGAGGCTCAGCAAGTACAGTTGTCTTTTTGTTAAATAAAATTTAAGAATGAAAAGTAACTTAAGAAATCATCTAATTTAATCCCCCTCCTTTTATAAGCAACTGAGGTCTAGACCCCTATTTACACTTGATAATAAGTGGCAAGAATAAATAAAAGTTTAGAAATTAAGTAGCTTAAAATAGGTAAATTAAATTAGACTATCTGGTTAACCAAAGCAGTGGGATGCCTAATGCATCAAGGACAAATTAAATCTATCTGTGGCTCAAATTTTCTGTACTCTTTGCTTTTATTGTACAAATTCATCAGCTAATTCCTTAATCTAGAAGAAGGGGTAGGACTAGGGGAGGATACAAAAATGTCAGCGAATGCACAACTGATAATTATAACTCTGAATGTGAATGGGATGAACTCGCTCATAAAACAGAAGCAAATAGAAGATCGGATTAGAAACCAAAATCCTACCATATGTTGTCTACAAGAAACACATATGAGGCAGGTGGACATACACAAGTTTAAGGTTAAGGGCTTGAGCAAAATCTTTTGGGCGTCAAATGAGAAAAAGAAGGCAGGAGTGGCTATTACGATTTCTGACAAAGCCAAAGTAAAAATAGATATGATTAAAAAAGACAGGGAAGGTCATTTCATCCTGATTAAAGGCACTACAGACAATGAGGAAATAACATTGCTCAATATGTATGCACCAAATGGCATAGCAACCAGATTCGTAAAGGAGAAACTGGCAAATCTCAAGAAGGAAATAGATAGTAAAACCATACTAGTGGGAGATCTAAATATCCCTCTTTCAGATCTAGATAAATCAAACCAAAAAATAAACTTCATTCTCCCCATCTTTGCACATTTTCTAGAGCTGTTCTCTCCTAAAAGGTACCAAGTAAACTGCAAAGCAGTCATACTTAAAATGTTCTCCATTAGCTAAGAATACTGATACTGTTTTAGAGTCAGGAAACAGTGATCAAATCCTATATCTCTGATGTTTACAATCTGTATAATTTTAAGCAAGTCAACTTAACCTCAACTGTAAAATGGAATATGTGGTTGTTGAACTAGAAGTTCCCAATGGTTGCTTCCAGCTCCAGATCTCTGATTCTAATATAATAAATCCTTCCATTTCTCTTTGTGTTATGGCTTTTAGGAAAAAAAAAGGCAACAAAGCTAAAAATTACTCCATCTCCTGTTGCATGGCAAGTCCCAGAGCACACATCAATTTTATTTATAGAACCTCCCTTCTACCTTTGTTACAAATTGCTTCATTTCTTTGTTCCCATCTTTGAAAGCATTTTTTTAAATGTCCATTCAAGTAATTAATAGCAAAAACAATGACACTGAAGCATGACATATTCATTTCTCTAGTTAAACCATACCTGGAATACATTGTATTCAATTCTATCTGCTATTGATTTAAGGGCAAAAGTAAGCTAAAAATCAAGGAGGGAAACTAGCTTAGTAAAAACCCTTGAATTCACATTATTTTATTAAAATCAGACAAAAAACTATAAATATTTAGGCTAAAGAAAAAAAGACTGAGGGCAGGGAGGGGGATTGGTGAGGAAGAAGGAGATAACATGACAGCTATTCAAATATCTCAAAGTCCACTATGAGGAAGTGGGATCAGACTCTTTCTGTTTGGTCTAGCCCAAGAAGGCAGAACAAAGAAAAATGGATTTTTTTCAGTAGAGTCTTCTCAACCCCATTTGGGACTTTCTTGGCAAAGGCACTGGAGTGGTTTGCCTTTTCCTTATCCAGCTAAGGAAATGGAGGAAAAAAAGGGTTAAGTGACTTACCCATGGTTACACAGCTAAGTGTGAAACCAGAAAAGCAAATTTGAACTCTGATCCTCCTGACTGAAGGCCCAATGTACTTTTCACAAGTGCTTAAGCAGTATCTTACAGGAAGGAAAAGAATATTTGAGGTTGGCATTGTTATAAGGCAGAATAGATGACAGCTTGAAGAAATCTTGGACTTCATGGACATTCATGAATAGATGACAGCTTGAAGAAATCTTGGACTTCATGGACATTCCATAATGGAATGAAGTCAGGGTTTGAAAGGAGAGAGTGTTTTTGACCAAGGTGAAGGGAGGAGGTCTTGGCTGTGTTGTCCAGCTTTGACAAGTATCCAAGGAGCTGACAGAGTGGGATTTCACTGAGAAGATACCTTAAATAAACTATCGTGGCCTACATAGAGGGAAGGTCTTGGTTATCTGCTGGTGGACAGCAGATTTATCTACCTTACTCCCTAGAGCATTTGTGGATTAACTGGTTGTGTATAGAACTTGTTCCTGGTTCCTGTGATATCTGTGATCATATTGGAGCACTGTGGACCAGTGTAGTGAGATCTCACCTCTCCAGCCCTCTCTTATTCTAGTTAGAGATTTAGCTTAGTTTAGACCTTAGTTTAATTAAATCATTTGAGTTATTCCATAGTGTAGTAAACCCTTCTCTTCCACTTCCCTTATTTAATATCAATAAACATAGTTTGTTTGTACTTCCTGTCTCCTCTAAGCCATTAAGAACCCACATCTTAAAGTTACCTACGTCACTGGCTTTCCCTGGTTGATAGCTGACCAACTGCCATTTCCCAAACTTCACGTCTTTATTTGGTTTCCCAGTGTTTACCTGTTTGTCCTTCCCTTGTGAGGTGTAGGAGTGTCCCCATTTTGTCTGGCATCTAGTTATTCTCCTATACCCAATATTTTCTTTTTCAGCATAAAGGGGTAAGTGTATTGCAGGTATGAGGGAATGCAAAAGCACTGGGGAAGGGGGAAAGAGGAGAAGGAAGAAGAGGCAGAGGAAAGAGGGAAATAAGCATTTATATAATGTCTGCTATATGTTAGGCACAGTGCTAAGCATTTTGATCCACACAACAACTTTGTAAAGTAGATGATATTATCCTCAGTTTTCATTTGAAGTCTGAAGACACTGAAGTAAGCACAGGTTAAGTGATTCTTACTGCTAAGTTGATGTCCAAGGCCGGATTTGAGTCCAGGGTCTAGGCACAGCCCTCTAGTCATTGTACCATTAGCTATGAGACATGAAGCAGTATGTTAAGAACAAAGAAAAGGCCTTTATATGGATTACAGAGTTAGGAACTAGGAGTAATTTCCAGAGAAAGTAGTAAAATAGGATAGAGCCAAGTTAAATAGGGCTATAAAAAGCTATTTTACCTAAGTCAATTTAGGAAGACACTGGAGTTGATTAATTAGGGAAAATAACTTTGGCAATGCACATAAGAAAAGTGACTTTGGCAAGTATCAGCCACCTAATAATTATTAAGCACCTACTATGTGCCAAGCACTTTGTTAAACACTGAGTACTCAGAGAAAAGCAAAAAACAAAAACCAGTCTTTGTTCTCAAGGACCTCAGTCTAATGTGGAAAACAACATGCAAAGAACTATGCACAAATAAATATATATATATATATATATATATATATAAACAGGATGGATTAGAAGTAATCTCAGAAGGAACTAAAATGAAGAAGTCTTGAAAAAGGATTCTTGAAAAAGGTGTGATTTTAGTTGAAAAGCATGTAGGATAGACTGGGCACAATAGCACAAACCTGTAAAGAGTACCATGAAAAGATAACAAAAAGGAGAGATATGTTTGTTCCCTGTTAGCTCAAGTGAAATTTTTCTAAAAATCATCAAAAAAAGAAACTTCATTCTCCCCATCTTCACACATTTTCTAGAGCTGTTCTCTCCTACTACATTCTTAAAAATTTTCATGCTTGGCAACTGGGAAGATCATTAAAACTTACCTACCTTAACGATGCAGGTATTCAGAACATGAATCATGTAACCATGGAAAAATAAGTAAACTTTAAAAATTAAAAAAAAAAAGAAAACTCAGTCCAACATTTCAAACGCTTTAAAAAAAAAAAAAAAAGATACAGGTACTCTTTTGGTGATTTCATGTAGTTTTCTGCAGTTTTATCTGACAATTGATTCTTAGCCATTTCATCATCACAGCACTCCAGGGAATAGAAAAAGATCCAGAGGAGAAAAGACAACTCCTTTACAATTTCCCATCATTTTTTTATGAGGAAACTACCTTCTATAAAAAAGTATTAATAGTAATAACCATAAAATCAGCAGCAACTCAAATATATTAGGGAACTGATTTTCCATAGATGTTTTGGTCTTCTCTAAATATATTTTAAATATCTGAGGGAAATGGCTACATTTCAATTTGACAAATAAGTGTTTTTTTCCCAATCTACTCTCTTGTTGAAATAGGAATAAAAGCACTATAGTATGTTATAAGACTTCATGAAATTAACAGTCATACAAAAACAGAACCACCTAGAATAAAACAAAATTGTTATCAATTCCTCTTATTTCTGGATTACATCCCCATGATGTAATCAGCAGCGAATCAGCAAATGTTAGAATTATCTCAGTGATAATATGTGTCATAAATCCCTAAATGAAGTGATGAATATATGAATGGAAAACCCTTAGATTGAGGGGAGGTGGAAAAATTCTTCTGTTCTACTAAGTCAAATGCTTTTTAAAAAGCAATAAATGCTGTATAATGTAAGTAGCTGATGGAATTAACTTCTCAGTATACAAAAAGAAAGAAGGGAAGGAGAAGGGAGGGGTAAAAGAAAGATAGAGGAAAGGTAGAAATCTGGGATCACAAACTGAAAGGATTGAAAAAATTTTATAAACCTTAAAATGCTATGCAAATTTAGCCACTGTTAAGGTGACACTGAAGTTGATGATCACCCCAAAAGCAAGACATGTACAGTGAGTATAAACAAGTAGATTGTAACTTATTGTAAATAAGGAAGTAGAAAAAAAGAGATATATTATAAAGGATGTAATAAAGAAAATGCATGATAAAAAAAAATGGACAGATCATCTGGTAAAAGTTAGGGATAACTAATGAAAAGCAGGAAAAACTGAGGAGGGTTTCCAGAAAATACAATGGATATCTGATAGAAAATACAAACAAGAGTTGCACTGAATAGAGAGAGATTATGTGTTGTGAATTATGTGTTGTGACCTCCACTGACAGAGAAAATACTGACATTGATGAAATTAAAAATCCATTAAAAAAAAGTTTTAAGAATTTGAATCTTAAAACCACCGAAACTCAGCACTATTGGTAGATATTATAGGAAATCTTAAGCTATGATAGTTACAATACATCTTGTATTATGTTTATGATTTATAATTTTTTTTATTATGAGCAAGGATGTTTGCTTCTTTAAATATTATAATTAAATACTACCTTTCCTCCGAAGAATATAATTTGAAATAGTATTTATACATACCTATATTGCTAATTAAGGCTCTTCCCTCCTTCCTTTATTAAAATCTTTGAGTACTATAAGTTTATTCCCTACTTCCCTTTAGAACACAGACTATGAAGCATTCCTATGTAGAATATCAAGGGTTTTTTTTAAAAGGTTATGCATTTCCATAAGGGCTTTGATTCCCATTTGAAAGATCAACTGAAGGTCATCATTCAGGAACTGGCTAGAAAATTCTGAATTGGTTAGTGCCCTACATACCCACTTAGTTTTAATTGTTTATATTGCTTTTTTTTCTTCTGTTTTTATAACTACTAATACCAGCTGAAAACATTTCTTGCTCTTTCCCCAGTAGTAATTTTACTAATTAAGTGTCCATCCAAACACAAACCTTTAATCAATAGAAAAGACTACCCCGCGCATACGCGCACACACACACACACACACACACACACACACACACACACACATCCCACTTGTTAGTCAAGTTGAATAAGTGAGGAAACAATTTCAAGTCAATCACCAATTTTGCACTCAAAGATTCTAAAATATAGATTAAAAAGCAGAGGTAATAGATAACACCTTCTTCCAATTGTGGAGATTTGGTAGAGGCTAAGGGACCAGGGCAGGATTCTCAGAGTTTGTCATTCTATCAACAGTTTCAACTACAAGTGATGATAATATAGATATCATTGGCTTAAAAGATGGGTTTTGTTTCCTTTTATTGTGTGTGTATGTGTGTGCTCAAATTTGCCTATATGTGCAAGAGCCAAAATAAATATTTCTAGATAGATACAACTTATTAACTCTTCACTGCATCCTACTGGGTAAGTAGCTACTCACTTATTACAAATTAGAAAATACAAAGTTTTTTCACAAGCAGTAGCTATTTGGAAATCAAAATTTAATAAGTCTCTGAATATGTAAATTTACAGGCAAATTTTCAAATTGGCTTTTTTTATATTTTCCAAAAATTCATGTCAAATTATGATATATTTTAAAATGTAGATCTCTATTCAATGCCCAGTTTGTATCATATCAACAGCAACAATTATTAAACTTAAAATCTTAGTAAAATTAGTTTTTAAATACTGAAATTAAAGTTTTCAACTATATGCATTTTCAAGGATTTGGGTTTTATGAAGACTAAAAAAACCTGTAACTTAAAAATAATTAATGCTCAAGACGTAAATAACATAACTTAGGGATCTCAATGGTAACCCAAATAAAAAGTATTTCAACTGCAAAAGAAAAGAGTATCCAGCATATTCTACCCCTCCCCCACAAGATTAGCCACTGGATAGCAGCAAAAAGAAGATTAATTAATACTGGAAACCTTTAAGGAAGTAATAATTTACTATCACAACTTTATCAAATTATGAAAAAGTTAAAACAGATTAATAAGGTAAAGCTATCAGTAATAAGGTAAATCAGTAATAAGGTAAAAGCTTCAGTATCTTTAATAAAAGCCTCAGATGACTGAAGAATTATATTCCAAAATCTGAAAGAAAGGCATGTAGCTTGAATTTAATTACAGATTATTATTAAATTTATTTCAAAATTATAATTCAAATTGCATAACCATTAACTAGCAAAACTAAAATATAAGCAATAAATAAAATAAAATAAATAAAAGCAACATACCTGGATTTGGCAAACAGAAGGAAAATACTGCCTGATTTCATCCTGAAGTGTATCCATCCAAAAAAAAAGGTATATCTATCATCCACAAATAACATTTGTACTCATTTATTCTAAATAGAAATTCTAAATATCAATCTTCATCTTCTCATTTACTAACCAACAAGATAAGGAAGGATGGAAAAGAAAGGAATCACTGGAATAAAGACACCTGGGTTTAAATCCCACTTGAAAAAAATTCACTATGACCCATGAACAAGTTATTTGACCTCTCAAAGCCTCAGTTTTCTCATTTCTAAAATGAAGATGGTAATAATCCCTACCTCCCAGTCAAGGGAAGGGAAATACTTTGCAACATTAAAGGACTATACAATTGAAAATTGTCATTATTTTCTAGGACTTTAAGACAAACAATAATTTGATCCAATGAATAATTTCTGATACAGTGTGTTTCCCTTTCCAGGTAACATCCTCCAGTTATAAGGATGATATTAGAAAATAAGTATTGTTTTTTTTAGTTTAAAGATAAGAAGTAGAGAAGCTGGCTTGAGGAAGAATTGGAGTTTCAAATAGAGCTGAGAGACAGTGTTATTTCAACTGTGGCAATTATAACCTTTATTTCTATGACAATTACACGATCTGGGTGTAGCATTCCAGAAGTGTGGGCTTTTGGCAGTGGACAGAACCACACACAACTTCTTTCTCTCTCACAGCTAGAGAAGGTAACACCTTTGCCTCTCTCTATCTCTGTCTGGGGGAAAGACTGGAAGGAGTGCAGTATTTTCTTTTCCAACTTGGGAAACACTATTCATTAATCTGTTAATGTCTATAGATTGGTTAAACTATGAAAAAGACCAAACAAAATTTGTTCTTTGGTTTGGACTCTGAGTCTGTTAAGGCTTAAAGTCCTAACTTGATTCTTAGGGAGACTCAACCAGCTAGCCTTATTTATCTTTATAACTTAAAGGTAAAGTTAAGAGTTATAGTGGTTAGGTTTATTTAGAATAGTATAAATGTGGTTGGTTAGATCAGGGAGGATTAGCATAGCCTGTGAAACACAGGAGAAGTGGTTCCTTGAAGGACCTGGGAGTTTATTTGGGTGGAGTTAGAATCCCTTAGAATTAGAAATCCTTTTTTTGTTTATTTATCATAAACAAGAGTCTCTTTAGTATTCCTTGCGCCCTGCTTTGCTCGCCCTATTTTATTTTTACACAATCATAAATGATACAAGACTTCTTCACTGTTATATTTCAATGTACAGAAAGTAAATAGTTTAAATCAATGGCATCTGATAACGAGATTTGAATTTCCAGGTAATTGCCCCCCTGCCAAGAGCTGGTAATAACAATAAAAGTCTAGTGTCTTGCAAACTTATATTTTTAACTTTGTGTGTGTGTGTGTGTGTGTGTGTGTGTGTGTGTGTATAACTGAAAAGGACCAGGGGAAGGTAGGAAACTAGAGTTCTGTACCCATATAAAGCTAGATACCACACACAGTAATTAGGATGCAGCTGAGACACCTGGACAAGTTCACAGGAGACAAAATTCAAGAAAGAAACCTGTAGGAAAATTCATGGCCCCAAATATGCATACATAAATATTCAAAAGGAACTAGAGGTCCTACTTAAAGAGACAAATTTAAATTTATATTTATCATTAAGATTTCATGAGAATTAAACCATGACTCTAGATAAGCATACCATATCCAAAGCAAATAGAATAGGTAAAAAGTGTAAGGAAAAGATAAAGAATTCCAGAAACTACCACAGGGGTATGAGAACATTTGGGTTAAAGATCAATAGAAAAATAAACAAAAAAGATTTTGTCAATGAAGACTTATTAGAGCAGAAAATGGATCTAGATGAGTTCAGGAATCAGATCACAAGCCTGACACAGAGTCAAGATATAATCTACTAGTGTGATCTTTCTTATCAGCAAAACAACTACCAATTTCTTGCTGTGCTTTCATGATCATTCATCCTCCAAAAGCTGGAAGAACCAATATAGGAAAATACTATCGTAGACATAATTCTCCACACACATATATCTTACCAAAAAAGGGAGGATATAAGGATGATATTAGAAAATAAGTATTGTTTTATTAGTTCAGAAGTAAGAAGTGAAAAAGGTGCCTTGAGAAACAATTGGAGCTTAAAGTAGAGCTAAGACAGTGTCAGTTTCAAGTCTAATGGTTTTTGTCTCTAACAGTTGGTCTCTGGGTGTGGTAGTTGGCCTCTGGCAGTTGGCAGTCACACACAGGGACTCTCTCAGGGCTGGAGGAGGTAACATCTTTGCCTCTCTCTCTGTAGGAGGGAAAGACCTGAAGGAGCTTAGTGTTTTCTTTTTCCAACTTGGGAAACACTACTGACTATCGCAGTTTTTATAGATTGATTTAACTCTCAGAAAACCAAAGAAAACCCTGGTCTTTGGTTTGGACTCTGAGTCTGCTAAGGCTCAGAGTCCTAACTTGATTCTTGTTGAGACTCAACCAGATAGCCTTTGTTATTTTTATAATTTGAAGGCAAAGTTAAAAATAATAAGGATAATATTGCTAGTTTATTTAGAATAGTATAAATTTGGGTTAGTCAGATCAGGAAGGATTAGTGTAGCCTGTGAAACACAGGAGAAGCAGTTCCTTGTGGAACCAGGGAGTTTTATTTGGGTGGAGTTAGAATCCCTTAGAGTTAGAAATACTTTTTATCCTTATATATTTCAATAAATAGTTTATTTTACTATAACGAGAGTTTCTTTAGCATCCTTGCACCTGACCCTGAAGAGAATTTCATTTATGAGCTTCACTTCACTGAGATAAACTGAGGATACTTTGTGAGAGCAGCAAGCAGAGTATCTAAAATCAGTTTATAATCCATAATTATTTCTTTGCCCATTATTTTTACATTCACTTCACTTTATCACTGAAGATACTTTAGATTAGATCTATCAGGGCAGCTGGGTAGCTCAGTGGAGTGAAAGTCAGGCCTAGAGACAGGAGGTCCTAGGTTCAAACCCGGCCTCAGCCACTTCCCAGCTGTGTGACCCTGGGCAAGTCACTTGACCCCCATTGCCCACCCTTACCACTCTTCCACCTATGAGACAATACACCGAAGTACAAGGGCTTAAAAAAAAATTAAAAAATAAAATAAAAAATAGATTACATCTATCAAAAGTATCTGAGCAATTTTGAACCTTTATTTGCATTGCTTTCCTATTTATTTCTATAGCTCTCACCCTTTATTTTTCCAAATGACAAAAACTTTAGGTAAAAAGTGACCTTATATACTCCTAGAGTTCTTAATAAAGAAGAAAAGTGCATTTTGAAAAGGTACTGAAGAAGGATAGGTAGTATCCTACAGACTTAAATTCTATAGGGAAATTTTGCCAAAGACAGATGGGAATCTCTCCAGAATGAAATTCTGAAAACACAACATTCTCACTCCTTCCCCCCCCCACTCTCTCTCTGAAAGAAGAGAAAAAAGAAACAAAATAGTATTATACAAACATAACTTTTTAAAAAGAGAAATACAGAAGACAGAAGCAATGTCAATTATGTGGTAGAAATAGGTTTTGAACTCAAGTATTCTGTCTCCCAATCATTTGTCCTGTACCATTCACTGATCCTAATTCTGCTTTCTGCGCTGAACAAAAAAAGCCTAATCACTTCCATTAAAAAAAAATCCTTCACTTACTTGAAACATAGTTATCAGGTCAACCCTAAATTTCTTCTTTATCTAGAATATTCCCAGTTCCTTAAATTCTCATATAATATGACCTCAATGCCCTTTACTACTCTCAAGCATATAAATATCATTCGTAAAACTGAAAATAGTCTGGATGTGTTCTGATGAGGGTAGGCTACAATGAGTACAGTTCTAGTCTCAACATACTTCATTTCAGTCAGTGTGGCCTAAGATCTCCTTCAATTTTTGGCAGACAGGTGGTATAGTGGATAGAGTGCAATGGCTAGAGTGAAGAAAAATCATCTTCTCGAGTTTATATCTGGCCTTACTTATTTTCTGTATGACCCTGGGCAAGTCACTTAATCCCATTTGCCTCTGTTTCCTCATCTATTAAATGAGCTGGAAAAGAAAATGGCAAACTAATCCAAGATCTTTGCCAAGAAAACCCAAAATGGGGCCATCAAAATCAGACATAGATGAACACAGCCTATTTTGGGATATTAGAATTTACATATTATGAGTTTATCTAGTAAAGTCTCACCCATCTGGCTCCCCAACATTTTCCTAATTTTTAAAATTCATATCTAAGATGGTTTTGTTTCTCTGTGTGTATGTGTGTGTTTAACCATATCAGTGATTTCACTGGTATAAGAATTTTCAGTGACAAAACTCCTACCAACAGAAATCAACATCTGCTCTGCAACTTGCAGTCCTCTTATTTCAGACAATGATAGTTAACTTGCTCAGTCACACAGCGAATAAAACTTGAACCCAAGTCTTCCTGAGTCCAAAGCCAGCTCACTAGTAACTGCATAATATTGCCTCTCCTTTACTGTTTCCCTGGTAAATTTCATACTTGAAGATTTAATCCAGTATTCTAAACTCTTGAGACGATATTATCTTTGACATCACTATCTGACAAGTTAGCTCTCCCACCTAACTCCACTTCACCTACAAATTTGATCAGCATGTAAATTATGCCTTCATCCAGATACTGATTTGATCCTTACATCAAAAAGCCAAACACTGGGACACTCTTTTAAGTTAATACTATCCCATTAAATATTATACTGTGAATCTAACCATTTAACCATCTGTCTAACCCACACTGCTCCATCTTTTCCACAAAGATGTATTTTGCTATTAACAATATTTGCAATAGCTGTTCCACTATTTAACTAGAAGACCAGTTTAAATGAAGACCAGCTTCAAAACCTAAGTGCTCAAAATCCCAAGGATATAAGATCATCTAAGAAAGAAACACTTCATGAATGGCTGATTCATGAATGAGTTGGCATTCTTGAAAGATCTTGAAAAGGGTATTTCAGAAACTGAAAACTAAACATCCAAAAGAATGAAAGCAGAAAATGCTGGTGTCAATTGCTAAAAAAGAACATAGTTTGATCTGTCGAAAGCACTAAGAATAAAAAGTATATAGAAAGATAAAATTGCAAAAGTCAACTGGAGCCAGAAATCAATATGTAATATGTATGTATTAAGCATTTATTGAGTTCCAATCACTTAAGTAAACAATGGGTAAAAGAAGGGGTGGAGGAGAAGCAAAATACATAGCTGGGTAGGGGGAGACCAGGAAAACTTCTTCTAAAAGGAAAGGAAGATTCTGAAAGCAATGCCTACAAGAAACTCTAAATGGAAAGTTTAAGGTAACAGAAAAATTAGTATCTAAATTCCTATCAATGTGAGGAAAATGTTTTTGTTTTGTTGTTTGTGCATATAAATATAAGAGGCTGACATTTAAAGCTAGATTCTCTGGGTTTCTGGTTCATCTTGTAAAATACTTTTGCAAGTTTTAAAAATTATACACCATGAAACAAATATGAAAATCTTATGCAAAATGACTAATCTACATTTTTCTTGGCAACCAAAACAAAAACTATTAAATGTTATAATCTTCAGCAGCTCTAAAGAACAATATACCAATGAGCAAGTCAAAAGAACCATTTTTGGTTCACAGAGGTAAATTAGACTCAGGAAATCTAAGAATTAACAAGTTTGCTATGAAAATGATTTAATTTTTTACTTTAAAATTTTTATTTGATTAAAATTTTTAAATTAATTACTCTCGTTTCCTTTGTTAATACTCTGAGATTGAGTTAAAATCAAAGGATTCCATTTCCCTCTTCAAATTCTTAAGATAGGAAGGCATACAATTATGTTGAGAAATAAAGAGGCAGATCACAACTGCTTTGGGGGATAAATTGCACATTAGGTACAGTAAAATGAAGCCTCGTGCCAAGATTCTACAAAAAGAGAATAATGACATGAAAAAAATTTAGATATTCAAAAAGGCATCTTAATATGATAATCATTTTAAGCATATTTATGAGAAAAGAAATTAATTTAGGCAAGTGTGATTAATATTTCTACAAACAAAAATTTCCATTGTGGGGCTTGTTATTGCCAACTACACAGACAACAGTGTGCTGATGTGAAATAATTTCAACAAGACTCTGGAACTATTTTTTAAAAATAAATGTATTCAAGATGATAAAAAGTCTGCAATAAGAATTAAAAATTGGGTTGTTTGATCCAATTTTTAGGATAGCTTAGTGAGAACATATTTCGTACACTAGAGAAAACTGTGCTATTTCGAAAATTAGGTGCAACAATTCTTAGCTATTTGTCTATACCAAAGTCATCCAGATCATTCAAATGAAAATCTTTTTATCATAAAAAATATAATTTCTATTAATGGTACAGTCAACCATGAAACAACCATCCACTTAAACGTTTATGATAATGATTCAAGGTTCATTAAAGTGCTTCTGTTGTGGGGCAGCTGGGTAGCTCAGTGGATTGAGGGTCAGGCCTAGAGATGGGAGGACCTAGGTTCAAATCTGGCCTCAGACACTTCCCAGCTGTGTGACCCTGGGCAAGTCACTTGACCCCCATTGCCCATCCTTACTACTCTTCCACCTATGAGAAAATACACAGAAGATAAGGGTTTAAACCAAAAAAAAAAAAAAAAAAAGTGCTTCTGTTGCTCAGGTTGGGGGAAGGGGGTGTAATTTGATCATAGGAATTAGCTTAAATTGCCCATCAGTCAGTTAAGAACCAAGAGGTTAGCACAATACAAAGACTGTATTCTCCACTCCTCCACCCACACACATACAAACACAAAAGTATCTGGCCCTAATTATAGTGCACCACTCCAGAAAAGCTGGACTGTAGTTTTCATTTTACTCTTTCTATCAAACTGAGCATAAGAAAGCTTTATTTTTCTACTAGAACTGCTGCCCCGACTAGTATTGAGGCTCCTTTGATCTTGGTCAAATCACCGCTGTTTATTTATAAACCTCAATTTCTTCATCTATAAAATAAGAGGGATAAACTAGAACAGACTATAATGTCTCTAAAGTGTCTTCCTACTTCTATGATAACCTACAATATGCAATAGCTCAAATCCCACAATCATAGGTCCAGTCCTGAGAAAGTCCAAGAAATCATACCAGGCGGTTGAGTAGAGAACAAGCTGGGTTATTATTAAATATACCTTTAAATATTTTTCTTGTAAAAATGACCATCCTACCCAAATTAATTTACTTATTTAGTGCTATCTATCTATCTATCTATCTATCTATCTATATATATATATATATAGAGATATATTTATATTTAGTGCTATATATATAAAAAAAATTTTTTACTGAATTAGAAAAAACTGTAACAAAGTTCATTTGGAAGAACAAAAGACCAAGAATATCAAGGGAAATAATGAAAAAAAAAATATGAAGGAAGGTGGCCTAGTAGTACCAGATCTTAAACTGTACTATAAGCAGTAGTCATCAAAACAATATGGTACACTTCCTGGTTAAGATGGTGGCAGAATAAAAAGCAGATGCTTAACCTCTCCTAACCGAAACATATAGGACTCCTCAAGAAGACATAAAAACAAATCCAGAGGAACAAAGGGACACCACAACAGGGCACAGCTTTGGAGGTACATGGAATCGGGGCATTTCCATGCTATAAAGGGGTGAAACAGCTCTCACTAAAACGTGAGCTGAGCAACCCCCACCTCCACCCCACACCACCTACAGTGCAAAAGCCAGTGCACAAGAGTTAGAGTGAGTTTAGGGCACTCATTAAGTCCCTTGCAGGTACCTGGGGTCACCAGGGCCTGCTCCTGAGAGCAGCAAGACTTAAGACCCCAAGAGGCTAAAGAATGCGCGCGGACTTTGAACAAAGACCCTGAGCTCAGGCACGAGAGAGGGCTCAGACTCAAGCCCAGACACCGATCTTGAGCTTAGGCGAGGACTCAAATCTTGAGAGCAGGCCCTGACCTTTAGTGGGGACCCAGTCCAGAGGGGTTCATGACTGTGGAAACAGCTCCCTGAGAATGTTAAAGGAGCCTCAGGCAGAGAACAAGCAAGGGGACCACCAGGAGGCTTGACCCTGAGAACAACTAGACCTGAGACCTCAGGAGCCTAAAGAGTGCAGAAAGACACTGAGTGTGAGGATAAACCCGAGAGGGTGCAGGGCTAACAATGGCAAGTCAGAGACAAGAACCCCAAAAGAGAAAGATCATCAAGAAGAAATCTATAACAATAGACAACTTTTACACAGATAAAATCCAGACAAAAGAGGAAACAGCAGAGGAGAACAAACAAGTAAACATACCCAAACCTTTCCAAAATAATGAAAACTGGCGACAAGCTACTGAAGAGTTCAAATCTGAGATGATGAGAAAGATGGAATAGATTAGGTGAGAGAAGTGGGAAATATCTCAAAAGGAAATTAACAGGTTAGAAGACAGAAACTCCCAATTGGAGAAAGATCAAACGAAATGGTAAGGAAATTGGAAACCAAAATCTAGCAAGAAAATAACAGTTTAAAAGGCAGAATTTTGCAATTGGAAAGTGAGGCTCAGAAATCAAATGAACTGATAAGCAAATTGAACACCAGAAATCACCAGATTGAAAAGGAAAACCAGTCCCTAAAGGCTAGAATTGAGCAATTAGAAACTAATGATCTCTCAAGACAGCAAGAACAAATAAAACAAAGTCAAAAGACTGATAAAATAGAAGGAAACATGAAATATCTCAATGAGAAAGTGACAGACCAAGAAAAACAAATCTAGAAGAGAATCATTGGTCTTCCTGAAAAAGCAGAAATTAATAGAAATTTGGACTCCATACTAAAAGAAATTATTCAGCAAAATTGCCCTGAAGTTCTACAACAAGAGGGCAATTTAGACTTTGAAAGGATCCATAGATCACTCTCTACACTAGACCCTGAAAAGACAACCCCCGGGAATATAATAGCCAAATTCAAAAGCTTCCAAGTAAAAGAAAAATTTTACAAGAAGCCAGAAAGAGACAATTCAGATATCAAGGAGCACCAATCAGGATCACACAGGATCTGGCAACCTCTACGCTAAAAGACAGCAAGGATTCGAATATGATATTCAGAAAGGCAAGAGAACTGGGTCTACAACCAAGGATCACCTACCTATGAAACTAACTATATACTTCCAGGGGAAAGTTTGGGAATTCAACAAGATAGAAGATTTCCAAGTATTTGCACAGAAAAGACCAGTAGTAAATGGAAAGTTTGATATCCAACCACAAAAATCAAGAGAAACATGAAAAGGTAAATAAACAGAGGGAAAAAAAAGAAAACTCGTGTTTTTTAAATTTGCCTCTTTAAGGGCTTCAACATGATGATCTAATTATTGGTATTCCTATGTGGAGAAATGTTATGTATAATTCTCTATAAGGAACTCTAGTATTCACTATTATAGTATTCACTATTATAGTAATTAGAAGAATTATTCATAGGGAGAGGTTGGAATACTAAATGGTCTAAGATGATATGGGGGAGGGAAAAAGGCAGGGGAATAGTAGAGGACACCAAGAGAAACTAGAATGAATAAGAAAAATATGATATTCTATTACACACAAAGAGGGCATGGGAAGGGGAAGGGATAAGAAGGAGAGGAAGAGAGCATTAAGAAGTAATATTTAAACCTTACTCTCAGTGTAATTAACCTGACAGGGAAGAGTAGCTTTATCCATTGGGATATAAAACTCTATCTAACCCTACTGAAAAAGTCAGAAGGGATAAACCAAGGGGAGCAGGGGAGTGGGGATGTCATAAAAGAGAGGGGAGAAGAAGGGGGAGAGAATTATTAGGCCTTAAAAATAAATAGAGGGGAATAATAAGGGAGGGGGTAAAAAGGAAAGTAAATCAAGGCAGGGGACAAGGGTTACTGGCATAAAGCTAACCACTGGTTTAAAAGGAAATAGTGTAAGAAGAACGGGTACAACTAGTAGAGGATACCAAAATGTCAGCAAATACACAACTGATAATTATAACTCTGAATGTGAATGGGATGAACTCGCCCATAAAACGGAAGCAAATAGAGTGGATTAGAAACCAAAATCCTGCCATATGTTGTCTACAAGAAACACATATGAGGCGGGTGGACATACACAGGTTTAAGGTAAAGGGCCTGAAAACAACTACAAAACACTTTCCAAACAATTAAAACTAGATCTAAACAATTGGAAAAATATTGATTGCTCATGGGTAGGATGAGCTAACATAATAAAAATGACAATTCTACCCAAATTAATTTACCTATTTAGTGCCATACCGATCAAACTACTAAAAACCGTTTTTACTGAATTAGGAAAAACTATAACAAAGTTCATCTGGAATAACAAAATATCAAGAATATCAAGGGAAATAATGAAAAAAAAATGTGAAGGAAGAGGGCCTAGTAGTACCAGATATTAAACTGTACTATAAAGCAGCAGTCATCAAAACGGTATGGTACTGGCTAAAAGACAGAAGGGAGGATCAGTGGAATAGACTTGGGGTAAGTGACATCAGCAAGACAGTGTATGATAAACCCAAAGAGCCCAACTTTTGGGACAAAAATCCACTATTTGACAAAAAATGTTGGGAAATTTGGAAAACAATATGGGAGAGATTAGGTTTAGATCAACATCTCACACCCTACACCAAGATAAATTCAGAATGGGTGAATGACTTGAATATAAAGAGGGAAACTATAAATAAGTTAAGTGAACATAGAATAGTTTACTTGTCAGATCTCTGGGAAAGGAAAGACTATAAAACCAAGCAAGAGTTAGAGAAAATTACAAAATGTAAAATAAATGGTTTTGATTATATCAAATAAAAAGCTTTTGTTCAAACAAAAACAATGTAGCCAAAATCAGAAGGGAAACAACAAATTGGGAAAAAAATCTTCATAACAAAAAACTCTGACAGGGGTCTAATCACTCAAATATACAAGGAGTTAAACCAATTGTATAAAAAAATCAAGCCATTCCCCAATTTATAAATGGGCAAGAGACATGAATAGGCAATTTTCAGGTAAAAAAATAAAAAGCATCAATAAGCACATGAGAAAGTGTTCTAAATCTCTAATAATTAGAGAAATGCAAATCAAAACAACTCTGAGGTATCACCTCACACCTAGCAGATTGGCTAAAATGAAAGAAGGGGAGAGTAATGAATACTGGAGGGGATGTGACAAAACTGGGACATTAATGCATTGCCGGTGGAGTTGTGAACTGATCCAACCATTCTGGATGGCAATTTGGAACTATGCTCAAAGGGCTATAAAAGAATGCCTGCCCTTTGACCCAGCCATATCATTGTTGGGTTTGTACCCCAAAGAGATCATAGATAAACAGACTTGTAAGAAAATACTTATAGCTGGGCTTTTTGTAGTGGCAAAAAACTGGAAAATGAGGGTATGCCCTTCAATTGGGGAATGGCTGGACAAATTGTGAAATATGCTGGTGATGGAATACTATTGTGCTCAAAGGAATAAAGAACTGGAGGAATTCCATGTGAACTGGAATGATCTCCAGGAACTGATGTAGAGTGAAAGGAACAGATTCAGGAGAACATTTTAAACAGATACTGATACACTGTGGCACAATCGAACATAACAGACTTCTCTACTAGCAGCAATGCAAGAATCCAGAGCAAGGCTGAGGGACTTATGAGAAACAGAACTAGCCACATTCAGAGGAAAAACTGTGGGAGGAGAAACATAAAAGAAAAACTACTTGAACACATGGACTGATGGGAATATTATTGGGGATGAAGAGACTAAATGATAACTCTAGTACAACTATCAATAATATGGAATTAGATCTTAATCAATGATACAAGTAAAACACAGTAGAATTGTGCATCGGCTAAGGGAAGTTAATGGGGTTTGGGGGAGAGGGAAAGAACATGAAACACGTAATTATTGGAAAATGTTCAAAATAAAAATTAAAAAAACTTGAAAAAAATTATTTCTATGTGTAGTTGAAAAAATAAAACTTAATAAAAAAGCAAAAATGAATAAATAAATGAGTATTTTTTTTCCTGGTGTTTTACCAGGATTTGCCCAAGTTTGCTTTTCCAAAATGAGCAACTAATGGATTTTGTCAGCATTATCTTCCCACCAGAATTCTGAACTCTGCAAAAAATGTAGAAGAGTCATATTGTGATCAGTAATTGACTTACAGATACATCCTGCATTAATTTTCTCAAAAAAAAAGAAACTTTAAGCATAATTAATCTTTCCCTACCTGTTTTGTAACATTTATGTAACTAGTAAAATGCTATTTTCATGCTGCTTTTGGATAAAAAAAAAATAAAAGAAAAATGAAATATTTGCTTTAAAAAATAAAAAGATTTATGTTAAAATTTCTGGGTCATGTTTTGGGGCCAGTGTATCCTACAATATAACTACTCCCATGATTCAGTACAGTATCAAGTCATTATATGAAGTTTTTTTTTTGTTTTTTTTTTAAGCCCTTCCCTCTCTCTCTCTCTCTCTCTCTCTCTCTCTCTCTCTCTCACACACACACACTCTTAACAAATATACATAATTAAAAAATCCATCCAATAGAGACATATTGTGATAATTAGATTAAATCTACCCTACTCCTCTTTAGATTTAATCAACAAAGGTGAAAACATCTCCACTTAACTCACAAGTTGGGTGGTCTGTGACCCACATGTGCTATAGAGTGAGTGACAAATCAAAATTTACTGACTGACTCCTGGGCAATCCTAAGAAAAGCGTCTGTTGTGATTGGACACGTAAACTAAGAGGAAGGCACAGGAAATGATGCAAAAGAAGCTCCTTTAAAAGAGAGTTCAGTGAGCTCAGCATTTCTCTTCTGGTTCGTGAACGGGACCTGAAGGTGCTTCTAGTTTGTGACTGTGACTTGGAGGAGCTCTGGAGCTGGTGAGACTGTTCTTAAATCTTTCCTTTGGAATTCCACATGGTGAATGTAAAGACTGAATCTTCCTGAACTTCTCTTAAGGAATTTCCCTTTCAAAAGAGACTCTGTGGACTTCTGGTTAAGATGGCATCAGAGTAAGGAGCAGCTGCTCAATCTCTCCTGACCGAAGCATACAGAACCCCTCAAGGGGAAATAAAAACGAGTCCAGAGGAACGAAGGAACCCCACAACAGGGCGCAGCATTGAAGGTATGCAGAATAGGGGCATTTCCACACTATAGGGGGGGTGAAACAGCTCTCACTAAAACGCAAGAGGAAAAAGCCCCTCCCCCACCCCACACCCCCCACACCTCGCACAACGCCAACACACAAGTGGGAAAACAGGACTGGGGCAACCAGATAATCACTGGCAGCCCCAGGGCTTGTACCTGTGTGCTGCAAGACGAGGGACCCCAGGTGGCTGGGGGTGCGCACAGACTTTCCCTGAGGGTCCGCGTGGGTGAAGGCACCGCCTCCGGCTGGACAAAGGCCCCTAAAACAGGGCCTTTCCCAAGCGCTGAAGGCATCGCCTCAGGTGTGAATAAAGATCTCCAGCCCAAGGACTTTCACTACCCTCCGAGGGGGTGAAGGCAGGGCCCTAAGAGCATCTGCGCAGGCAAAGGCAGTGCCCTAGTCTTGAATAACCATCTCCAGCCCAGGCTTGGACCTCCAGTGAGGACCCTGTGCAGACCGGAGCGAGGCAGTGGAAGCAGCCCCAAAGACTGCTGAAGGAACCTCCGGCAGAGGGGCAGAACCGGGAACTACCAGGAGGCCTGACCCCGAGGACATGGAGAACCCGGAGCCCCCAGAGCTTGCAAGGCCCAGGCAGACCCTGAGTGCAAAGACAAAGCTGAAAAGGGGTGGGGCTAACAATGGCCAGCAATAAGGAAGTCCAGAAAAAAAAACACCATCAAGAGAAACTCTGGAACACTGGACAACTTCTACACAGAGAAAATCCAGACAACAGAAGAGGGAAAACAAAAATCCAAACCTCCCCAAAAAAATGAAAGCTGGTAACAAGCTATGGAAGAGTTTAAAAATGAAATGCTGAGGAAGATGGAAGAAATCTGGCAAGAAAATAACAGTTTAAAAGGCAGAATTTCGCAATTGGAAAGTGAGACAAGACAACTGAAGACCAAAAATGACCAGATTGAAAAGGAAAATCAAAAAATTATAGCCGAAAACCAAAACATTAAAGCCGAAAACCAAAACATTAAAGCCGAAAACCAGTCCTTAAAGGCTAGAATCGAACATTTAGAAACCAATGATCTCTCAAGACAACAAGAACAAATAAAACAAAGTCAAAAGACTGATAAAATAGAAGGAAACATGAAATATCTCAATGAGAGAGTGACAGACCAAGAAAACCGGTGTAGAAGAGACAACTTGAGAATCATTGGTATTCCAGAAAAGGCAGAAATTAATAGAAACTTGGACTCCATACTTAAAGAAATTATTCAGCAAAATTGCCCTGAAGTTCTACAACAAGAGGGCAATATAGACATTGAAAGGATCCATAGAACACCCTCTACACTGGACCCAGAAAAGTCAACACCCAGAAATATAATAGCGAAATTGAAGAGCTTTCAAGTCAAAGAAAAAATCTTACAAGAAGCCAGAAAGAGACAATTCAAATATCAAGGAGCACCAATCAGGATCACACAGGATCTGGCAGCTTCTACGCTAAAAGACTGAAAGGCTTGGAATACAATATTCAGAAAGGCAAGAGAACTGGGCCTTCAGCCACGAATCAACTACCCAGCAAAACTAACCATATACTTTCAGGGGAAAGTATGGGCATTCAACAAAATTGAAGAATTCCAAGGTTTTGCACAAAAGAGACCAGGACTAAATGGAAAGTTTGACACTCAACCACAAATATCATGAGAAACATGAAAAGGTAAATAAGAAACAGAGGGAAAAGAAAGAAAACTCATACTCTTTTAAGCTTGACTCTTTAAGGGCATAAATAAGATCAAATTATCTGTATTACTAGGTGGAGAAATGCTATGTATAATTCTCTGTAGTGAACTCTATACACTATTATAATATTCACTATTATAGCAACCAGAAGAATAATTCATAGAGAGAGGACAGGATACTAAATGGTCTAAGAAGACATGGGGGGTGGGAAAGAGGGGAGGAATAGTAGGGGACACCAAGAAAAATCCGAGTAAATAAGAAAAATGAGATATTCTATTACACACAAAGAGGGCGTGGGAAGGGGAGGGGATGAATAATATCATAAGAAGGAGAGGAAGAGAACATAATCAAACCTTACTCTCAGTGTAATCAACCCGGAGAAGGAAGAGTGGCCTTATTATCCATCTGGATAAAAAACTCTATCTAACCCTACTGAGAAAGTCAGAAGGGATAAACCAAAGGGAGCAAGGGAGTGGGGAGGACAAAAAAGGGAGGGGAGAAGAAGGGGGAGGGAATTCATTTGGTCTTTAAAAAAAAACAAAAATAGGGGAACAACAAGGGAGGGGGCAGAAAGGGAAGTCAATCAAGGGAGGGGATAAGAGATACCGGCTTAAAGCAAACCACTGGTGTAAAAGAAAATAGTGTAATAAGAAGGAGTGGGTCTAGGGGAGGATACAAAAATGTCAGTGAATACACAACTAACAATTGTAACTCTGAATGTGAACGGAATGAACTCACTCATAAAACAGAAGCGAATAGCAGAGTGGATCAGAAACCAAAATCCTACCATAGGTTGTTTACAAGAAACACATATGAGGCGGGTAGACACACACAAGTTCAAGGTTAAGGGTATGAGCAAAATCTTTTGGGCATCAAATGAGAAAAAGAAGGCAGGAGTGGCTATCATGATCTCTGACAAAGCCAAAGTAAAAATAGATATGATTAAAAAAGACAGGGAAGGTCATTACATCCTGATTAAAGGCAGTATAAACAATGAGGAAATAACACTGCTCAATACATATGCACCAAGCGGTATAGCATCCAAATTCATAAAGGAGAAATTGGCAGAGCTCAAGAAGGAAATAGATAGGAAAACCATAATAGTGGGAGATCTAAATATTCCTCTTTCAGATCTAGATAAATCAAACCAAAAAATAAATAAGAAAGAGGTAAGAGAGATGAATGAAGTCCTAGAAAAATTAGATTTAATTGATATGTGGAGAAAAATAAATAGGGACAAAAAGGAATACACCTTCTTTTCAGCTGCACATGGTACATTTACAAAGATTGACCATGTAATAGGGCATAGAATCATGGCAAACAAATGCAAAAGAGCAGATATAATAAATGCAACCTTCTCAGATCATAATGCAATAAAAATAATAATCAGTAAGGGCACCTGGACAGGCAAGTCAAAAACTAATTGGAAATTAAACAATATGATTCTCCAAAACCAAATTGTCAAAGAAGAAATCATAGAAACAATCAAAAATTTCATTGAAGAGAATCAAAATGATGAGACATCCTACCAAACTTTGTGGGATGCAGCCAAGGAAGTACTCAGGGAGAAATTTATATCCTTGAGTGCATATATTAACAAATTAAGGAGGGCAGAGATTAATGAATTGGGCATGCAACTTAAAAAATTAGAAAGCGAACAAATAAAAAACCCCCAGATGAAAACTAAATTAGAAATACTAAAAATTAAGGGAGAAATTAATAAAATTGAAAGTAAAAGAACTATTGAATTAATAAATAAGACTAGAAGCTGGTATTTTGAAAAAACAGATAAAATAGACAAAGTACTAGTCAATCTAATAAGAAAAAGGAAAGAAGAAAACCACATTGACAGTATTAGAGATGAAAAGGGAGACCTCACCTCTAATGAAGGGGAAATTAAGGCAATCATTAAGAACTATTTTGCCCAATTATATGGCAACAAATATAATAATTTAGGAGATATGGATGAATATTTACAAAAATATAAATTGCCTAGATTAACAGCAGAAGAAATAGAATACCTAAATAATCCCATATCAGAAATAGAAATTGAACAAGCCATTAAAGAACTCCCTAAGAAAAAATCACCAGGACCTGATGGATTCACAAGTGAATTCTATCAGACATTCAAAGAGCAACTAATCCCAATACTATACAAATTATTTGATATGATAAGCAAAGAAGGAGTCCTATCAAATTCCTTTTATGACACAAATATGGTACTGATTCCAAAGCCAGGGAGATCAAAAACAGAGAAAGAAAACTACAGACCAATCTCCCTAATGAACATAGATGCAAAAATCTTAAATAGAATACTAGCAAAGAGACTCCAGCATGTAATTAAGAAGATCATCCACCATGATCAGGTGGGATTTATACCAGGAATGCAAGGATGGTTCAACATTAGGAAAACCATCCACATAATTGACCATATCAACAGTCTAACAAACAAAAACCACATGATTATCTCAATAGATGCTGAAAAAGCCTTTGACAAAATACAGCATCCATTCCTATTGAAAACACTGAAAAGTATAGGAATAGAAGGACCTTTCCTAAAAATAATAAACAATATATACCTAAAACCATCAACAAGCATTATATGCAATGGGGATAAATTAGAAGCCTTCCCAATAAGATCAGGAGTGAAACAAGGATGCCCATTATCACCTCTATTATTCAACATAGTACTAGAAACACTAGCAATAGCAATTAGAGAAGAAAAAGAAATCAAAGGTATCAAAATAGGCAATGAGGAGACTAAGCTATCACTCTTTGCAGATGATATGATAGTATACTTAAAAAATCCTAGAGAATCAACTAAGAGGCTGGTAGAAATAATCAACAACTTTAGCAAAGTGGCAGGATACAAAATAAATGCACATAAATCATCAGCATTTCTATACATTTCCAACACATTAGAACAGCAAGAGGTAGAAAGAGAAACACCATTTAAAATCACCCTAGACAATATAAAATACTTGGGAATCAATCTAACAAAACAAACACAGCTATTATACGAAAACAACTACAAAACACTTTCCAAACAAATAAAACTGGA
>NC_058132.1:432083382-432123346 GCF_016433145.1 Gracilinanus agilis
TCAAAGGAAATAATGAAAAAAAAAATGTGAAGGAAGGGGGCCTAGCAGTACCAGATATCAAACTATACTATAAAGCAGCAGTCATTAAATCAATATGGTACTGGCTAAGAGATAGAAGGGAGGATCAGTGGAATAGACTCGGGGTTAATGATGTCAGCAAGACAGTGTATGATAAACCCAAAGAGCCCAACTTTTGGGACATGAATCCACTATTTGACAAAACCTGCTGGGAAATTTGGAAAAAAATATGGGAGAGATTAGGTTTAGATCAACATCTCACACCCTACACCAAGATAAATTCAGAATGGGTGAATGACTTGAATATAAAGAGGGAAACTATAAAGAAGTTAAGTGAACACAGAATAGTATACTTGTCAGATCTCTGGGAAAGGAAAGATTTTAAAACTAAGCAAGAGTTAGAGAAAATTACAAAATGTAAATTAAATTTTTTTGATTATATTAAACTAAAAAGCTTTTGCACAAACAAAAACAATGTAGTCAAAATCAGAAGGGAAACAACAAATTGGGAAAAAATCTTTATAACAAAAAACTCTGACAGGGGTCTAATCACTCAAATATACAAGGAGTTAAAGCAACTGTATAAAAAATCAAGCCATTCCCCAATTGATAAATGGGCAAAAGACATGAATAGGCAATTTTCAGATAAAGAAATCAAAAGTATCAAAAAGCACATGAGAAAGTGTTCTAAATCTCTAATAATTAGAGAAATGCAAATCAAAACAACTCTGAGGTATCACCTCACACCTAGCAGATTGGCTAAAATGAAAGAAGGGGAGAGTAATGAATGTTGGAGGGGATGTGGCAAAATCGGGACATTGATGCATTGCTGGTGGAGTTGTGAAATAATCCGGCCATTCTGGATGGCAATTTGGAACTACCCCAAAGGGCTATAAAAGACTGCCTGCCCTTTGATCCAGCCATACCATTGCTGGGTTTGTACCCCAAAGAGATCATAGATAAACAGACTCGTACGAAAATATTTATATCTGTGCTTTTTGTAGTGGCAAAAAACTGGAAAATGAGGGGATGTCCTTCAATTGGGGAATGGCTGAACAAATTGTGGTATATGCGGGTGATGGAATACTATTGTGCTAAAAGGAATAATAAACTGGAGGAATTCCATGCAAATTGGAGAGACCTCCAGGAAGTGATGCAGAACGAAAGGAGCAGAGCCAGAAGAACATTGTACACAGAGACTGATATACTATGGTAAAATCAAATGTAATGGGCTCCTGTACCAGCAGCACTGCAATGACACAAGACAGCTCTGAGGGATTTATGGTAAAGATGCTACCCACATTCAGAGGAAGGACTGCAGGAGAGGAAACATATAAGATAAACAATTGCTTGAATGCATGGGCTGAGGAGGACATGAATGGGAAATAGACCCTGAACAAGGACACATGGTACAACCAGTGGAAATGTGCGTTGGCCATGGGTGGGGGGAGAGTGGGGGGTGAAGGGGAAAGTAGGGGCATAAAGTATGTAAACAGATTAAAAATGAATATTAATAAATGTCTAATAAAAAAAATGATAATTGGGGTAAAATCGAATGTAATGGTCTTCTGTACCAGCAGCAATGCAATGACACAGGACAGCTCTGAGGGATTTATGGTAAAGAACGCTACCCACATTCAGAGGAAGAACTGTAGGAGAGGAAACATATAAGAAAAACAACTGCTTGAACGCATGGGTTGGGGTGGACATGATTGGGGGTGTAGACTCGAAACTACCACACCAATGCAACTATCAAGAATTTGGAAATTGGTCTTGATCAATGACACATGATAAAACCAGTGGAAATGTGCGTCGGCATGGGTGCGGGTGGGGGTGGTGCGGGGGGTGAAGGGGAAAGTAAGAGCATGAATCATGTAACCATGTTAAAAACAAATATTAATAAATGTTTAAAAAATGATAAAAAAAAAAGAGAGAGACTCTGTGACTGAAGCTTTTGCTTCATACGTCTCCTGGGCCTTCGGGCCTTGGCCCTCAGCTCAAGGCTTGGCCTTTTTCCAATTGAGAATTAGTTAGATCTGCTTTGGTTAAATCAAGGACCTAAGCAAATTATTTAGTATGTCTGGTTAATTATCTTACCTTATCCTCTCTCTAAATTTCTTAATTTCTCTCTCTCTTCTCATTTGTAAACTTCCATAAAAGTCATCTTAACTTGAAGTTATTCTTTAATTGGGAATTGATAATTACTCAATTCCCTGGCAACCAAACCTTTTAATATTCATACAATTAAAAACCCCTTTTTCCCCCTTACATTATGAAAATGTATGTCTCATTCTGTATCCTGGGCCCATTATAGCTCTATCACAAGATAAGTAATGTTATTGGTCCTGTGGTATTATGGTTGTATGAAGATGGGATTGATTCTCCCCTTGCCTACTTTTAAATTTAATCAACCAAAAGCTAAGTAGGGGAAGTCAGCAAGCCACTTATTAAAGTGGGTGACAACTCCAGAAGTGACTGACTACCTCCTGGGCAGTGCTAAACAAATTTAAAGACTATAATTGGCCCCCATAAAGTGGATGAAAGAACAGGAAGGGACGTAAAAAAAAGGACCATAAAAGATGATGAACTTCCTGTGTCTTTGTCCTGAATTTTCGGGTTAGAGGATCTTGGGACTGGAACTGCGACTTGGATATTCTCCTTTGGAACTTAGACCAGGGTGAGTGAGAAGCTGACCCTCTTTTCCTGGCTTCTGGAGTGATTAATTCTGGAGAGGTCTCCCCTTCTTGGAAGAGGCCATGTGGTTTGAACCCTTTTTTAATTCATGACCAAGTCCTCCTGCTGAGGGGCTAATGAACCTTGTCTGGGTTGAAGCCCGGCACCAGAGCAAATATTTAGTGTGGTAGGATAGACATCTCTTCTATCCTCTTTTTCATTTCTCTATTTTCACTCTCTCCACATTTCTTTGTAAATAAAAGCTATTGAAAGTCAATTTGACTTGAGCTATAATATTTTAAAATTGGCCACTACAGTATTATAGTAGAATTCTTATATATTTAGTCCAACCATAAAATTTAATTCCTTACATTTCATAAATAAGCTCGATCGAATTGTCTTTCAAAGTTGTTTCTCTTCACAATGTTGTAGTTATTACAAAAACTGTGCCTCTGTTTTTGTTCACTTAATAGTGAACATCAGTTGATACCAATCTTCCCAAGATACTCTGCAATCCTTTTTATCATTTCTTATGGGATAATAATATTCCATTCCATTCATATTCCATAATGTTTTCAACTATAACAGACTTAATAAGCACCCCTGTTAGTTTCTGGGTCTTTGCTACAACAGAAAGTTCTGTCATAAGTATTTTTGTTTCTGTAATTATTTCTAATAACTGATATGACCTAACCATGGATATTTTTATCTAGTAATTTATACCAGTATTTACTTCTGAAAAGAATGTACTGTCTGTTTTCATAACTAATATTTCAAATATTTTCTGTTTTCTGTTCTTATCTTTAATGGAATTTTTCTTCCCACAAGATTCTATTGGTAATATAGAGAAAAGCTGATAACTTAAATAAGTTTGCCCTGTTATTAGGCAGAAGTCATAAATTCTTTAAATCTAATCCTTAGTCATATCTCTAGAGTTCTAAAAGTGGACCATCACTTCATCTGCAAAAAAGCAAATAATGTTTCGTTTCAACCCAAGGTCTCAATTTCCTTTTCTAGCCAGATAACCAGCCCCATACGTAGCATTACATCACATAGTAGTTAGAAGAGATATCTTAACTTTATCCTTGATCTTTCATGAAAGGAAAAGGAAATAAGGGGGGAAAAAGTAGTATTTCTTTAAGTGTCTACAATGTGCCAGGCGCTATACTGTGCTTTACAAATATTATTTCATTTGATATTCACAACAAACTTCTGAGATAGAAGCTATTATTAGATCCATTTTACAGTTGAAAAATTGAGGCAGAAAGAAGTGCCTGTATAGGGTAAGTCTCTGAGGCTAAATTTGAACTCAAAGTTTCTCGACTCCAGGCCCATCACCATATCCACCAAGTCACCCTGCTGACTAATATCTAAGGATGTTAACTCTTGTCTTCAGATATTTTGGTGCATTTACCATATTAAGAGAAGGTTCACTTATTCTTATACATTGTTTTATTTTGCTTTTTTCACCTCATTTTGGCATTTTTAATAGAAATGGATATTGAAATTTCCAAAAGCTTTATATAATCTTTATACAACTTTATACAAGTTGATATAATGCAAAGTTTGTTTTTGTTAATAATATTATCTATGTTAGTAATTTTCCTTATATTGAAACATAATATTTCTACTATAAATCAAACTTGATAAGTGTATAAATAAGCTTTTTAATATGTTGTACTTTTTTGTGCTAACATCTTACTCCATTTTTTAGCATTAGTATTCATTAGCAATATAGATATATAGTTTTATTTTTCTGTTTTGTCTTTGTCTCTCTTTGGTTTAAGTTGTAATGAATCAATACATATATTTATTGTCTACTGTGAGCCAGTGCTAGGGAATACAAGTAAAATAAATGAAAAATCTCTACTCACAATGAGCTTGCATATTGAGAAAATATTTGTATCTCAACAGGAATTTGATTTTGCAAATTGTTCTTATAATAATGGAATTGTTCTCTAGTTCACATGAAAATCCCTGGTGTAATGGGTTGTTTGTGTTTTTCTCCTCTTTGAGAACTCCTTTATGACATCTTCAATTTATTTTTGAGATTGGACTAAATTATCTATTTCTGGTTCTAATGAATTCAATATTTTATGTTTTATGAATATTAACCCATTTCCTTTTAAAATTAGTATTGCTAATATATAATAGAAGAAATAATATATAATAGAAGAAAAGTTTCCTCTTCATTTGTTGTTAATATTCTCTTTTAATCTTTGAGACTAGCAATTTGTCTTTATGCTGTTTTTAACCAAACTAACAATTTAATTTTTACTTTTCCCCTCCACCCTCCTAAAAAAAAAAATCAGCTCATAATTTTACGAGGTCCATGAAATTTTTGCTTTCAATTCTGCTAATATCTTCTTTGACTTTTCAGAATTTCTATTGTGGCATTTATTTGAGATTCTAATGCTGTTTTTTCTATGGGTTTTTTGTTGTTGTTATTTTAAAGTTGTAAGCCAAGTTCATGTAAATTGGTACTTAGAGCAACAAATTTTCTCCTAAGAAATGTTTCAGCTGAATCCAAAATGATTTTTTTTTAATTTTTTGAAATTATTTAGTCTAAATATAATTTGAATTTTTTTCCAAAGACTCTTAAATGATTAATTTTTTTTATGTTGTGACCTGCAAAGTATGTTCAAGATTTCTATTTTTCTGAATTTTGTAGAAAATTTTTTATACACTAAGCATATGGTCAATTGTAAAAATATAATTCTATAAATAAAATTGTTGAGAAATGTAGGTTCTAGTGTCTTCCTACTCAGTAAGTCAGACATCTATCATATCAAATTTTTCTAAAATTCTATTCAGATCTTTATTTTTTTCTTTTATCTGTCTATTTTTTTCTTTTATCTGTCTAGATCTAAGAAGGATACACTGAGGCCCTATTATTACCATTGCCTTTAAAAATAATGTAGTTTACATTTTTATCTTTTAACCTTCAATATTGTTTCAGTTGCTATAACTGCTTTCATTTTTTGTTCCATTCTGCATAAATCCTTATTTAAAGTCAGAAGCTGATGATTGAAACTGTAGGAATAAGTTAGGGATAGTGTCTTGATTTCTAGGGTTAGATGAAGGAAGGGAATTTTGAGATAAGTCCTGGGAAAGGATTCTGGGTAGAAAGAAATTTTGAGTCTACAACTGGAAATAACTGAACTTCACTTCCTTCTTGGATTTTGACCAAGCTGGAGAGAGGTTTTGTCTCAGCCTACAATTCCCATCAAGCTGAAAGAGGAGTTTTGTTCTAAGAAATTCTCCCTGGAAAGTCGGGATTTTTGTGGAGAAAATCTTTTACATCCAGGTAGAGGGTTTGCTTGGAAGAAACTAATTTCCCTGAAACCAGTCTTCATCAGGCAGTGATCTATCTAGCAGAATTCCTATTGGCTAAGGTAATTCAAAGCTTTCCACCTATAACTTTGAGTTACTTAATATATAGCAACCAAACTCAGAGGTTTTTTCCCTTTCTTTCCTATTAATTATTGGTATTAAGTTACATTAAGTCAAATAGGATTCAGCAATTTTCTTAGATAGCATAGGGAGGACTAAGCAGGGCCTAAAGAAGAAAATGAAGCCTCTCCTTTCACACAACACATAGTTGGGTAGAGTTAGTTTCGATAGATTTAGGGTCATACCTACCAGTTCCTTTTATTCCTTTATTTAAAATAAACTTCATTTTTCATAAACCAAGGGGTTTGTGCTTCACTGGCCCTGGGGAGTTCCTAAGTGGGTTGTAATATCTGATATCCTACTCTAGGTCTCTTCGATAATTCAAAACTTTACATTTTCATTCCTCTTTTTCACTAATTTGATTGTTTTTTTGCCTGATGGTATCATTGGGTTCTGTTTGTTCTAATTTTGAAGGAATTCATAAATTGAGTAAACTTTCCATGATCTATTCTGTGCTTTTTATTTTCCTTCCAAGTCCTCCCTCTCACATTCCCTTAGCAAGATATTTACTTTTCAATATTTTAATTACCTCTCTAAGATTATAGGATGCAGAGAAGGTACTGTTGCTCATTATTGGGAGATTCCTAAATTTTTGTTATTGTTACATTTATAATTTGATAATCTGTTATTTCTCCCTTTTGTTGATTAAGTGTTTTTGTTGTCATTTTCTTTGATTAAATATGTATCATTTCTATGATTTATTCTGACCTAATAATGTGGTCCATAAAATGCATATTTAAAATCTATGCTTTCCTACATATTCATGAGGTTTTTAGGCTCTAATACATAGTTTAGAAAAGTTCTGAATAAAAAAAAAGCTGCATACAGCTGAGGACATGTATATTCATTTCTATTTTTATTCAGTAATCACCAGAGATCAATCATATATAACTTTCCTAAAATTCTATTCTGATTCTTAACATTTATTTTTGTTGTTAGATTTCCTAGAAAAAAGGACATTGATCTCCTCAATTATTAGAATGTTACTGACAAAATTTATCCTTGTAATTTATTAAATTAAATTTTACTTCATTTACATAGATTCATCTGTACTGAATTAGGAAAATATAGAAGATCAAGTAGCAGTTGCATGGCTTTGACTCTGAAAGTGGGGTGGTATTATAGGTCCACCCAACCCAGTCAGAAGCCTACAGAGAAATAACTATGGGGGATAGCTGGGTAGCTGAGTGGACTGAGAACCAGGCCTAGAGCCTGGAGGTTCAAATCTGGCCTCAGACACTTCCTAGCTGTGTGACTCTGGGCAAGTCACTTAACTCCCATCACCTAGCCCTTACAGCATTTTGAGTAAGTATTTTAAAAAAAAGGGGGGGGGGGGCGTCTGCTTTGCTTTAACAGCAAGAATATGCAAAAAAAGACACAATAGTAATAGATACATAAAAATAGATGCTGTTAACTTCTCCAGATCTGACTTTCTCCATCTCCATATGGAAATGCCTCCACTTATCAGGGTAGGATGTGGTGAAGGGCACTGTGATTCACAAGGTCTTCAAAAATTCAACAACTCAGGACAGTCCTGACTGTCCATGGCTGGTACTTTTTACACAGGTGGGTGATTCAGAAACTGCTTCCTGAGAAGCTAGAGCAATAAGTCCCAAGGACAGCTTTGTCTCCTTTAGAAAAAGCTAATTCCTGAAGGAGGGAAAGAGAAGGGCACAAGTATATTCTCTACTTTGGATGAGGAGAAAGAAGTAAATCATACCTGAGATTCTGAAATAGCTCAATACTAAATATATCTACAGAAAGTAGCAACAGGACACAAAAAAATACCAAGCATGGCTCAGTATTCTCTCCAAAAGTTTACAAGAGTCCTGAGCTGACTCAAAGGCAAATCAGAAAGTAAGGCTAGAAGAATTAGCAAACAAACAAAACAAAAAATCCCATTATAAAGATGTTATGATAACAGAGGCACTCACAAGACAAACCCAGAAGAGAATGACACCAAAATATCTTTTTAAAAGCTTCAAAGAAAACCAGAACTTGAGCACAAATTCAACCATAATACTGAAAAAAGATGAATCATGAGTTAAAAAAAGGATATATAACTTAAATGAGATTTGGAAGAAAGAACTAGAAAGAAAATTAATAGCAGGACAAAAATCTAACAAAATCCTGACTAACAACAAACTCCCTGTAAATTGGAAATTATTAAAAAGAAGCCAAGGATTCTAGCAGGTAATAATGACAATGGGCATAGTACAGAGATGGCATGGACACTGTTCCTCTAACCCAGGCAAACTGTAAACAGGGAAATTCCCTTGCTCCTTTCAGTCCTGGTGACTCCTAACCCAAGAATATCTGATAAATCTTGTAAGGCCCAGAGATTAGTATCATCTTTAAATAGTCCTTTAGTTTGAAATGGATATGGAGATGCACCTCCAGGCTATACCTTGATATCATCAAGTTGTATCTCAGACATCTATCTGTCCTCTGAACTATGAGGGCCACCCCCTACGTCTTCAGGCAGACCTGGCCAGATGACACACCCCCAAATGCCTCAGTGGTTACCACACTAGAGTCACATCTCCACGGTAGTAAAGAATATAAAACCCCCTAAACTGAAGCATTCTGGGAGCAACCCCCGAGGGTTGTTCCACTCACACAGTTAACTGGGGGAGACAGCTGTTCCATCCATGCTGCCCCCCCCCAAGGAACAGCTCCCCATCTTGCTGTTCCACCTTGCTTGCTATCCCACCTTGCTATTCCACCTTCCTATCCTCCTGGCCATTCTCAACATTACTTTCCAAATTAATAAATTTCTCTTTTTAACTTTTAAGCTAAGTTTCAGAGTCCTGCATTCTTGCAAAAGGTATCCTTCCTGAACCCAGGGGTTCACAATTGTACCCCACAACATCTGGTTGTAACCCCATAACAATAAGAAATACTCAAATAAAAGTCCAAAGACACAATATTTTGCTTACCCAGAAAATTTAGGTACTATCTCACAACAGAAAAAAATTAACCTTTAATAAAACAGAGGACTTAAACATTCAAGACGAAAAATGAAATTCTGAAATACAAAAGGAGCCAAGAAAAATATAAAAACATAAACAAGAATTAATTGGGGAAATGGTCCATGTGTCTCCTCAGAACCATAACATCAGAGATCAGAAGGGGAGTCTTTCTCTAATAACGGCGCCTAATAAGACTTTTGAATGTTTTTGTTAGTTTTGATGAGCCTAAAAAAAGAATGGAGGAAGAAGAGTAAAAGGAATTATCTTATACTATTTTCATGGTCAAGTACAAATGAGGAGGAAGAAGTTAAGGGAGCAGGCAAATTTCACTTTCATCTTTATTGGTCAAAGAAAGGAAATATACACACACCACATTTCTCATGTATAGAAATACATTTCACTCAACAGGAAAATGGAAGGGAAAAGGAAGAAGAAAGAAAAAAAACAAAAAGAAAGGTCTATTAAAAACTTCAGTTTTCAATGCTTTCCTGATTAATATTGTCAATGTGAAATCTAGAAACCCCCAAACTTCTAGCCACCTGGAATCTGAAACCGTCCCCAAGTCCAGTTAGCATGAAAGTTGAATACCTCAAGGTTGACCCTGTCACATGAGAATTTCTGGGAAAGTCCAACTTCAAAAATATTAACAATAGACCTTGAAGTATTTTAGGTGGAGCTAGCAATCTTTTTTTTGTTTGTTTTTTCTTTCTTTTTAAACATTTATTAATATTTGTTTTTTTGAAAAGTTAACACGGTTACATAATTCATACTCTTACTTTCCCCTCCCCCCTATAGCTGATGTACATTTCCCCTGGTTTTAACATGTGTCATTGATCAAGACTTATTTCCAAATTGTTGATAGTTGCATTGGTGTGGTAGTTTCAAGTCTACATCCCCAATCATGTTCGCCTCAACCCATGTGTTCAAGCAGTTGTTTTTCTTCTGTTTCCACTCCTGTAACAGTTCTTCCTCTGAATATGGGTAGCGTTCTTTTCCATAAATCCCTCAGAATTGTCCTGGGTCATTGCATTGCTGCTAGTACAGAAGCCCATTACATTCTATTTTACCACAGTGTATTGGTCTCTGTGTACAATGTTCTTCTGGCTCTGCTCCTTTCATTCTGACCTGGTAGTTTCTCCCTTTCTGTCAAAGACCTTTTGTGTCCACTGTAAAGCATCAGCCTCTCCCTGATAATCCTGTCTAGAACTTCACATTTTCTTTGTAGTCACAGTAAAGCCAATCAACCATACTCTCCTTTCCTGACATCCCCAAGAGGAATATAAGTTCTCCAAATTCTTTGGAGCTGTCAATCTAGCACGGTTGACACTCCCAAAAGTCAGTAGCCAGAGTGACCAGAGTCTCAGGATTCTGTGTGGGTTTTGAGCATACAACTCTGTATGGAGGCCTTGAGGACATGTACGGAACTGAACCTTTCTCCTGATTAAAGATGTGGGTTTTCTGACTATTTAATAGTCCTGTGTTTTTTCCAGTTTAACAATATATATCCAGTCTAGAAGTTTAAAAGAATAAAATAGTTTCTAAAATTATTCCATAATAAATTAGCTATCATCAAATGACAAACGGAAATATGCACTGTGTAAAAATATATACACAACCTGCGACATATTACCTACTTTCTTTGGGAGGGAGGGAGGAAGGGGAAGAGAAGGAAAGAACATGGATTGAAAAATGTCAGAAAACTATTATTAAAAATTGTGTTGACAAAGAAAAAAGTTTTTAAAAATAAATCATCAAAAATTCAACAAAACTAAAGAGAACCCAAAAAATATTCTAAATAATTCTCCCATTTTAAAGATAAAATTCATTATATAATGTGATGGATGCTCTTTCAAAAAAATATTCCTGGCTTTTGATGCTATTAAAATTATTATCAGCAAAGTAAAGTTCCTAGATAACCCCAAGGGATTCATGATAAAAAATGCTACCCATAGTCAAAGAAAGAATTGTTGGGGTCTAACTGCAGCTCAAAACATGCCATCTGTCACTTTATTTCTTTCTTGAGTTTTTATTTTATGTGTGACATAAGCCTTCTTTCATAGCACAAGGAATATGAACATATGTATTGCATGAAAGCACTGGTATAACACATATCAGACTATTTAACACTTTGCAGGAGAGAGGGAGGGAGAAAAAGGAGAAAATCTGAATCACAAACTGTTAGAAAACATTGTCAAAAATTGTTTCTACAATGATACATGTATAACCCAGTGGAACTGCTTGTCAGCTCCAGGAGAGGGGAGGGAAGAGGGGCCCAGGAAAAGAACATGAAATCATGTAACCATGGAAAAATAGTCTTAATTAATTGATTGATGGGGGGGAGAGGGTAAATTATTTCTAGATGTGTTTTTAAAAAAAATAAGTTATAAAAAATTCATAGAGCTAAAGAGAAACCCCAAAATATCCTCATTAAATAATTTTCTCCCATTTTAAAGATAAATTTCATTACAGAATATCGATGCTCTCTCAGAAAGATATTCCTGCTATTTTGATGCTATTAATTTAGCATTCTAATTTATCCCTTCCCTTTTACCATGATTATCTAAGCACACTATGATGTTTTAATGTGTTGTAAATTACTTTAAGTATGCCAACCTCATTAAAAAAAGAGAATTTTATTGAAACATGGTATGAAATGCCAAAATCTGCATAATCTTTCTCTAGCACCAAAAACATGATACTTACACAAGTAATAAGTTTAACTCACTGAATTTCAAAAACAGTTCCTTCCATTAGGACAGCAATCTAAATGAAACGGTAAATAGTTATATTCTGGTACTATCTTAATAACGGAACTTAGAATTCTCCCCACAAAAAAAAAAAAGGTAAAATGCTTCATAGAAACAAATATATTTTAAGTTGGTAGTTTTTCATTCACATTCTATTATCCAAGGTTTATTCATTTTATACCAATACACACTAACAACTACTGTCTTTCCTGGTTATTTTTGGTAATCAAAATCAATAAACTGGTGTTCTTGAGCAAGATTCATAAGTTAGAATCAGAAAAGACTGAATTAACTTCCAGACAAGATGGCTGCCTTCAGAGATGCTTCAAACCCTCAACCCAGCTTCCACAGACTTAATTTCACCAGATCATATAAAAGAAATTCAATAAGAGAGTGATTTCTATCCCAGAACCATTAAAAACCAGCATTAGCAACAGCAAGGGGGACTGGCAACACCAGCATATAGTTAATTAAGTTTGTAGCCTTCCCACCTACAACCATAACAAATCACCAGCAGAGGTAACTAACCTTACTTCCTCAAAGCATCACAGATAAGCCAGAAAATAATGTAGTGTATAAGGCAACTAAATAAGCACCAGAGGGGGTAGAAAACTCCAGTGCATTCAAAGAGCCCCAGGATGGAGACTGTGAAATCACCAGGATGAGGCAGCATCCTGGACAACAAGGTATTATAGCCAGACCCAAGGACTCTGAGATCCCTAGCACTCTGTCCTGAGAAGGAAAGCTATGTAAGTCCCTGAAGGTACAGACTCTGAACATTAAACTAGGACCTCCCCATCTAACTTCAAAAAGGTAGAGGTAATGTTGTAAGGAAGATTATTACTTAGTTATTAGCTTAGTATTAGTATTAGGCTTAGCAGGAAGGGCTGGAGAATTCCACATGGAATGGGGAAGCAGGAAGTAGCTCGGACTCTCTTAGAAAGACTCCATGGTGGTTGGGACAGGCAGTAACTGATTCCCTGGGAGACCTCAGAGCTTGTGGAGTTGCACCCTGATTCCCTGGGATCCTGGACTGTGGTGAAGGTTGGACATCTATCCTGCACAACAGCACTGAGTAGGGAGTGATCTGCGATCCGGTGGACAGCTTGCAGACTCCTCTTCCTACTGGGCTGCTTTGGACCATCTGTTCTGGAGGAGTTGGTTCCTGGCATCTTGAAAACATCCCTGGACTCTACTGTGAGGATTCCCACTCCAGTCCTGTTATTCTCTGGGCCCTGCCTGGCTTAGGTCTTAGATTAGTATAGATAAGTCCCTCCCTTGACCCTGTGGTTTGCCCTTAGCTAGTTAGTGTAGAATCCCTTATTCCCATCCTTTATTATTCTTTCCCTCAATTAAACTGTTATAAACCTTGCCTTTACTTGATGGCTTCCATAGGCCTAGTCTTGATACTGCAGAGTGGTAGCTGGGCCCAACTGCCACCTCAGTAGTAGTCACTTCCTTGGCAGTAAAACCTGGTCTCCCTACCTTGTTTTGGTCCTGTCATCTGTCATTCCTATATAGGTATATCTAAGGGGGAAAAATGAAATAAGAATTTTAAAATAAAATCTCTATATAAAAGAGCTAGATTAATAGTTTAGAAGAGGAAAACTATCAAATGGAAGGAGGCAGGTGTACCTAACATGAGTTATCTCATGATTATCTTTTTTTTTAATCATAAAAAGCATGTATTTAATACCAAAGAAAACATAAAATGTAAAAGATACCATGGTGGCAAACCTGACATGTGTGCCAGAGAAGGCACACAGAGCCCTCTCTATGGGCATGTGAGCCATCGCAGTCAAGAGTTCATTACTAGAAAGAGGGACTCAGGGGCCAAGTTGCTCCCTTCACCATGCTTGAAGACATTTTTTCACTTCACACACCCCTCTGCCCAGCAACCTAATGGGAGCACTTTCTCTCTGTCTGGGGTGGAAGGCTATATAACTCAGTCTCAGTGGGGTGGGACATGGCACACAGTCTCTAAAAGGTTCACTATAATTGCACTAGAACATTGAATAGAGGAGTGAAGTAAACATGCCCACTTTCTGCACTGTTATTTGGTAAAGTTTTGGGAATGGTAGCAATAACGAAAAGACAAGAGAAAGATATTAAAGGCTTAAAGATAGATAAGGAAATAAAACTGTCCCATAAAATTATCTCTATCTGTTGTTATGACATATATAACTTTATTGTACATGTTGTTACACCAGTACTTGGAAAATTCTAGAGAATCAACAAAGATACTGCAAAGTTGCAATTTATAAAATAAAATGTCAAAAATCAGCATCATTTCTATATAATAAAAAATCATAAGAAGCAATAATAGAAAGAAAAATCCCATTCCAAACAATACATATCAAAATTCAAAGTGCTCTTAAAGAAATAAAGAACAACTTAACTAGCTAGAAGAATAACTAGTATTCTTGATTAAGTCAATTATATTATATTATCAATATAATAAAGATGGCACTACCAAAATTTATCTACCCTTTTCATGCTATACTACCAAACAGATTACTAAAATTTTACATCTGATAAAATAACAACGAAATTTACAATTTTCAAAAGAATTACAAAGTATTCACAACCCCATCAAAGAATATTCTAAATCACTAATAATAAGAGAAATGAAAATCAAAATAAATCTGTGATTTCATCTCATACCATACAAACTGGCAAAAATGACCCCAAAATGGCAGTAGTCAACATTGGTGTTATGGAACCATAAACCCAATGATACACTGTTGGAGCTATAAGGTGGTACAACCATTTTGGAAAATAATTTTGATTTATGTAAATGAAGTGAATAAAAGTATCCCTTTAAGTCAGGGACTTAATAGTTTATAGCCTTATAGTTTATAGCCTAAGGAAGCCTTAGAGGTGGTTACCAAAATATTTATAACAGCATTTTTTGTGAGAGCAGAGAAATGGAAACAAAAATACAACAATTGGGTATTAGTCAAACAAACTGGAGTATGTGAATATAATGAAATAGTATTGTCCTTTAAAGAAATGATGTGAGGAATACAGAAGTATGGAAAGATTTACATGAACTGATGTAGGGCAAAGTAAGCTGAGCCAATATAATTGGCCAATAAAATAAAACAATAACTACAATGATGTAAATGTAAAGAACAACCACACATACAAAAATCAAAAGTGAATACAGCAAAATTATAAAAATTAAAGCAGGAGTCAAATGAAGAGATATGAGAAGACACCACCAATACACATCCTTCAGCAAGATAGGAAAAGCCCAAGTATTACAAAGTGTACATGTTTTCAAACTTTTCAATGTATCAGTATATTGTATTGATTTTTTTCTTCTTTATTATTTGTTTTAAGGGATGGCTCTCTGGGAGGGGGAGATACACATTGTAAAACAATGATAATGTAAATAACAGAAGACAGTAATAAAATCCCATTTTTTAAAAAATGAAGGTTTCAGAGAACAGATAACAAAACCTATCTCCCCACACAGAATGTTGTATATACATTATTGGATGGGATAAATGTTATCAAATGATTTACTTACTTTAATCAGACATAACCAAATTCCAAATTGTATTTATAGAATACCTTTATGTATATAATATTAGAATAGAATAGGAACCTTTACATATGTTCTAATATGTATATCTTATTTTGCTCAAATATCTTAAAAATCTTTATAAATGCTAATCAAATAAATATGGCTATATGTACACCACTCTGTATGAAATCCTAATTAAACAGCTAACTACAAAGGTGGTAAATAGATGTAATCATACAGTATTTTTAAAATAGGCTTTATTTAAGCAATTCTGCAAAGAGAACTCCCAGAAAAAAAATTGTATAAGGAAATTCTAGAGTACAATTTTTAGAGTGAGAAAGGTTTGAGTTTAAATAGTACCTCAGGCATTTGCTAGCTGTGTGATCCTAGACGAGTCACTTAAAAGTTTTGGGGCCTCAGTTTCTATATGTGTAAAAATGAGATAATATTAGCACCCAACCCATTAGGATGTTTTGAGAATTAGATGAAAGAATGAAAGGCAGCATTCTTTGAGTCCTAGGACCTGAGTTCCAATGCCATCTGAGTTCTGCCACTTACTTATTTGTGGGCCTTTAAGCAAAGTCACTCAAACTCTATGATCCTCAGGTTCCTCATTTGGAGTACTAGATACCCTCTCAGGTCCTTCCCAGCTTTAATCTACAATTTGAAGGAAAGAAGATCTTTAAGTTTTAACTGTTGTTATTACTGCTACTTAAGCTATCTTATCTATTTTATTATCTATTAGAAGGCATTAGATGAAAGGTAAATTTATGAGCACATGTTTCCTAGGCTGGAGATAATTATATACTTAAAAAAATGAGACAACTAAAACAATTAGTTATGATTTAACTTAGCTAATATTCTCCTTCAAACCAAGTATGTAAATAGCTTCTCCAAAGGATCAAGCCTGAACTCAAAGATAACAGTAGGAAATTGCATTCAAAACTATATAAAAATTTAAATTTCAGAGTTCTTCTGAAAAGTAGTTAAATAAGTATCAAACACATACAATCTGTCTGGATTTTCCAAATCAATGAAAGTACAAACCTACGGCAGAGTTTTTTGACCAATCAACAAGAATTAAGCGATGTTAACCTAATATTAATCACTGGGAGAGAGGGTAAGAGAAAAGTAGTGTCAATAAACTAAATTAGGCAAAAAAAAGTCCTTCTCCACAAAGAAATTGCATTATGCCAAATCACCATGTAAGGCTATAGCTATACAATACAAAACTAATTCAATCAAAAACTCAACAATCATCCCTATACTTTTTGAAATACGATTCAACAACTATACTGAATTTTAGCCATCATAAAGCATATGTCCTATATAAGTAGATGAAAATTTGTTCCATTTAACATATTATTTTCTATATTTAATACTAACAACATATTTAAATAGAAAGGCCATAAAGTACAGAAGGGATGAAATGGAAGAAAAGTAAGGGGTGGAAGATCAAGTAAAGGGCAAGTGTATGGGGTGTTCAGGAAGGACTAGCATCTCTGATGGGAGGGCTTAACAAGCCCTTTTTTAGGGATGCTCATCCACTTTTGGTGTCCACCTTTCACCTAATTCATACCAGCAGATCCAAAAACTAGCATGCTCAGTGGCAACACTGATAAAACTGCCTCAATAGGTGGGCTAAGCCAGGTTATGGGTAACCAACAGACCTCAAAACCATTGGTCAATCAGGGGTGTGTCTACCTAAAGCATGTGAAGACTTCCCCTACCAGAATGGGAAGATTGAGAACAATTTATTCCAACAACCAGGAAAGTGGCTGAAGCAGACACTATGGAATACTTAAGACCTTGATCAGACATTGAAGATACTAAGGTTATCCACTGCATCCACAGCCATCTCCAGTTATCCTGACTCCTGAGTTGCCCCTGGACTTCAATGATTCTGGAAAAATGAGTGAGGCTGATGTCTTTGTACAAATATGCCTCAAATGAAACCAATTTATGAGTTGATTTTTGGTTGCCAAAATGGTGGAGTAAGAAACACTCAGAGCGCCCCCCTCAAATATCCTCCAAACAACCACAGAAGAACAAAAATACTTCAAAATGAATCCTGGAGCTACAGAAGAGGTGAAGCCAGAACAACCTAGAGAGAGAACAAGAAAGACTCATCTCACTGGGGTACAAGCAGAGGGAGCAAAGCCTCAGCAGAACTCAGAAATGATACAGCACAAGTGGTAGGGGAAGGAACATAGCCAGCTCAGTTCGGCCTCAGCAGGGTAAGAGTGGAAACCAACACAATACAGAATTGGCAACAGTGGGAGGAAAGTGGCCTTTCATAGTCCAGCTATAACAAAAGCCTAATGAGACCCAGCATGAGCAGCAATGGGAGGAACTCAGCCCAACAAAGTCTAACCTAGCTAAGATTGAGCAGAAACCAACTTAACTCAGTACAAAAAGCATCTAAACTGAAAACCTCCCCACAGCAGGCCAACAGGCCACCTCGAGGTGGTGGAGTGCTCAGTCTGGGACTGAGACAGCAGAGCTGACTCCAAGTACCATATAAGCTGGACAGTATTCCCTCCATCCCAGGAACAGAGGTAAGCTTCTTCTATTTGACAAAATCAACTGGAAAGATAAGCAAGTAAACAAAAAACAGAGAAAAAGACCAATGCTAGAAAAACATTTCAGCAAGAGAGATGACCAAAAGGTAACTCAGAAGACAGCAATACAAAAACAAAAATGTGTGAAGCCTCACAGGAAATTGTGAAAGGATGTCAATACCAAAATGAACTCCTGGAACACCTCCAAAAAAGATTAAAAAAACAAATAATAAGGTACTTAGAAGCAGAATTATAATAGAAAATGATGGAAAAAATCATCAGCCTAGAACAAAACCTTAGGAAAGCAGTTCCCTAAAAAAGGAAATACTGATACCTTAAACGGGAATATAATTTCCAAATAAATGAAGTACGAAGTCTCAAAAAAAATGAATCTTAAAAATTAGAATTGTACAAATGGAAGTTAATAACTTCATAAGACAGCATAAAACAATAAAACAAATTCAAAAGAATTTTTAATATAGAATAAAATCTTGAATCTCTCAAAAAATGACTGACCTGGAAAATAGATGCAGGAGAACTAATCTAAGAATCACTGTATTGCCTGAAAGCCATGACCAAAAAAAGACCCTGGACACCATAATTGAAGGAAATTATCAATGAAAATTGCCTTACTGTTCTTGAACAATAGGGGAAAATAGAAACTGAAAGAATTCATTGGTTATCTCTTGAAAGAAATCCCAAATTTTAAATTTTCAGGACTATTATAGCCAAATTCCATAACTTCCAAGCTAAGGAGAAAATACAAGCAGCCAGAAAAAATCTCAATTTAAATATTGTAGAATCACAGTCAGGATTACAAAGGACCTACATTAAAAAACCAGAAGGCATGGAAGATGATATTCCACAAAGCAAAGAATTTAGGCCTATAACCAAAAATGACCTATACAGCAAAACTGAGCATAATATTTCAGGAGAAGAAATGGGCATTTAACAAAATAGAGCACTTCTACACATTCCTAACAAAATAACATGAGATAAAAAGAACATTCAATGAGCATATTCAACACTCCAAAGAAGCATAAAAAGGAAAAAATTAAGAGAATCAGTGGGGTTAAAATCATCACATGCTTGCACAGAAACTGATAACTAGAAATTTTAAGATTTCTATGTTACAAGAGATATCTAAAGTATATACTTAGGGTAATCAAGGGAAACAATAGGGCTAAACTAATAACATCCCATGCATAGGAAAAGTGATAAATAGATACTTATAATATGAGATATATATAAGATACTTAAGATACTTTAATCAAGGAAAACAACAGTTTTAAACTGATTATATACTATTAAGGTGATAACTAAGATACTTAAGATATCTAACATACTTTCTATACCTAAGATACCTAAAAACTTGAGATACTTAAGGTGTTAAAGATACTTGGGAATTTTATCACTATTAAGACAATAAATAGGTGAATATGATGGATTTCTATTTTAAAATTTAAGGGATAATAAAGAGGAATATACTGAAAAAAGGGAAAAGGAAAGCTGGGGTAAATTATCACATGAGGTGTAGAACCCAGAAAGAGTCAGAATTAAAAATCCAGACTATTGTATAACATTACAGTGAAATAGGCTTGTCTGTAGGAATGCCTAACTTACAAGACCTTTGGCTTCCAGACCTCCCCGCCTTATCTGAAGGAATTTCTTCCAGACCTTCCCCCTTACCTGAAGGAATTCCTTCCAGACACCCCTGCTTATCTGGAGGGACCACTCACCTCCCAAACCTCTCCCCTGCTGGACCACCTACCTTGGAGACATCCCCCCTATCCCGCCCCCAGCTGCCTACCACTCTATAAATACCCAGCTCAGACACCGCTTGTGGTCACACATCAGATTTACGATGTGAGACCCTTGACAATAAAGTCCCTTTGCATCTTTCATTGGTGGTTCAGACTCAATTACTGGGATAATTCTTCGGGCACATCAGAGGTAGCATGAAAGAATACAGTAGAAGAGAAGATGAGAGGCAGGGATGGCAGCCAATGCTTGAACTGTACTTTCACTGGAATTGGCACAAAGTTAGAATAACATCTATACTCACTTAGGTACAGAAACCTATCTTGCTCAATAGGGAAGTAAGAAGAAGGGGGGGAACAAAACAAAGGGCAGGAAAGACAAAAGGGAGGTAGATAAACAGAAGTAAAAACATTTGGGAAAAGGGAAAGTTTGAGAGGAGAGAAAGAAAAACACAAGCAGGGGAAAAATAAGATGCAAGGAAACACAAAGTTAATAATTATGACTATGAATGTGAATGGGATGAACTCACCTATAAGATGTAAAAAAAGATAGCAGTGGATTAAAAGTCAAAACTCCACAATATTCTGTCTAGAAGAAATTCATTTAAAGCAGAGGAACACATCCAGAGTAAAAGTAAAGGATTGGAACAAACTCTACTATGCTTCAGCTAAAGTTAATAAAGCAGGGATAGCAATTAGATCTAAAGATAAAGCAGAAGTAAAAATTGAGATAAGGAAATGTTAGGATTAAAAATAATAAAGACTGATATGAATATAGAAATTAGTAGTTTAATTAAAGCCATGGTCATGCTGGTAAAATCATTAGACCACGAGCCGGTAAGAATTCAAAACTGCCACCTCCATTTTGTTACCTCTCGTCTCTCCCCGAGCCTGCTAGCCAAGAGGGCTTACTTTCGATTCTCCTCCCATTTAAACTGTCCTCTGCGTGGTGACGCAGGCATTCCCACGCCCAAAGAACCGGAACCGGAAACCCGTTGCACCACAGGAAATGTAGTTTGATAGTTCCCACGTGTCCATAGAAAATATATATATACTTTTAAATGGCATTTCCCAAATTCCAATTAACAGAAAGAAACTATATATTGATAAAGACAACGAAGTGATATTAATATTAAACATAAATGCACCAAGTAGCATAGCATCCAAATTCCTAAAAAAGAAACTACATGAATAACAAGAGGAAATAGACAATAAAGTAGAGAACTTTAATTAATTTAACTTTAAGTAGGTTAATACCTTCCCTTCTCAGAATTAGATAAATTAGATAAATCAAACCAAAACATAAACAAGAAATTAAGGAGGTAACTAGAATCTTAGAAAGTTAAGACTTCATAGAACTCTAGAGAAAATGGAATGGGAATAGAAAGGAATACACCTTTTTCTCTGTACTATATAGAACCTTCATAAAAACTGATCATATAACAAGATAAAAGGCTCACAAACAAATATAGAAAAGCAGAAATATTAGCATTTAAGACCATAATACTACAATAATTACACTAAAGAGCTGTAAGAAAAAATGAATAAAAATTAATTGGAAAAAACTAAATAACCTTAAACAATAAGTGGGTCAAAGAACAAATCACAGAAACTATCAACAATTTAATTAAAGAGAATGATAACAAGGAGACAACATACCAAAATTTTTAAGATGTAGCCAAAGAATTACTTAGGAGAAAATTTATCTAAGTGCACTTTCAATAAAGAAAGAGCAGTTCAGTGAATTGGGTATGTAACTGAAAAAAAAAATAGAAAAAGAAAAAATTAAGACCTCCCAATTAAATTATCAAATTAGAAATCCTAAAAATTAAAGGAAAAATTAATATAATTTAAAGTTAAGAAAGTCATCAAACTAATAAAGAAGATACGGAGTTGATTTTATGAAAAAAAATAAAACAAACTATTGATTAATTTCATTTTTAAAAAAGAAAAAAAAATTACTATTAGTAAAAATGAAAAAAACAAAATTACAACCAATGAAAAGGAAATTAAAGCAATTATTAGGAGTTATTTTGCTTAATTATGTCAATAAATCTGATAATCTAAATGAAACAGATGTGTATTTAAAGAAATAAAAATTGCCCAGATTAGCAGAAGAGAAAATAGGATACTTAAACACCTGAGAAAAAGAAATGAACAAGCTATCAATGAATTCGCTAAGAAAAAAAAAAAACCCTGGGCAAAATGGAGTCACAAGTGAATTCTACCAAACATTTAAAGAACAATTCTAACACTATATAAACTACGTGGAAAAAAAACAGCTGAGAGAAAAAAATTAATCAGGAAAAACAGAGACCTAGAAGAGAATTTAAGGATAAAAAAAAAATATGAAAGAAGATGGGTTAGTTGTACTGGATCTCAAACTATATTATAAAACAGAGACCATTGAAACAATCTGATACTGTTTAAGAAATTTATCCAAACTTTTAGAAATATTCACTATTTAACAAAAATTACTGTGAAAACTTGAAAATAGTATGGCAAAAATTAGGCATAAACCAATATCTCACAGCATAATAATGTCAAAATGGATCCATGATATAGAAACAAATTAGAAGAGCACAAAATAATTTACCTATAAGACAAAACAAAGACACAGAGAATATTATGTGATATTAAATAATTTCATTATATTTTTACTATATATATTAAATATATGTTATATATTCAAATATATAGAGAATTAAGTAAAATTCATAAGAATATAAAGCATTCTCCAATATTCAAGGATTCAAGAATATGATTACGCCATTCTCAAATGAAGAAATTAAAACTTTCTTTAGTCATATGTGCTATACAAGTGTGATGGCATCAGTGGCCTATATTTGTCACAGGCTTTCATTTTACTACAGGACTTAGCACTATGCTTACAATTACATTAGAAGTCAGTTTGGGTCAATCAGGTTAAGACAAAGAAAATTATAGTAGAAAAGCCTAGTAAAATATAATATGTATGAAGTCCAGGATAATATGGCACATACAGTACCTAATAATAACTAACATTTTATAATAATATAGCACTTTATATATGTTATTTCATCTGATGCTCACAAAATTCTGAGGAAGGTGCTATTTTACAGATGACATAACGGGCTAAAATAGGAAAAGTGATTTGTCCAGTGTTGCACAGTAAGAATCTAAGACAGGATACAAACTCAGATCTTCCTGACTCCAAATCTAGCATATCCAATGCACCACCTAACTTAATGCTTACAAACAAATTAGAAGAGTGGATAGGAAGGAATTTTAACTCAATCATTCCCTAGTCAAAGAGGCAATAAAGAAAACCAAGTTCTCCCCAACCAGTAAGTAGCTAATCTCAATCAGGATTTCAAACTCAAATAGGAATGGATCCTTTCATATAGACTTTGAAAACCATAAATTAACATTTTCTTTATTTTATTTATCTTGTCAAACATGTTCCAATTACATATTAGTTTGGCCCCCACTTTACTCAAGAGTTGGGCTAAGAGTCTGATTTTTCTGGTATAGAATGTGCTCAGCATATTTTTATATGTAGTTATCATTAACATATCACTTTTCTTCTTATAGTTCCTGGTATTATTCTATTCCTAATTCAGGATTCTTTGGTTTTTATGGCCTTACTTCCTATTTCTATAGTAATATACTGGGTTTTTTTCCCTTCTTCTGTATTGTCCTATTTTCAAAGTTGTTCCTACCTATATTAGCAGACTTTTTATGAGAAAAAAATTCATATACAACCATCAGCAGTTGAAAAGGAAAAAAAATTCCTACAGCTGTCTGATGCCTCAGAGTATGAACACAGAAATCAGATGAAAGAGGAGAAAAGACAGAGAGAAAAGATCAAGAGAAGGCTGGCTTTTTAAATACTGCAGACTAGCATTTACCTCACTTAATACTGGAAGTTTCATGCTCATTATGTTCTAAGGCCTATCCTGTTAAACAACTGCTTTATCATTTCCTCTCCCAGTTAAGTGTTAAGGCTTAAATACATTCTTCTTTTTTCTATTAAGTTATTATTTAAATCACCTTCACCTCATTCATTCACTCTAATGGGGAGAGGGGAGCAGGGAGAGAAGGAAGATAGGAAGGCAGGAAAAGAATGAAAAAGAATCTAAAATAAAAAGATTTCTCTAACAAGAAATAAAGACAATTCCTAGGTTTGGAGTAATAATATTGTCAGATAATAGCTTTCAAGATACAACATCAAGAATAGAAGTTCTCTGAAAAGAGTCACTGAATAAAATGTTTATCTCCATTTGTCACTAACATAATTTTGAGATCTTGAATATATCAAAACTAGTAAACTGGGTATCAACTTATTTATAACTTAAAATGTTAAAGAATTATGCAGCACAGTAAAGTAAATTTTATCTAAAGACATAGTAATATATTTTCACGAAGATCTTCATTTTGCAGTGTGACAGACAGATTTCTGCCAAACAAGTTAATTACAGAGTGATCCTTTTGCTAGGAATCAAGCACTAAAAAAAGATCCAAATCCAAAATGGTGATGTGTATACAGTGATAAAGATATATCATTAGGAAGAAAAATATGTTACAGTTTAGAGAAAACATGAGAATACCTGAATATATTCAAAATGGCTAGTAGCAGAAACCAACCCAAAGAAAACTTTTATCTTCATGAGAAATTTTGGGGCATTTTCTTTAAATTCTGTATAGATATTAAGCATACTTTCAAATAACATACCTTATTAATCCAGTGCCTAAAGTATTTATCATAAACTAAGGAAAATTGTGGTACACATTTGAAATGTATCCCTTCATGAAGTTCTTCATAAAGATTAATTTCTCAGTAGGTGATGTCACATGCTCCAGTCCAAACAAAACCAAATATTGAAGTCTGTGATTTTTTTTTTAAATTTTTAAATCCTAATATCTTTATTTATATATATATATATACATATATATACATATATATATCCTTCTGTATTAATTTCTTTATTTGTTATAGGGCTAGGCAATGGGGGTTAAGTGACTTGCCCAGGGTCACACAGCTGGGAAGTGTCTGAGGCCGGATTTGAACCTAGGACCTCCTGTCTCTAGGCCTGGCTCTCGATCCACTGAGCCATCCAGCTGCCCCCTGAAGTCTGTGATTTTAAAGAATTTTGAAAATGTGACAAGGTCTCTTGGCCATAACTGTTAAGAATTTAGAAGTCACTCTAAAGCAGTGGTTCCCAAACTTTTTTGGCCTATCGCCTCCTTTCCAAGAAAAAATATTACTTAGTGGCCCTGGAAATTAATTTTGTTTAATTTTAATAGGGATTAATAGGAAAGAGAAATGTACCTGTCGCCATCACCACTCCCCTGGATCGCTGCAGAACCCACCAGGGGGCAGTGGCACCCACTTTGGGAATCACTGCTCTAAAGTAACCTGATCTCAGAGGCAAAAGCCAAATAAGGTTGCTTGCTTGTAGAAACAATACATATTATAGTGCCCTGATGGCAAACCTATGACAAATATGTCAGTACTGACACACATAGCCATTTTCGATGACACGCAGCAGGTAGTTGGTAGTAGTAAGGCAAATCACTTCTGTGCTGTTGGTGTCATTCTTTTGTTAGACAACATAGCCAAAGTAATTTTTATCCAATAATATATGCTTTAAAAAATTTTAATTGGCCTCAGAGTACTCTTTCCAATATATGTTGCCTACTTGGTTGCTGAAATGACATAATCTTAAAGCCCTTCAACAACCTGTTGTATACGCCTAAAAAAAATCTCCACAAGGGGATGTATTTCTAGCTAGGAAGAATTTTTTTTTTCCACTTGGCCCCTCTCTTTTTTTTTTATTTTTTATTTTTAGAGTCTTAAGTGTGCCCAGAAATGAACCTATTTATAAAACCATTTCTATGCAACTGTCAATAGAATCACCTAAAATCATGATTTTGTAGACTATAATTAAAGGTTAATATAGTCTCATAAACATTCAAATGGTATAAAAAACACTAGTCTTAGAAGTCAAAAGATCTATAGTTTTAACATCTACGAAGTCCTTGAAGTCAATTTCTTCATCTCTAAATCTGGGCCTCTAGCTCTTGAGTTGCCTACCTCATAAACTCAGGCTAGAGTCTTCCAGGTCTCTGAGATTCATAAGGTTTATGTGCAATAGATTGTTTCTTCATTATACAGTGGAACCAGTACTGGATTTGGAATCATATAGTAGCAATGCTTAACTATACCTTTCATGACCCAAATCACTTAATCATTATGACTCTAAAATGAGAGGAGTGGGAGGAGCTCTATTATGACCAAGAAGTTCTCTCCCAAATCCAAATCTTTGATTTATGAACCTATACACACTTCCTTCTCCCTCTTTCTCCTCTATTCACCTCTCCTCTCTCTCAACTCCATTCCCTTTCTGGAATTCTCCCTAGCTGATTTTTTTCATGCTACAAACTTCCAGTCACAATGTAGTCCTTGCCAGTTCCTGGCATTTACTTGCCCAAGACATCATGAGAGGAAAACCAATGAGACGTGCTTTATCAAGACCTGTCCTTTCCCCCACTAAGGTGAACTACCTTTGATATAAGAATGATTCATGCCCTTACTAAACTATTAAACTAGGAAAAATGAAGACTGTAATGCTTAGCTAGATTTATAGGTTTATTTATATACACCTTTCATAGGACTAATGACCCCTTTCATGACCTCCAGCTTTCTCATGTCACAGCATGAAGAACATAATCCCTAAGGAGGCAACAACCCTTCCTGGTGGTATTTTTGAATGCCCATTCCCATTTGTCTTTGATTGTGCTGTCAGACTCCCCATTCTTGATTGTCCCTACCTGTACCTGAAACTCTCATGCCTTCCCTTGTATAAGTTAAAATTACACCTATAATAAAGTTCTATTACTTTTAGCATTCCTTGGACAGTAAGCCTCTTCCCCAAAAACTCTATCAAAAAGCAGTTCAAATGGGCTGAGTCAAAAATTTATGGTTAATATGTTTTATTCACATTTGCTTTGAATGACTTGGTTATTTCCAAAAACAGAACCCAACCTACGTTCCTTACCATCAACCTAGCAATAACTACCTAGTTATGTCTAAGATGTTGCAAATATTTTACATTCAGATATTACAGGAAATTTAGAAAAGGCCAAATCAAAGTGTCTCACCATTGACTTTGATAGTGTGATAATTAGATTAAGTCTGCACTGCCCATCTTTAGATTTAATCACCAAAGGTGAGAGTACTTATAATAGAAGTCCCATGAATCAGCCCAATCTAAGTTCAATTGCATTTTAAATTCTAGATTTACTGGGTTTCCTACTTTCCTACACTGCTCTAGACTCAAAGAGATAACTTTAGAACACTGAAGTAGTAAGCCAAGGGCACTTATATTGAGCAATAGGGGTATTAGTTCAATGAGAGTGCTATGATTTTTCCCTTGTTCCAAACAGAAGGAAACTCTTTAAGGGAATACTTTTTTTTTTTAACTTAGGAATAACAAAAATATAAATTTGTAGGGACCCTGAAATGTCTGGATACAGAATATTAAGTATTAAAACAAGAAATTGACATTAATAAAAATGGTATTTCTGGTCTTGAAATGCTCTCTCCAGTGCTGGAGTAAAAGCATTAGAGTTCAATTTAACATATAGGATTAGAGGAAAAGAATGCTGCAAAACAACTAATTTAGTAGAAGAGGAAAGGGGAAGGAAAATGTACTTTTGAAGTACTGCTCTCTGGAAGGGGACGGGATTGTGTCGCCCAGAAGAAAAGCTTACAAAGTAGAAGGCTCCAGGCAGCAACAGGATTCCCCAAAGCACCAGAAACCTGCATTCGGTGTACCAAAGTCAGTCTTACTAGTGACAGTAACCTAGAACTCCGCCTCACGTAAAAGCTCCACTTGCTCAGAGCCCAGCCCACCACGAGATACCAGCCAATCTCAAGGTGCACAGAAGGAAACTAGAAGATAAAGATTCGTGGCCAGCCGAGGCCCCCACCCACAGCCCTCTTGGCCCCTTCAGACAAGTAACGGAAGTACTCTTCTCCCCCCACCCCTCCTCAGAGGTACCCAGCCGTCCGGTCAATCAGCCGGCCCGTCAGTCCAAAGGCTAAGGCGGGGAAGATGAAGGAAACCGGAAGGGGGGAGTTAGAGCCTACGGATTAAAAAAGGGGGCATCGGAGGTGGGGCGGTACCTCCGCTGGAAGTCTCCTGCGTAGGGCTTCAGATAGGGGTCAATCTCCAGGAGCCGGGACAGTCCAGGAACATCTGCTAACGCAGCCGCCAAAGCCGTCTCAGCGCAGCCCGCCGGAGCCGCCATTTTCCGCTGCAGCCCTGAGCAGCCGAGGCCCGAGAGGGTCGAGTAGAGCCAGAGCCGAGATCTGACAAGGGAGGAGCCAGAGTAGAAAACCCTTAGCACTCAGTAGCACCAACCCAGTGCTTTTTATATTCGGTGCTACTAGCCACCCGCCCACCCCGTTTCCTTCTCTGCCCCACCCCACCCAGAGAGAGGGAGGAGCGAGACCTTGATTGACCCGCAGCCCTCGGACAGGTGCTTTGGCTGGCAGTCTGCCCAGCTCTCTCTTACGGAATCTAACTGTGCATTCTCAGGAGCCAGGATTTACCCAGGGGAACACGATTCTGACTCACCAGCCAAAGTATCTTACCTTGGCTGTTGTTCGTACAAAACTTTCTTTTGTGCCTTGACTTTGAAATCACTCTGCTTAGTTAACACCTCATTTGGTAGCACAAACTTGGAAGTTTTTAAAGATAACCTAGTGAATCATCTAGAACATTGGATTTTAGACCTGAAAGGGAATTTAAAGATAATTTATCTTTTTATTTGTAGATGAGAAACTTGAGATCTGAAATGGGATTAGAGGAAAAAGCCTACAGTTCATCAGAAGGAAATATTTTCTTTTTTTTTTTTATCAGAGCTTAGAGTTCCAGTTGTCTGTAGTTCAGACAATTTGTAATGCTGTTGTCAGCCAACAGTCACACGTACATAATAATACTAAAAGTTTTTTTGCTTGTGCCTCTAAATCTTGGTGCCTACTCTATGAGATATATGTCTAATTTATCCTTTATATGTCTTGTGTTTCCATACTTGTTAACATGTTCTCTCCCTCGACATTAAAATATTAGTTCCTTGAGACTATGGACTGATTTTCCCCTTTTTCTTTGTATCCCCACTAATTAGCACATTATATGCTTCTTGATTTCATATTCCTAACTCTTCAGATTCACTCATGATGTCTTAGGGAATATCTTATGCTCTGAATTTCAGAATATAGGGATGGTTCTTTATAATACTATGAACTGAATGGAAACTAGGCTTTAAAATCTGATTGTTTCTCTCAATTGCTAAGTCAATCATTTTCTGGTTTCTTTGTGACTTATAAATAGCTTTTGTTTGTATTGGCTATTGTAAATAGCTTTTGCCAGTAGCCATCTTGTGCCAACTGTTGCAAGAGGGGGTTCAGATTTTAGAATTCCCAAAGCTGGCATGAGATAGTGGAAGACCGTTGGAGCACCCCTATAAATAGAAAATCACTCCAAGGCAAAGGGACTCAGTTGTGAGTTAGGTGGGTGGAAGGGTGGAAGGGGAAAAGCTCTCCAGTCAAATCCAGAAGATTCACCACAGACTTGCGTTAGCTGTCTCATTTTAGGGATCTGCTACTTAGGTTAACAGTTTAATCCTGTAATCTGAATTATATTTGAGCATCATCAACTACAATATTCATCAAAACTATCAAGAAAATCATTTCTAAAGATCAACAGCTATTTATATCTAGCCAAGTTTAGTTTTGTCATCTAGTAGCCATTAGGCCAAAGGTTGCCAAGCCAGTGTGACAGAATTCTGTTCAAAGGCTTTTTCCCAAAGGGGATCTGCCTAGAGGTTTATCAATTAGTTTTTAGTTTAACTTAATCCTTTAAACCTCTATCCTGACCCATCATTCCTTGATCCTCACACCCTCAAGATATTCCTGTTACCTTTAAATTAAAACAGTTACCTGTTGCTGAGAATTGTTTCTAGTCTAGTCCATCATCTCCAAGAAGTTTCTCACTATCTAGCCTGACAGTTGGGATTGATTCTCTGACTGGGGGGAATTTCTCAGGCTAATCGTCAACTCTTGCCTAAGATTAATTCCTAATCAGTTCAAGATCATCTGTATCAATTTGCAGCAAGATCAATATAATCAATATTCCATCAAAAAGATACATACATACATATATATATATATATATATATATATATATATATATCTGTAAGAGGGAAGCAAATGGAAAGAAGGAATCTTGGTAAAAGATCACTAGATTTAGAATCAGAGGACCTAAATTCAAATCCTGCTTCTATTATATTAGATCTGAGTTTCCTTAGCTGTAAAATTTGGAGTTTGAGAGCTTTGACTAAATGACCTATTGACAATTACAAATTCTGAGACTAGCTTCTGGGTAAGAAAATCAATTTATTGATTAAGCTAGCAATAAACAAATTTATTGATCAATGATCTCTCTAGGTGATCAAAGACCAAAAAAATTCACCTTCTTGGGTCATTAAATACAATTTTACAAGCTAATTATTTAGCTCTTCCCTAGTCATCCCAAGACATATCTAATTGGTGAATAGTGTCAACTAGAAATCAAGAGACTCCAATTCTGCCCCTCCTGAGAACTCACCCCCAGGGAATTCCTAGACTCAACCATAGGGGTCTCTAGATTTCAAGTTGACAATAGCCAATGAGTAGATGGTCCATCATTTTCTTAATTCCTCCCTGTCCTTTGATTGATGGTGCAAAATCATATGACTTGAGTCTGTGATCAGGCTCTATTCAGTTTTTCCCCAATGAAGATTCCATTTTTTTGCTTGCAGAAACACCTAACCTAAGCTGATTTTTATTTACCAGGCAAGATAGAACCCATAATCTCACTTTTCTGTCATTGTGCCATGGAAGATACTCTATGGTGGGACATTCCTTGAATTTCCTCAAAACAAAGGAATGAAGTATAGAGTTCCAAGGAACAAATCTGTGTCTTAACTCAAAATCCAGAAATAGAAATGATTCAATATATTAGAAATAACACTTCTCACTCTAATGCCCCTTCCATCTCTAAATCTTTGGTGCTCTGGATGTCTCTGGGCCTCTCAATGGGTACAGCTCTAGTCTTTCTTTTATTTCCAGAAATGCTACCTCAGTTATTAGAGTCGACTTTGTCCTTATGTATTCCTGGAACTTCTCTCCCTAAGCCAGAAACCTACTATAATATTTCCTTTAATGTCCCTATCCTCTCTACCCAGCATTCACTCATTCTTTCATTGATACAGGCAGGCCTACATTGTGTTCTATATTGCACAAAATGAAAGTTTACAAAAGAGATAGTCCTCTCTCTCAAAGAACTAAGTCTCATTGGGGATATAGTAAAATATACATTAAAACTTTCTAAAAAGGATCTAAGGAAGTATGTCAGCAAAATCCAATAAGATGGCAGAATAAATTGTCATAACTAAGCCAAAAAATAAAATAAGCCTTGCTTTCTTTCATGATTTCAAAACATGTTGTGCCCCACCCAAAAAAATCAAAAAAAGAGAAAAGAAAAAATAAGTTTAAAAGTAAGCTGAAATATAATTATGCAAAAAATGCCCAGTTCCATAAACAAATACAGAAAGAATACTTCAACATCAACTAATTGACTCTAATATGTATATGTTTATGACGTCTACATTTTCAGGGAATCTCCTTACTGACTTTTCCAGAGTATTAAATAACACAAAAGACAGATAATGATAGAATTAACAATGAATTGTTCTTGCCTCTTGGCAGCTCTTCCCACTCACTCTAGTCTCTGGCTATTGTGTCTTTCGAAAACTTCTGTGAACTTCAAGTAACATGGTTGTTACTCCCCACCTTTTTTCTAAAATCTATTTAAGTACCTTCTTTTCTTTAGTTCAGTGGAAGTCCCAGAGCTGCAGCTTTGTGTGGCCTCCTAGATTATAATCTACTGGCTCTGATTAAAGACTTGTTATTATAATTATGTTAGTAGTCTATTTTTTTTCAGGTTGACATATACATTCTATGAAGGGTTAGAAAATTTGGGTAGGAGTTTGATAAATGTATGGAGAACAGTTTGGTAAATCACCAACACATTTATTATGAAGACAAGTTAGGATAGGAAATAGGAGAAAGGAAACTGAGATTATAGCTCATAAATCTTATACTATGTCTAAAAATCCAAACCCTATACTAAAAGTTCTAAAAAACCCTAAATCTAAGGATCTTCTTGCCTGGCAAAGCAGTCCTATCTCAACTACACTACACCTATCTGAAATATATTCCCTATCCATCTAACTAATCTAATAATAAGCCTTTATCTCCTCCAACCTCCTTAAACTAGTATCAGAATCCAAACTGTTAGAAGTCAACTGCCAGATCCCCTTGACTGAAAGAGACCAACACAGAACTCCTCAGAACTCCTGCTCCCTAAGACGTCAGAGAGAAAAAGCTCTTTCTTTTATAGTCGGCCTCTTAAAGAAACAGAGGGCCAATCTCTCTGTTACTGCCTCTTAAAGAGGCAGACGGAGAGTTTATAAAACTCCCAACTTATTACTGCCTCCTAAAGATACAGTGGGAGATTACGAAAACTCCTTTTAACAATTTGCATATATACTCTTCTTGTAAAAATATGTGTGTATGGGGCTGCTGGGTAGCTCAGTGGAGTGAGAGTCAGGCCTAGAGACAGGAGGTCCTAGGTTCAAACCTGGCCTCAGCCACTTCCCAGCTGTGTGACCCTGGGCAAGTCACTTGACTCCCATTGCCCACTCTTACCAATCTTCCACCTATGAGACAATACACCGAAGTACAAGGGTTTAAAAAAAAAATATGTGTGTATATCCTAGATCTAAAGCTGAAAGAGATCTCAGAGGCCATCTAATTTAACCCCTTGACAGTCTGAAAATGAAGAGGACTTCCAAAGTAGCAACAATAGGCTTTAAGCAGGACAGAGGAAATGCAGTTTGGGGTCATCACAAAATACAGGAGAATATAGGAGTGCCTGGTCTGAGGCAGGAGTGAGTTTTAATAAATTTCAACTGGGAAGTATGATCAGAAGGGGCAGCAACTGGAGAGGAATGACTAAAATTTTGGTGAGATCAAAGGCTCTTTGTGTGATTGTATAATCAAATAAAAGGCTCTAGGAATGCTTAGTTTCCGGAGATATCACAAGACCTACTCCAATCATAAGGTCAGTAGCTCCTTCTGATAACTGCATTCGACACTCCTAATTTTTAAAAGGTAAAGACATTTAGGCCCAAGGATGTTAATTGATTTTCCCAGGGTCATAGGTAGTAAGTAGCAGAGCTGGGACTTGATCTTAGGTCCCATTGTTGTGGGGTGCTTGAGGTGAATCCCCTGGGTTCAAGAAGGGTACCCTTTGCAAGAATGCAAGTCTCCAAAACTTAGCCTAAAAATAAAAGAGAAATTTATTAATTTATAAGGTAATATTGAATTTGGCCAGGAGGACAGCATAGATGGAAAGCTGCCTCCCAGAGGACATCACTTCTGGGTCTTTATACTCTTTATAACAGGAGATATGTGACTTGAGGTGTTATGCAGTCAGGCACAAGGTTCTGGAGATTGGTCATCTGACCAGATTTAGAGTGGTATCTTATGTCCTGGTGACCCTCATAGTTTATTTAGGGGACAGATAGATGTCTTAGATACAACCCCATGGTATCAAAGCTTACCCTACAGGTGTATCTCTGTTCCATCTTGAAACCTAGGGCACAGTCCAAGGAGAATAATTCTCTCAAGGAACTTTCTCTTGAATATCTGGGGCCTTATCAGGATCTCTTTGATGTCTTAAGGTTGTTAGTCACAAGGATGCACAGAAGCAAAGGAATTTTCCTGCTTACATTTTGGCCTGAAACACTTCTGTAATTTGGGGTACAATGTCTCATGCCACCATAACTCCAAATTCAACTCTTTCCCGTAAGTAGGTTTTTGTTAATTCAGCAGTCCTGTTTAGGCAAGGCAAGCAAGCCAATGAATAAAACTCATCCAAATGAGATTTAGTGAAGGATAATCTTTACAGTAGAGGCTTTATAAAGTAGGGCTAGAAATAAAGGATGTTTCAGATTTGTTTCAAGGGAAGTCTCCACTGAGGAACCTGATGCTTTTACATCCATTCATGTGCATGCAGCAAAAAATGAGGCTTCCCAGATTTCTCTTTGTATGCAATAAAGGTCCTAAAATTGTTGAGTCAGGGATGCTACACAAGTTTTCTTTGCTTCTCAAGGATTCTATGGCAGTGATGAATGATAATGCAAAGTGTTATCTCTTTCCTCTACTCCCAGGTATGTTTTGATATTTTGGGGCATTAAAATTGCTTGGTGGACAATGGAAAGAAAACACGAATAGAAAAAGAATCTGATTCATCCCATGTCTAACTGCAAATTTATTAGTCCCATTCTCATAAAAAAAGAAGCTTGCTCTCAAGGCCTTGGCTGGACTGCAAAAAAATAATTTGCAAATTTTTCAGAGGTTCACCCTACAATGCAGATGGTCATTAACTCAGAAGAAATTCCAAAATTATAATTAATGTTTATATAGTACTTTAAGATCTGGACAGGTTGCCCTTGTCAAGAATGATGACACTAATAGCTAGCTTAACAATAAAAAAGATTTATTATTTTGAATGTTAAGTCAAATGGTGGAGTCAAAAGGGATGGCCAAAGGAGACAGTGTACAGGTTGAAATGCTGCCTCCTAGAGGAGATATGTTCTGGGCTTTTTATACCCTTTAGACAATAGGGCCTACATGACTAGAGATAGGATGATGATGGCATGTTACTGGGTCTCTGGAACCTGAGATGGGTCGTGTGGTTATGTCCTATGCCTCAAACTCAAGAGGGGGTGAACTGTCTACTTTAGAGGATAATCAGATATCTGGGATATAAAAATAGATGCTTATCAGAAGCAAGCTGGGAGATACCTATCTGTGTTCATCAAGAATGAGGGGAGAAATCATTGGCATTCCTATATATTTAAAAAAAAAAAAAAACCAGGAACAAGAGGTAGAAAGAGAAACTCTATTTAAAATCAATATAAAATATCTGGGAATCTACTTGCCAAGACAAATTCAGGAATTATATAAACATAACTACAAAATACTTCTCACACAAATAAAACTAGATCTAAATAATTTGAAAAACATTAATTGCTGTGAAGATAGGATTAACTCTCTGCCTATTTTTTAGCTAATCAAATCAAGAACTTAAAGTGCCCCTACTTAACACTAAGTAAGAGAGTTGGTAAGTCACTTGCTAAAGTGGGTGGCAACTCCAGAGGCCACTGCCCAGCCCCTGGGCAGTGCTAGGCAAATTGAAAGACTGTGATTGGTTCCCATAAAGTGGGGAAGGGACAAGAAGTGATGTGAACAAAGGGCTCTGAACTTCCTGTCCAAAGGTCTTCTTCTTTGGACTTCTTCTTTGGAGGTGGTTTCTCCTTTAGACTTCTTCTTTGGAGGACTTCACCTTTTTAATTTCTCCTTAGATCTTCTTCTCCTTGGAAGTTCATCTTTGGACTGTGTTGGTGAGCTGGGTGAGTAGCTGGCCTACCTTTCTTGGCTTCTGAAGAGATCGGTTCAGGAGAGGCCTTCCTTTCTGGAAGAGACTGCTTAGATGAAACCCGTGCTGAAGACACCACCAGGTCCTCTGGCTGAAGGTTACCGAGCCCTACTGGGGCTGAGCTGGACACCAGAGCAATATTTAGGGTGGTAGGATAGACATTTCTCTACCCTCTTCTTACATTTTTCCACTTCTATTCTTTCCACTTCTTTGTAAATAAAGCTACTAAACGTCATTTTGACTTAAGCTATAATATTTTTAAATTAGTGACCACAATATTACTTTAGAACTTTCATATTAGCATAAAAACTTAAATTACATATTCTTACATTGCTCATGGGTAGGTTGAGCTAATATTAATAAAAATAACAATCCTACCTAAACCAATTTACTTATTCAGTGCTATCCCTATCAAACTACCAAACAACTTTTTTATAGAATTATAAAAAATTATAACAAAGTTCATCTGGAAGAACAAAAGATCAAGAATATCAAGAGAAATGATAAAAAAAAAAAACTACGAAGGATGGAGGCCTAGCATTACTATACAATAAAGCAGTGATCATCAAAACAATATGGTACTGGCTTAGAGATAGAAGAGTGGATCAAAGGAATAGACTTGGGGTAAATGACAGTGGCAAGATAGTATTCAATAAACCTAAAGATTACAGCTTTTGGACAAGAACCCATTATTTGACAAAAAACTGCTGGGAGAATTGGAAAACAGTATGGGAGAAATTAGGTTTAGATCAACATCTCACACCCTATACTAAGATAAATTCAAAATGAGTAAATGACTTAATAGAATATAAAGAGGGAAATTATGAACAAATTAGGTGAACATAGAATGTCAGATCTATGGGAAAGGAAGGAATTTAAGACAAAGCAAGAGATAGAGAACATTACAAAATATGAAATGAATTATTTTGATTAAAAAGTTTTTGTACGAACAAAACCAATACAACCAAAATTAGAAGGAAAGTAACAAATTGGGGGAAAAAAATTTATAACAACCTTTGACAAAGGTCTAATTTCTCAAATTTATAAAGAATTAAATCAATTGTACAAGGCATCAAGCCATTTCCCCAATTGACAAATAGTCAAGGGATATAAATAGGCATTTTTCAGATGAAGAAATAAAAACTTATCAATAATCACATGAAAAAGTGTTCTCAATCCCTCCTAATTAGAGAAATGTAAATCAAAACAACACTAAGGTACTACCTCACCCCTAGCATATTGGCCAATATGACAGTAAAGGAAAATAATAAATGTTGGAGGCGATGCAGCAAAATTGGGATGTTAAAGCATTGCTGGTAGAGTTGTGAATTTATCCAACCATTCTAGAAAGCAATTTGGAATTATGTGCAAAGGGCTTTAAAAGATTGCATGTCCTTTGATCCAGCAATACCACTACTGGGTTTGCACTCCAAAGAGACAATAATGAAAAATATGTACACAAAAAAATTCATAGCTATGTTCTTTGTGGTGGCAAAAAATTGGAAAATGAGGATGTGTCCATCGATTGGGAAATGGCTGAACAAATTGTGATATATGATGGTGACTGAATACTATTGTGCTATAAGGAATGATGATCTGGAGAATTTCTATATGAACTGGAAGAACCTCAATGAACTGATGCAGAGTGAAATGAGCAGAACCAAGAGAACATTGTATACAGAAAGTGAAACATTGTGGAACTATCCAATGAAACAAACTTTACTACTAGTAGCAATGCAATAATCCAGGACACTCCTGAAGGACTTATGAGGAAGAATGCTATCCACATTGAGAGAAAGAACTATAGCAGTAGAAATTCAAAAGAAAAACATATGACTTATCACTTATCACTTGTATATATGAGTATATTAATTGGGATTTTGGCTTTAAAAGATTGCTCTATAGCAAAAATGAATAATATGAAAATAAGTATCAAATGATAACATTTGTCTAACCCAATAGATTTGCTGGTTAACTCTAGGAGTGGGTAGGGGAGAGGGGAGGGTAAGAAAATGAATCATGTAAACATGGCAAAATATTTTTAAATAAATAAATAAAAATTTAAAAAAAGAATGATGGGAGGGGATTTTCCTCTCAGCTCAAAGTCACCTTCCCTCAGCACTGCAGGAATACAAGGAAAAATGAGTTCTTTATGTACTCTCTGACACTTTCTGGGGTTTTGGGGTATCTAGGAGAAGCCTGTATCCCCATATCAGCCCTAGGTCATAAAATTTCTAAGGCAGAATTATAATACAGGTTTTAACATTGCCATGTTTGGCTTAGGTCAAACCTGTCAGTTGCCTTGGATGGAATATTGAGGGTAGCATGCGCCACATGGCAGATACCAACTGGCAGTTGAACTGAGAGTATAAAAGGCCCTGGAAACCCAAGGCTGGGTTCTGTTTCCCCTGACTTCACCCTGAGCACTCACTTACCCCTAACCCATCCCACCCCCAGGCCCCAGGTGGAGGGAGGTGTAAAGTGGGAAATTAGGCCTTAGGATAGAGTAGGGTTTTAGGCCCTATCTTCAAGAGCAAATCAATATTATCTATTATCATCATTTACAAGGTTAGCCAATAGATCTACTCACTTTCCTAACCAGAAACCTCTTTGCTCTGGCCCAGGGCTCCCAGCCCTCGGTCAGCCAAGACCTTCCAAAGACCTTCTACCAGCTTTAGCCAGTGAATCCATAGCAACAGATTAGTGATACCAAGCCCTCTTACCATTGCCTTGTTCCTTCCCCAGTGACCAATAAATCCCATAGCCTTTAAACAGAGAATCCTGTGGTTATTCCCTTATCATCAAAGGCTAAGGAGGATAGGCAACAAGAAGGGAATTCTGAGCTGTTAAGGCTCAAACAAACTCCATAGTTGAGGAGCAGGAAGTTCTACATTCACTTCCTGCCAGTCTGCCATAACCAATAGGAGGCTGTTTCCTCAGCAGGGAGGGGCCAGCTGCCTGACACCTTAAAGGAGCCTAGTGGCTAGCAGTGAGATTTCACTGGTCACTCAGTTTCCAGGGTTTGGATCCTTGTATTTCTATAAACAAGGTTCAGGACCAACTGAGGTTGTTCACTCCATCCTAACAACCCACACTATCCTCCTGCTAGCCTGATACCAGCTCAAGGCCTTATTGACCCATCTTTTTCATAACAAAATTTAAATTCAGAATTTACTAATTTTAGCTTTTATCTACTATGCTACCTAGATTCTTTGGGAAAAATAGTAAACAAAGTTGCCATTAAGTTTATTCATGACCTAAATTCATGAGATGATAGCCAAACCTTAAAACATACAAAGATATAATAAACAGGGTATTGAGAGCTAGAAGAGTCTATCTGAGAAATTTTAAATGAAAAATCTTAATAAAGTGAACTAAGGACTTAAACAGTTTAGGTGGAAAACAAAAATGCAAGAATGGCTGAACAAATAACGAACAAAGTTATTTTTAAAAAAAGGAATACTCTACAAAATAATAAACTAGAAGCACATGAGAACTGCTGATCTCCACAAAAATTATACTTCAAAAAAACATACAAGAACAAAAATATTTATAGCCACGCTCTTTGTGGTGGCAAAAAAATTGGAAAATGTTGGGATACCCTTCAATTGGGGAATGGCTAAACAAATTGTGGTATCTGTTGGTGATGAAATACTATTATGATAAAAGGAGTAATGAACTGGAGGAATTCCATGTGAACTGGAATGACCTCCAGGAATTGATGCAGAGTGAAAGGAGCAGAATCAGGAGAACACTGTACACAGAGACTGATACACTGTGGCACAATTGAATGTAATAGACTTCTCCACCAACAGCAATGCAATGATCCAGGACAATTCTGAGGGACTTATGAGAAAGAATGCTATCCATATCCAGAGAAAGAACTATGGGAGTATAAATGCAGAAGAAAAACAACTACTTAATCACATGGTTCGATGGGAATATGATTGAGGATGTAGACTCTAAATGATCACCCTTGTATATATATTAGTAATATGGAAATAGGTCTTGATCAATGACACATGTAAAACCCAATGTAATTGCTTGTTGGCTATGGGAGGGGGGCAGGAGGAGGAGAGAGAAAGAACATGAATCATGTAACCATGGAAAAATATTCTAGCTTAATTAATTAAATAAATACACTTTAAAAAATACAAGAAAATTGCCTTGGAAGTAATGTAAATTAAGGTAGAGGGGCAGGTCAACAGAATATGATGTTCTCATCATCAACACAGAGTTTCTGTTTTAACTCTCAGAAGTTACCAGATTTTAAAGCTTGTCCGGGTCCAGCCGGAGACAATCGGGGGTCCGGGAGACGGCAACCTAAGTTCCCATAGGGAGAGAGAGGGGAAAACCTTGTGCGCAAGACAAACAGAGACAATTAGATGGATACAAGGCTCGTTTATTGGAGGTCTATGACCAGAATATATAGGGTGAGAGCAGAATGAGGTCAGCATTTACTAAGGGGAAAGGAATGCGATAAAAAGGTCCTTGGGGTAGTTTTTAATTATTGTTCCCTATGCCTGATTGATCCCATGATCAATATCATCTCTTCAGGAGGTTAACTACTCTTATCTTAAGGCTCTGGCTCCTAGCAGTCTATACCCCACAGGAGGTTGGTTGATTTTATCTTGAGACCCTGGCCCCTAACA
>NC_058132.1:432123712-432139222 GCF_016433145.1 Gracilinanus agilis
TCTCTCTCTCTCTCTCTCTCTCTCTCTCTCTCTCTCTCTCTCTCTCTCTCTCTCTCTCTCTCTTTCTTTCCTTCCTTCCTTCCTTCCTTCCTTCCTTCCTTCCTTCCTTCCTTCCTTCCTTCCTTCCTTCCTTAATAAATCCTTACCTTCCATTTAGGAAACAACACTGTGTCCTAGAACAGAAAAGTGGTAAGGACTGGGTAATGGGGGTTAAGTGACTTGCAGAGGGCCACACAGTTAAGAAGTATCTGAGACCAACTTTGAACCCAGGACCTCCCTTCTCTGGCCTGGCTCTCAATCCACTGAGCCACCTAGCTGTCCCCCACAAATGACATTCTTAAGAGCACAATACTAATTTTAAGTACTCTGACACACAACCAGGCTTGGTACCATTAGTAAGCTAAAGTCTCAGTACTCAAAGCAACACTATAAATTGTAGAGAATATACCAACCTGCATTGCTAGAGAGAATTACCTCATCCAGAGTTCCCCAGTAGCAGTGAAATAAAAGTTTCAATTCCTATTCCTGTTAACATATGTTTGTATATGGTCCAATTGTCATAAAGGAAATTCTAAAACACTTAAACAGTAAGACAATAATTATGACATTTCAAAGTGCCTCTTTCATACCTTGATGAATCTAAAAGAAAGATAAACAAGAAGGAAATTAAAAACCTTATAGAAAAACTATATTTGATAAACTTAATAAACTGTTAGCTGGGACTATTAAGTGGTATTCTCATTGTTGAAATGCATAGGACTTTTTCAAAATGATTACAGTAAAAGGCATACAAATTTATAAATAAATGGTCAAAATCTTAAACACATCATTTACAAATCATAATGAAATTAAAATATATAAAAAAGAATGCGGCAGGGTAGGGAGGACCTGGGTTCAAATTTGGCCTCAGAAACTTCAATTTGGCCTTGAGCAAATTGCTTAAACTCAACTGCCTGGCCCTTACTGTTCTTCTATTTTGTTTTATTTATTTATTTTTTAAAAAACCTTTACCTTCCATCTTGGAATCAATAATGTGTATTGGTTCCAAGGCAGAAGAGTGGTAAGGGCTAGGCAATGGGGGTCAAGTGTCTGAGGCCAGATTTGAACCTGGGATCTCCCATCTCTAGGCCTGGCTCTCAATCCACTAAGCTACCCAGCTGCCCCTGATTCTTCTATTTTAGAATTGATACTAAGCCAGAAGATAGAGGTTTAAAAGAAAAAGAAAAAGGCATGAAAAATGTATATTTCAACAGAAAATTTTTAAAAGCATGTTCTAAAGCCAAACAAATCATGAAAAAAAATTGAAGTTATATTAAAGTGTATGGTAATAATGAGGTGACATACCACAACTACAGAAAGCATCTACAGCAGTTCTAAAAGGATAGTTTATATCACCAATTAGTTTTTTAAAGACTAACTATATAATTTCTAATCTAGGAGGTCAAATTATTAGTGATGTCAATGTAAGAGAAGGCTTCCCTCCAAACTCATTTGTATAATCTCTGGACCTAGAATATAATTATAAATTATTAGTAAAGTTTTATAGTAAAGAAGGATTTCTACAGTGATGCCTTTATGAAGTATGAATACTTTTCATAGTCAAGAAGTCACAACTGGCTGAGGAAATAAATTTGCCCTTCCTTCAAATAGTTAAGCCCAGAACCCAAGATGTCACCACTTAGGAGTGCTTTCTCCAGGAATCTCACTTCAAGTTGTAGTGAGGGGTTAGAGAGAAGTGAAAGTTCTTCTCTCTTTGCCCCTTCTTCATTAACCATACCATCTAAAATTTATTTGCTCAGAATGGGGAAATTCTATCCTGAAATGGGAAAGTCACTTGAAAGAAAGACTAAACCTCTGCTTTACTACCCCCTGCCTTAGGGAGTGTCAAACCTTAGAACAAAGGCCCTGATGGAGTTGAATTAGGAAGTTTTTCTGCTGGGCCTCAGGTGAAGACTCCTTCTGAAAGAGTACAACAATGCATCTGCTGAAGATTGTAATTAAACCTAAAGCTAGACCCTGAAGCTGCCCATTAAGCAAACTCCAGAGCATCTGACCAGCAACTAAAAACAAAAAAAATCATGTCCTGTAAGGAGTAAGCCCAGGCCATGCCTAGTAGGGAGCTTCATGAAGGCTCAATGTTGAAAAAAAGGTTATTGAGGCCCTGCATTGTGAATTTTCTTGGCTATGTGTGTCACACTACCATTTATATTCTAAGTTTCTGTTTGTTTTTCTCAAATGACATTTTGAGTTTGTGGCAGAGTGTAGTCCAAGTGTACTGGGAGAAGAGATGAATGTTTGACAGATGAGAGATTGCTATTTTGAAAAGGGAATTTGTATTTTTATTTGATCAATCAGAGATTTAGACTTCCCTTGATTTGTTTTGAATTTGGATCAATTAGCAACCAGGGAATTAATCCCACAGGCACTGCCCCCCTGGGGGTGCCAGGTTAATTGAGGAATTGTGATTGGTTCCTGGGAAGTGATGTAAGAGAGCTAGTGGGTGTATGAGACCCAGCACAAAACTGGGTAGGTGATTTTTTGAGGCCGAGATTCCGAGACAAACAATGAGTTGTTAGGCTCTGGATTATTGAGCTAGGAAATTCTTCACCTCCTTTCTATATTTCTCTCCTATTTTCTTTTTCATATTAATAAATCTAGATAAGAGTCTTGTGACTTAAGGGTGGATTAGAATTTTTGGTGACCATGAAAGTACAACAAGTACTCTCATTTTCTTCAGTACTTTTTCTCTTCCTAAGTTACTCTTGAGTAAGCTTGTTAGTAGCTAACTTCTAGAGTTAGGAGTTCTTACTCATCTTTAAGTTGATAGAGCAGTTTGGGATAGATGGGAGCAGATTAACCTCATGGCTACAACTGTTAGTCTGGTACTGTGGAGCATTTTGGAAGCCCCATTTGCTTCCACAGATAAGCTCCTTTGCTGTTGCCTCCAGACCACTGCTGATTCCCTGAGAGTTCTGCACAGATGGGTGAGATAATGTCTGAGAACAGGTGAGTGCTTGCTGCTGCCTGGTAAGCCATGGTTTTTTTTTTTTTTTTATCAACAATCAGCTCCCTCAGGGCTTCACCTGGAGGGATGCTTTCACTTCCCTGCCTTGGGGAAGGAGCCCCCATGAGCCTCTAGCATTGATTTAAGTGTGGAGGTAGAACACTTAGGGAGAGAAGCAGTAAAGATAAATAAAACTGCTCCCTTAACCTTCTCTTAAGTTTTCAGAGTCTACTAAGGGAAAAAATCCCAATAGTCCATAGCCTGTGCTTTACACCCAAACCCTGTGACCCTTTTAGTTAAACTCAGGCTATACCCTGAAGGTTTTACCTATCTACCTAAATAGGTGACTAAGTAGGTTCTGAAAGTCATGGCCTACACTGTGAAAGAGCTGTTTCCTGCCTATCTCAAATAACTCCCATTCCTGGAAAGCATGACTGAGCTTGCACAGCTCACAATTCTAGATTGTCTTCATTTATTACCGTTTCTGGATATAATTGTACTGATAGGATACCTTCAAATTTTCCAAATAGTTTACCCATTCCTCCCCAAGAAAAAACAATGGAAAGAGAGCTTAATTGATCTCAAGACTTGGATAGAATATTTTGAAAGATTCATCTCTTATCCTGCTCAAGCCATCTCTTGTTCTGCTCAGACCATCTCTCAATCTACCCAAAGTACCTCCATAAATCAACCACTAATGTGTTACTTTTGTGGGAAAAGTGATCACATAATGATGAACTGTAGGAAGTAGAATTAAGTATTTAGAACTATAAGCTTTAGAAATAATAATAGAAACTCATATAGAAATAATAATTCAAGTTAGACAAATCAAGACTCATAACAAAATACCCCAAATGGGGCCTGTCCATACTATACTCAGAGTGGGAATCCCCCTCAGTGTGGGGGACCCCAGAGAAATAGCCAGGGATTTTTTGATGGGAAGGACTCTGGAATCAGAGAGCAAAACCTTTGATTTCCCAGACCCTAATGTTTTAATGCCAGTTATCCTAGTCCATTCTCCCCTGCAAAGTAATGAACCTCATGTAACTCTAAAGGTTGAAAACATGTATTATGATTGCCTCTTAGACACTGGAGCTTACAGGTCAGTTTTGATGAATAAGTCTGATTCTGAATGCAATTTTATTAGCTCTTTAAATTTAGTAGGTGTATCAGGAGCACGTCTAAAAGTCCCAAAGCTTTCCCCTCGAATGGTGTTTGTGGGACCCCTATCGGTAGAACATTCTTTCCTTTTAATGCCTGGTTCTCCTATAAATTTGTTAATGAGAGATCTTTTATGCAAACTTAGAGCCACAATAACATGCTATCAAGATGGCTCTATAACACTAAAATTGCCCGAGGAATCCTTAAATTTTCTCCCTGTATTTCTTTTAGACAGTCCCAGCTGATATACCTGTGTCTCCCTAGACCACATCTTCTTCTGATATAGGCCTATTCAAATCAGCTGTTCCTGTTCAAATTAAGACAAAAAGTCGTCCACCTCCTTCCATTCCTCAGTATCCCTTATCAAAAAAGGCAAATGAGAGAATTACCCCAGTATTGAATTCATTGATTAAGCAAGGAATAGTAATTCCATGCAAATCTGAATATAACACACCTATTCTACCTGTAAAAAAACCAAAACTAGGCAGATGGAAAACATGTATGCTGATTTGTACAGGATTTAAGGGGCTGTATATAATCATGTCCTAAAAAGGCATCCTGTGGTTTCCAACCTAGCTACAATTATCTCCTCTATTCCCAGAACAGTCATATATTTTACTGTAGTAGCTCTGTGCTCAGCATTCTTCTCAAACCCTATTCATGAAAATTCAAGAAATATATTTGCCTTCACTTAGAAAGGTTCCCAGTGGACCTAGTCCAATTTGCCACAAGTGTTCATGCACCTCATTGTTCTCATAAATTTTAACTCAAGATTTAGACAACATTAAATTACAGAATAGCTATTTGATACAATATGTAGATGATTTGTTCTTGGTCTCACCAAATGCAACAGCATTCCAAGAAGATAGTAAACACCTTCTTTTAGAACTGCTTAAGAGAGGCCACAAGGCAAAGGCAAAAATTCACTGGTATCTCCCTCAAGTGGAATATTTAGTGCTTATTTTAACTGCTGGTCCTTGCCCCATTTCCCCTAAATGCATTGAAAATATTCAGAAATTGAGTTCTCCCTCCACTAAGAAACAGTTGGGGGCAATTTTAGGAACAACAGGATTTTGTAGACAGTGGGAAATTGCTAAACCCCTTATAATACTGCAAAAAATTCAGTCACTGAATCACTTAGATTAGAGGTGGAACACCTGTTAGCTCTTTCTAAATTAAAACAGGTCTGCCCCTGCTCTAGGCATCCCAGATTACAAAAAATACCCATGAATTTTACATGTTCATGAATGGAGAGGGGTAAATTCAGGTGTTTTAACTCAAACTTTAGGACCTGTTCAATGTCCAATTGCTTATTATTCAGACCAGCTGGACCCAGTAGCTTCAGGAGCACCATCATGTCTTAGAGGCGTAGCTGCCACAGTTTTGCTAGTGACTAAATCTGCTGATTTAGTATTGGGATGCCCATTAATAATAATGTGTCCTCATGAAGTTGAAGCATTGTTGCTAAGGCACAGAACACAGGCATTTTATTCTCAAAGTCAATAAGTTTATAATTTTTTTATCCAGGTTGTATCTAAAAGGAAAACTAGGAACAATTTGTATGTTCAATTTTATTGTAATTTAATATACCAAAAATTCCCTTAGAGGTCTCTAAAAAGCACATCATTTTACCCTGATGTCTTCATGACTGTTAACTTCTCTCTTTAAAAATTCTGTTATTGACATATTTAGCTTTCACATAGCAATCAATTCCCAATAAACATTCCCTCCACAGTGTCCCCCCTTTGAAAAAATTAGTTAAATAAGACCATCTACTATAGTGACTTCTACCATGGTTATTTATAAACTTTGTGTTTAAAATAGATTTTATGGGCACTTTTTGCCTTTCTCTCCCTCTGCCCCCAGTTGAACAATTATTATAAAAATGAAAAATAAAACTTGTATTATATATATATATATAATAGAATAGAAAAACAAATTCGTATGTTGAACATGTCCAAAAATATATGTCACAGTTTGTTTTTATTAAGTCCATCACCTCTCTGGCAGAAAGAGGGTGACATATTTCTTCACTACAAAAGCTGATGAATTGTGTCTGGCTGGGAAAGCCTCAGGCCACTTGGTTAATCTGTCCACTATCACCAATATAGGTATCTATAACCCTGACACCTTGGCATGGTAATGTAATCAATCCGTATGCATTCAAATGGTGTAAAGGTTAATGGTTTGCCTCCCAGACTGTGGACTTTGTTAACAGTCTGGTTGAACTGCATACAAATTCTGCACCTCTGAGAAACTCTCATTGCAACTTCATATATGCCCCTTGTATTCCAATACCTAGTTATAGAGTCTGCCAGGCCCAGACTTCCATAATGCCCTTTTTGATGTAATGCACTGCAGAAGGTGAAATACAGGGATCTAGGCAACATAGGTTTTCCATTTGCCCCCAGCCAAACTCCATTAGCTAAGTATGCACCATGGTGTTTTTTCCAATCCTTCACTTCCTTTGGAGAGTATGCATTTTTGAGATCAACTTCCTCCACCCAACTCAAGTTCAGGACTGAAATTGGTCCATACCTCAACCCAAATTTGGCTGTAATGTCAGCTCATCTATTCCCTGATTCCACTGGCCCTTGTATTTTGCTGTGGGCTCAGCAATGAATAACGGAAACTTGGGCTGGTAATTAATTGGAGTGCTTCCAACAAATGATTTATTAGGGTGCTATATGCTATCTGTTTGCCATTAGATTTTATGAAGCCTCGGTTTTTCCAGAGTTTACCGGAATGATGCACTACTCCAAACGCATACTGGGAGTTGGTGTACATGTTAACTCTCCAATTTTCGGCTAGCCTTAGAGCATGAATCAATCTGACTAATTCTTCCCCTTGAGCACTCATAGTAGATAGTAGGGATGAGTACCAAAGGGTTTCAGAGGCTGTCACTACTGCTGTACCGGTAAATCTCTGATTGTCTACTAGGTAAGATGATCCATCTGTGAAAAGTGTCAACTCAGGATTTTCCATAGGACTATCGTATAAATCCTCCCTTGTCTTATGCATGATGTTAAGTGCATCTTCACAGATGTGTAGGCTCTATCCTTCCAGAGGTAAATCTGGATTCAGTATTGCAGGATTTAACTTTTTGCACTGGTGAAATGTGATGTTTTCGTTAGCCAAGAGGATTGCTTGGTATTGTGATAATCTTTGGGAAGTGAAAGCTTGGAGTATAGTGTTCCTTGGAGTAGATTCCACCTGGTGTGGGGAAAATACTTTCAGCTCACCCCCTAATACCAAGGAAGATGCTTTTCTAATCATGATTGCTACAGCAGCAATAGCTCTCAAACAACTTGGCATTCCACAGATCATTGAATCTAGCTTTGAGCTATAAAAGGCAACTGGTCTAAGGGTATTCCCAAAAGATTGTGTGAGAATACTAGAGGCTATCCCTTTATACTCATGGACATAGAGGAGGAATGGTTTATTATGGTCAGGAATTCCTAGGGCAGACACTGATAGCATTAGCGCTTTGAGCTTCTCTATAGCATGAATATGCTTTTTAGATAGTTTCAATGGTTCTGGAACTTCTTTCCTGGTTAGCTCTATCAGAGGTTTAGTGATGAGAGCATAACCTGGAATACAGTTTCTACAGAAACTCGTTACTCCTATGATTGCCCTGAGCTGCCTCTTAGTTCTAGGCAGGCTCAACCTCTGTATGTCTTGTGTTCTCTTCTGGGAAATCTTCCTGGAGCCCTTTTCTAAGATGAATCCCAAATACTCTACTTTTGATCTCACAAACTGAAGCTTGGGCTTGGAAATTTTATGGCCCCTCTTACCTAGCTCTTTAATCATGTGCACGCTGTCTCTGTAACAGACTTCAGCAGATGGTGACATTAGCAGGATGTCATCAACATAATGCACCATCTTGCTGTCTTGGAAAGTGATTGACTCAAGGTCCCTCTGCAAGACTTGGCAGAAGACTGAGGCTGAATTTGAAAAACCCTGGAACAAACGGGTCCATTGGATAGACTTGCCCTCCCATGTGAAGGCGAACAGCTTCTGGCTGTCTCTGTGCAGGGTAATACAGGTCCAGAATGGTAAACCAAGCAGCTTGTTGTGGTATAGCTGCTATGATTTGAGATGGACTAGGAACCATGGCATAGGTTTTCTGTACATGGCCATTAACAGCTCTAAGGTCTTGTACTAAACGCCATTAAGTCTTCCCATCAAGAGACAGTTTGGCTTTCCTCACAGGCATGATAGGAGTGTTGTACTGTGAGAAGCCATACCTTAAAATACCCTGCTGTAATAAACTCTCTATGATGGGTTTCACTCCCTCTATCGCTTCTGCCAACATTCCGTTTGGATTGCTCTCTAACCTCAACCTAGGACTTTATACCTAAAGCAAGGGAATGGGTTTGGACATTGGGATCTGACTCCTTCAGGGTTACAAATGATACTCCTTTCTGAATACATTGTAAAAGCCTGTCACTTTGATCTTTGTCCAAGCTAACCTGTTGTTTTAAACTTGGAATAAAGAGAGGAGTTTGAGATTCTGATGACTCCAACCAAGATTGCAAAGCTTCTGGAGTCAAGATGTTGCAGATTCTTGGACGGTCCCTATGCTTCTCATCCAAGCCTTTTGTGGTGGAATGAGAAAGCAGACCCCTTTTATAGTCATCCTCAATAGTCCCATAAATCTCTCTATGCATTTGCGTTATGTCCTACCATTCTTGGTCTTTGGCCACAGAAATATCATTGTATTCTGTGCAACTTGTTAGAGACATATGCTCTCCTGTGCCCAGTCTTTCAGAAACATCTATCCCACTCAGATTATTTATATTCACATCCATGTCATAGCCATTAGTCCTTTTTGCTTCAGAAATCTTGGTTCATAAGGACTTCAGCTTCTCACACTGGGACAAATATTTCTCCATTTCATTAAGGGATGGAGATTGGCTGTACTTTTTGCATGTATGGTTGCAGCATTGACCATCATGCTTGGTGTCCTCAACCTTTCTAGCATTGTTAGACCATTTGGAATTGTAATAAGTCCTTCTGGTACTCCTATCTCTCTGGCTGGAGTTTTCAGTCCTGCCAAAGTCTATTTGTTGCCTGAATCTACATGTTCTAACCATGTGACCTGATCTCCCACATAAATAACATCATGGAGAAAAGGATTTGGGCTTTGAGACAGTAGCACGTTGCCTGGTCTGACTATGCCCCTGCTGTCCTGCAGGGCAAAGTTCTTGATTTCCTCAATTTCTTTCTTTTTTTCTGGCCTGCTTTAATTGTCTCAAAGGTCTGCTATTATAGAGTCTTTATCTGAGTCAGACTGCCTGGCTGCCATGGCTTCCTTCTGTTTGGAATCATGAATGTATGATGCATGCTGCCTAACATCTTCCAGTGGCAATGATTCCCACTGGGGACAATTCTTCTTAAAGTAGTTCTGCACTGGCAGTGAAGCACCCTTCATGAACTGTCTGTGGATGTGATCAATGGTTTCTGGGGTATGCACATCCCTGAGGCCTAAAATGGTTTCAGCTGTCTCAATTACCCTATCAAGGAAGCTGCTGGGGTATTTTTCTTCTCCCTGCCTCAGTTTCTCGAATTTCTGCCAGGAATTTGGCCTTTTGGCATGCAAACGCATTGCTTGGAGTAAATCAGTCCTGCATTGGACTGATATCTCATGTTTGCATGTGATGTGAGTTCAAGGTCATGATGGACCGTGGGCTATGCAGTCAAGTTGGGATTCGAGCGAGTCTCAGCCAAGAAGTTTTCCTTTTCCAAGGGAGAGTAAAATTCCCCCAAAAGAAACTCCATGTCTTTGAAATTTGGGTTAAAGAGTGTAAAAACATACTTCATTTCTTTTATACTCTTGAATGGGGAGAGGAAGAACTTGGGAAAGCATCTCCTCAAAACTTCAAGGCCTTGTAGGATTCAACATGGACAATACCCTCCCCAGGTTGTAGGATGGTTCTGTCTATGATGGGAAGTACAGAAACAGTGGTCTCAGTGGTTGGTTCAGCAGTCAGTGTCTGGGTGTCCTTAGTAGCCTGTGTTGTATTAACTGGTTTGGTAGTCCCTAGATACTTAGTTTCTATAATCTCCAACTGGAGGATTGTATGTTTATCTAACTCTTTCCCTTCCCTAATTTGTTTTAGGACTTGGAAAAGAAGTTTCATGTTTTCCATCATTTCTAGTGAGCCAGAGTCAGGTTTAGTTACAAAGGTAGAGCCAAACAGTTGCCCTAGATGAGAAAGCACCCTCTTTAAGATAATTAGGGACTGCCCAAACACAAAAATCAGAGCCATAGCCATAGGGATGAAGCAAATGAATTCTGCCAATGTTATGGCACACCACTTGTAATAATCATAGATCTCAAGTTAAGTGGAGAATAAATTTTGGCACCTTGTGGAACCAAAAATCTAAGGCTCCCTGCATAATGGACCAAATCAGCACAGAGAAACTGGACAATATAAATAGCACCCTAGCAAATCCCATTCTGAGTGTTTCTGTAGGATGTTTAACCTAACTGTGCTCGCCAACTGTAATATAGGGCTCTAGAGGGCTGATAAAGAGAGTTGGGCTGGTGGTATCCTTGAGTCTCCTGAGCCAGAGAGCCTACAACTTCAGTATTTGTTGATTTGGGACAGCCAGGGATGTGAGGTCCTGAACAGAAATGATCAATCAGTCTCCCTGCTGTCTGTAGGCTCCTTTAAGGTGAGGAGAGAAGAGCCCTCCTTGCTGGTGAGAAACTGGAAACCCACAGGAAGTGAACCTGGTTCACTTCCTGAATAAAATGGATGCCTGGTCTAACCCCCCTGGAGCCAGTGATAACTATCCTCCTTCTCCTCAGCCCCTGGCCCTGATTGATGATATAAATGAATCACTGATACTCTCAGAATCAGGCCAAGTGGTTTATTAAATACAAGGGTAAACTGAGGGTAGAGGGTTATGGTCTGGAAAAGCTGTTGCTATGGGTGAATGGCCAGTGCTGGCAGAGGGTCTCAGAAGGTAAGATCAGGCTGAGGAAACCAGCCCCTCAGCCAAGGATAAATTCCACTGCCCTGATGTAGAGAGGATTACCAGCTTGACAACAAAGGTAATGATTTGGTTTAGAGGTGTCTCTGGTTAGGTTCAGCTAACTAATTTTTCCCACATTCCACCTCCCACCAAATCCCACTTCCTGGGGCCCAAGGGGAAGTTCAGGGGTAGCTGGATGTCTGGAAGAGGTCAAGGAAATCAGACCCTCAGGTTGGTTCACTAGGGATATTTATAGTCCCAGCTCCAACAGTCTTTTCTTGAGACCAGGGACTTACTGGGTCAACATTCTATTCCCCTAACTGCCAGGATTGCCTCGGATGATTTTGCAAATGCAAGAGATCTTGCATCAATCTTGAATTTATATATATAAAATATAAAAACAAATTCCTATATTGAACATGTCCAAAAATATATGTCTCAGTTTGTTTTTATTAAGTCCATCACCTCTCTGGCAGAAAGAGGATGATATATTTCTTCTTCAGTCCTCTAGATTTGTAGTGTATCATTGCATTGACCAAAGGTCTAAAGTCTTTCATAATTGTTATTGTCTATAATCTTCTTGTAATTGTTCACTTAACTCTGTATTGTAAAAAGGAAAAAGGTGGGTTTTGTTTGGGTTAAATATTTAAAGGGGTGGTTGCCAAGGAATTGAGTAAATATCAATTCCTAAAATGATTTTAGTAATTTATTTATAAAATACAAGAGAGAATGGAAGTAAAGAGATGATAGGAGAGTAGAGTAAGAGATTTAGCTTAATGAGCTAGACTATGTGCTCAATCCCTGGCTTTACTCTGGTAGGGCTCCAGAAGTCCCATCCAGAGAGCCTAAAAGTCAATCAACAAGGGTTTTAGCCATGAGGGCTCCTCCCAATTAAGGGAGCCTCTAGAGACTAGTACCTCCAGGGAAACTAAGGCAGTCAGCCTTTTTCACTCACCACATGTAGTTCTAAGGGAGAGATTTAAGGACAGTCTCACCAAGTTCAAGGTCCCAACCAGAGCTCCTCCAGATCCCAGAAGTAAACAAGAAGAGACTTACAGGAAGCTGCACTTCTTTTGCGTCATTTCCTGTGCCTTTCTCTTAGTTATGTGTCCAATCACAACAGATGCTTTGCTTCAGATTGCCCAGGGGGCAGTCTGTCAATTCTGATTTGTCACCCACTCTTTTTTAAATTTTTAAAATTTTTTTTAAATTTTAAACCCTTAACTTCTGTGTATTGACTTATAGGTGGAAGAGTGGTAAGGGTAGGCAATGGGGGTCAAGTGACTTGCCCAGGGTCACACAGCTGGGAAGTGTCTGAGGCCGGATTTGAACCTAGGACCTCCCGTCTCTAGGCCTGGCTCTCAATCCACTGAGCTACCCAGCTGCCCCTGTCACCCACTCTTGCACACACGGGTCACAGACTTCCCAACTTGTGAATTAAGTGGTGATGTTTACACCCTTGGTGATTAAATCTAAGAATGGGCAGGGTAGATTTAATTTCATTATCACAGTATTAATTCATAGAAGTCTTCCCTGTTTCTTCTGAAATTATTTCATCATTTCTTAAAGCATAATAATATTTTATTGCATTCATATACTACTATTTTGTTTATTCTTTTTTCAGTATGTGAATTTCCTTTTCATTTCTAGTCTTGTTCAACTATGAACAGAACTGCTATAAATATTTTTTATATGTTGATCTTTTCCTCCGTAAAAAGGAATTCTTTATTCTTTTTTTTTAATATAACGGGGGACCTGGAGGTCCTCTTACCATAGAAATGTGTAGGGATTAACCAGCCCACAGTGATAGGAAGTAGAAACTATAGAGACAGGAAAGAGAAACCATAGAAAAAGGAAGTGAAGTAGAATAAGGGTATAAAAAAGGCCAGTGTCAGTTGGTTGGGGGCGGGGAGTTGCTGACAATTAGGTGCTGGCAGTTGTGGGGAAGTTGGCTACTGGGAGTGTGTTGGGTTGGTGGTTGGCATTTAGTTGCTAGAATATAAAAGGAGAGCCTGATAGGGCTTTTTGGCTTTAGCCTTTACAGGGCTTTTGGCTTTAGACTTTAGAGGGTTTTTGGCTTTAACCTTTAAAAGGCTTTTGGTGTTAGCCTTTAGAAGTTTGGGGGTTTTGGTTTGGGCTATTAGTTTTTTTCTTTCTTGAACTTTTTTGGGAGGTGGTTGGTCTTCATTGACAGACCTAATTAGGGTTGGATTAAACACTGATTGGGGTTGGTTTAGATTGGGCTAGATTGGGTTGGAACTTTGTGGAGCGGTTGTTATTAACAGTAGTTATTGACAGTTATAGGTAGACATAGGCAGTTTTAGCTAGTAATTATAGGTAGTTATAGGATAACTTTAGAAAATTTTCTTTCTCTACATATTTCCTATATTTCCCTCCTTTATTATATTCTTTTATGTTTCTATTTTAATAAAACTAAATTGTTAATTGTTAAAAGCTGCTCTTTTATTTTTGTCAGACTCTTATTTTAACCCTTATACCGCTTTCTTTAATCTCTTTAAATTTAGACCTAGTAGTAGTATTGATGGGTCAAAGCAGATACATAGTTTATTAACTTTCAGAACATAGGAAGGTCCTATAACTTTTCTCCATTGTGTATAATGTTTGTTCTTGTAATTAGATACTTATTTTTTGCTACATTAAGGAGAAGTCTATTTATTCCTAAACTTCTTAGGGTTTTAACAGAAAAAAATATTGGATTTTGCTAACAGCTTTTTCAACAACTATTGACATAGGCAAGTGATTTTTACTATTTGTATGGTTAATACATTTATTTTTATGCTATATGTCGTATTATTGATTTCAGTACATTATTAATAGACTACATATTTATCAACATATTATTATCATTCTAATGTTGAGCCAATCCTGCATTCTTAATGTAAATAACCCTGATCATAAAATATAATCTTTCATTTGTTAATCTTAGTATTTCATATATTCGTAATTTTGTAAATAATAATCCATTTCCTCTAAGTTATCAGTTTTATTAGCTTACATTTGGGCAAAATAATTTCTGATAATTTCCTTTATTTTCTATTTAGTTATTGCTAATTCTTTTTTCAGTTTTAATGTACATTGATTTCCCCCCAAGCTTGCAAGGCCCAGGCAGACCCGGAGTGCAAAGACAAAGCGGAAAAGGGGCGGGGCTAACAATGGCCAGCAATAAGGAAGTCCAGAAGAAAAAGACCATCAAGAGAAACTCTGGAACACTCGACAACTTCTACACAGAAAAAATCCAGACAACAGAGGAGGGAAAACAAAAATCCAAACCTCCCCAAAAAAATGAAAGCTGGTCACAAGTTATGGAAGAGTTTAAAAATGAAATGCTGAGGAAGATGGAAGAAATCTGGCAAGAAAATAACAGTTTAAAAGGCAGAATTTCGCAATTGGAAAGTGAGACAAGACAACTGAAGACCAAAAATGACCAGATTGAAAAGGAAAACCAAAACATTAGAGCCGAAAACCAGTCCTTAAAGGCTAGAATCGAACATTTAGAAACCAATGATCTCTCAAGACAACAAGAACAAATAAAACAAAGTCAAAAGACTGATAAAATAGAAGGAAACATGAAATATCTCAATGAGAGAGTGACAGACCAAGAAAACCGGTCTAGAAGAGATAACTTGAGAATCATTGGTATTCCAGAAAAGGCAGAAATTAATAAAAACTTGGACTCCATACTCAAAGAAATTATTCAGCAAAATTGCCCTGAAGTTCTACAACAAGAGGGCAATATAGACATTGAAAGGATCCATAGAACACCCTCTACACTGGACCCAGAAAAGTCAACACCCAGAAATATAATAGCGAAATTGAAGAGCTTTCAAGTCAAAGAAAAAATCTTACAAGAAGCCAGAAAGAGACAATTCAAATATCAAGGAGCACCAATAAGGATCACACAGGATCTGGCAGCCTCAACACTAAAAGAACGCAAGGCTTGGAATACAATATTCAGAAAGGCAAGAGAGCTGGGCCTTCAGCCACGGATCAACTACCCAGCGAAACTAACCATATACTTTCAGGGGAAAGTATGGGCATTCAACAAAATTGAAGAATTCCAAGTTTTTGCACAAAAGAGACCAGGACTAATTGGAAAGTTTGACACTCAACCACAGATATCAAGAGAAAGATGAAAAGGTAAATAAGAAACAGAGGGAAAAGAAAGAAAACTCATAGTCTTTTAAGCTTGAATCTTTAAGGGCATAAATAAGATCTAATTATCTGTATTACTAGGTGGAGAAATGCTATGTATAATTCTCTGTAGTGAACTCTATACACTATTATAATATTCACTATTATAGCAACCAGAAGAATAATTCATAGGGAGAGGACAGGATACT
>NC_058132.1:432142700-432232179 GCF_016433145.1 Gracilinanus agilis
CATCCTACAGCCGAATAGAACATTTCAGGGGGGCTGTATCTAGCCCATGAGCCAGAGTTTGCCCATTACTTCTCTAGAATTATTTAGTGTGCATTTATTTTTTTTTCTTCAAGGGCTGTTTAATTGAATATTTTTTCTCTTGCATTGTGATCAAGTGATGTTTTGGTCAGGTTTTTATTCTCCATTACATGGTCAGTTTTTGTAAAGATGAGATGTATGGATAACACAAATAGATTCCTTGACATTCCCATTCAGTAATTGACAGAAACCTACCATCTCTAATTTTCTAAAGTGCTTTTATATTTTTAATATTGATCTTATTTATTTTTTGGTCATATGTGTCCTGGTCTGAAAGCAGTACATGAAAGTTCTCTCATTCAGTTGTGTCTGACTCTTCATTACCCCATGAACTTGTCCATGTTGTTTTCTTGGTAAAAATACTATAATAGTTTGCCATTTCCTTCTCCAGGGTGTCCCTATTTTACAAATGAGAACCTGAGGCAAATAGGTGTAATTATCTGCCCAGGGTCACACAGTAAATAAGTGTCTGAGACTACACTTAAAGTCAGATCTTCCTGACTCCAAGTCCAGAACTCTGTCCACTATATCATCTAGCTACTCCTTCCTGATTTTTGAGGTCAGCAAAAACATAATAGTCCTTCCTTTTAACTATGTTCAAATCTTTGTTTCAAATGTTTCATATAAAAAATGATATATTTTTTTATTTTGTTTTCTAATCCATTCTGCTATCCTTTTTTAGTTTATGGGTGAGTTCATTCTATTCATTTTAATTGTTATGATTCTGAATTGTGTTTTCCTCTTTTTTGCCCTCTTGTACTTTTTCCTCTTTCAATTCCCACCTCTCTCTTTACAAATAAGAATGTGGTAAAAGACAGGATGTTTGCCTAACATGTTTGGGTTCTATACAGCTCCTCTCTTCCCATTGCCCCACTGCTAATCCCAGGATTTTTCTCTTCTTCATTTCCTTTTAATCTGTTCTTCTCTTTATTCTCCTCAAATTCAACTTTATTTTGCTTGTGACTATTCTCTTCCCCTTTCATATCACTGCTGATAGTTTGCTCATTTTTCTTTTGAAGAGCAATCATTTGGAGCAGGTAGGTAGCTCAGTAGATAGAGAACCAGGTCTAGATAGCGAAGGCTCTGGGTTCAAATCTATTTCAGACACTTCCTATCTATGTGATCTGGGCAAGTTACTTAATCCCAATTGCCTAGCCTTTACCACTCTTCTGCCTTGGAATTACTATAGCGTCTGAAACAGAAGACAAGAGTTTTAAAAGAAAAGAAAAGCTTTCATTCATATTATTCAAACTCATTACCTGTTAGAAAATTGCTCTGACTTTTATTGGTTTCTTTTTTTGTCAATTGTAAGGATTTTAAATTTCAGCCTTTTATCAGATGTTTAACACAGAATTTTCCCCAATCTACAAATTTCTTCTTATTTTCCTTGAATTTTGTTTATATGAAAGCTATATCTATGTGTTTGTGTGTATATGTGTGTGTAAAAAGATATATATATATATATATATATATATATATATATATATATATAACTATTATCATTTTCTTTGTCCCTTGATTGGTTATAAATTTTCTCTCGACTATAGGCATTATTTCACTTATCTAAAATTTTATATTATTTTCATATTTGTATTTATTTGTATGGCATAAGATATTGTTATATGGTATTTTTTAAAGTACTATATTTTGTAAATTTTCTTCATTGTAATGAGGGGATTTATAGGATGGGAATCTGCAGGATGTAATATAAGGCTGAAGCTAGGGGTAATCACTGGTAGGAACAGGGAATAAGGCAAGGCAAGGGACCCAAGGCTGGAGGTAAACAAGGGAATAGACTAGGTAGTAGGGAAATTAAGGCAATATTGTGGATGAGGCAGGTATAGTGATGAAGGTTTGTAGTTGAGGTGGTAGGAGAAATAAGGGAATGTATGAGTTTAGGGAGTATAACACTGAGGTAACAAGGATTGCAAGGGAGAGGATGAATTAATCTAAGGCAGGCAAACAGCAGCAGGGAAATACAGACTGGGACTTAGGTTAAAGACAAAACATTGAAGGGAAATAGACTGATCCCTTCAAGTAAAAGACACTTTACAGAGCCAAGTTAGAGTCAGCCAAGACAACTTGAAATTGACTTCAGGCTTTAGTCAGTTTCACAGGAAGGGACTAGTATTGAAGTTATACTTCCTTCAAAATGGATACCCTCAGCTTCCCTCAAACCCAGAGAGTATGTTGTTCCTCTTTCTCTTCCTCCCTCTCTTAATAATTAACTAATGAAGTAGCCAAAAGGTCTTGTTTAAACACAAAATGGGTTTTGTTGCCTTCTAGGATAGATTGGCAGGGTAGAGGATTAAGGTAGCCCTAACAGTCTCAGGTGGGGGAAGGGAAACAGGAACATGAGACTGAGAAAGGACCTGCCTTAACTCAGCTCTCAAGGTGGTTTGTAATCAATGGGGTTAGGAATACAAAGACTCAATAGATAATTTGTTGCAAGGCTAAGCCTAAACTATCACAGATTTGAACTAACTCTCAGATCCACTCTCCTTTTCACTCTTTCAGACATTCAGGTAGGGGAAATGAAGGTAGGAATAAGGTAGGGTAGGGAGATTCAAAGGATTTAGCTAAATTAATAAATCTCAAAAGAAAACTCCCAATATAGGCCAGATTTCAATCTAAAGCAGGAGCTCAGATGGACTCTGGTTCCCTGCACGAGTTCCCAGGACCAACTGAAACTTTTTCCCAAGATTCTAAACTCCTTAACTGACAGAAGAACTCTGCAAAGCCTGCAAAACTGTTATGCCCCACTCTCTGTACCACATTATCTATTGATATAATGGGTTTTTTGCTTTTTTACTGTTTTCAATTATGTTAATTTTCCCTAAAGCTGAAATAGTCTCTCATTTCACCAAATCCAATTTGGTGAAAATGGATAAAATTTTAGCTAGGTTGCTGAAGTCTTTTTGTTTTTAAATTTTTAAATGTTAATTTTTAATAAAAGTAATAATTTTGATTTATTTAAATTTTAAATTAAATTAGATTTAATTTAAATTTTCATATCAATATTCAATGGAATATAGCTCTATTCATTTATCCATTAATGAAAGGGCCAAGAGTTTTGCATGAAAAGGTACTGGATCAAGTCAGAATTGTACCTCACCTCACAAAATGTTGTGATCTTTAGCAAGTTACTTATTCTCTGGACCTCAATTTCCTCTTCTATAAAATGAAGGAGTTTGACAAATCTTTATTTGCTTTATTACTCCTTAATTTGGGTATCTGGAACATATTAGTCTTGAAAAATGGAATTTGGGAGAGTACTTTTTTTCTTTATAAGAATAATTTTTGTAGCATAAAAAAAAATTTGGATCATTTTGTAGGTACATTTGTTAACCAACAAACATTTATGAAGTGCCCACTATGTGGAAGGTAATGCTAAACACTGGGGATACAAAGAAACAAAAAGCCAGAATCTGTTCTAAGGAGCTCACAATCTAGTGGGGAGAGAGAAGGCACTAACATTATAAAGGGCATCTAGAAAGGCTTCTTGTAGGAGGTAGGATTTTAGCTGGAATTTGAAGGAAGCAGGAGGTAGATGAGAATGAAGAGGATTCCATTAATGCTGGGGCAGTCAGTGAAAATATTCAGTAAGGTCTTTTTCAAGGAACAGCGAAGTCTTGTATCCCAAGGAAATGTCTCTTACCAATAATTATGGCACACTGCAACCTTATGGTGGAAAGGATTTTATGTAAGTCACAAATTTTTAAATCATCGACTTCTCTGTTATTTTGAGTTGCTTATATCACATCCTCTTAATGTATTATCATAATGTAATACCTTAAACTTAAACTTCCTGGCAATGACACCAATATTGTAAATCCTCCTCCTCTTTGTAAGTTCCCTTTTTCATTATAAAATAAGCTCTATAAATCATTAATTTGTCTCTGGTCTAAACCTTTGATTTATTATATCATCTGAACTTATATCAAATCAATTATGCTTAGAATCTTTTCTTTCCCAATCATTTTACTTAAAAGTAAAGAAATTAATTTTTTACTATAGAAACCTGTACCTATAGTCAGGAAGATTTCTGTTCAGGTCCTTAGATACTTCCTAACTGTGACCATAAGCAAGTCATGTAACTGTTGTCTGCCTCAGTTTCCTTATCTGTAAAATGGTAGCAACTATCTCCCAGACTTTTTAGGATAAAATGAGATTGTATTTATAAAATGTTTTGAAAACCTTAAAAACTTCATAAATATGTATTACTCTTTCATAATATAGAAAGGATTGTACACAAAATGAAGCCGTCCACTGATTCCACAAAGATTCCTAGTGGGTTAGACACTCAGAAAGGGGAACCAAGGACTGAGTGAAAATGGGTTATGGGTTAAGAACTAATGGAAAGAGAACAGAAAGTTTTGGCATAAGATAGACAGGGAGTAAGCTCTAGTGATCAAGAGCTTCATGGTTAGGAGCTCTGATGGTTAAGAGCTTCCTTGTTAACTCATTTCTTGTCACCTTTATAGGGGTTACAACAGTATGGGGGGAAGGGGAGAGCTCCCTGGCTTGATACATTAACATTATGAGGTAATCATCATAAAATGCAAACTCCCAAAACCAAAAACAATAGGTAGAGCTAAGATCTGGATCCAGAGAGGACATGGCCAGAGCCATCTAATGATGTTTGATACCTATGTTAATTGATCATTGAAGGGAAAAGTAAGGAGACTGAGATAATTGAACAGTCTTCTGGGGTGTAGCCTTGAGGAAGGGCTAGGGATTTGGCAAGGTCAATGTTCAATTTGACTCAAGGTCACAGAGATCAATCATTAGCAGTATAAGAGTTAAGTTTTTGAGCACTGTTATGATTAAAAATGATGAGGGCCGGGATCAAGAGGAAGAATAGTATTTTAATAAAAGCCATGCTGATAGAGATAAACTGACCACTCGCCTGTAAGAAAAACCTATTCCCAACCTCACCTCAGCCATTTCCCTTCCTCCCTCCTTGAGCTCAGGTAACTAAAGAGGAAGTTCCAAGTCACTTCCCCCTAATTTCAAACAGTCCCTCACCTTGAATACGTCATCCAAAACCTGAAACCCATGAAACCCGTTGGACCACGGGAAATGTAGTTTTAAGGACCCCCACAGGTCCACAGAAGTTTGTCAAACACTATATTGAGGTTCAATCCTTCCAAATAGAACCCCAGATGATTTATATAACACAGCACTCTTAAAATAATATCACAATTAATGTATACCTGGATTGCTACACAAAATATATAATATTCAATGCAAAATAGTGTGATAAGTTTTTAAGAAGTGTGAAAAAGAATTCTTTGTTGTCTATCCTGAGTTAACACTAACTTAAGTATAAGTTTGAACTAGGTAGAGGAGCTTGAAAATCACTTAGTGCAGGGGTCAGCAACGTATGGCTCTGGAGCCATATTTGGCTTTTTTGAGGGCCAGATATGGCTTTTCCTGCAGGAGCCATAAAGTCAATTTTTTTTCAGGCACTGTTACAGGAGTGCGCACTGTTACAGGAGCACACACTGTGAGCACTGTACGGCTCTCACTGTTGTACCCAAATTTTAATACCTAACCCAGGTTCATGGCCAAAGGAAGAATCACACTGACAATGCAATATGCAAGAAGAGGCTCATTCTTTACTAGCAATAATAGCTAGGGTCGCTAGGCAGAGAGGCATGCCTGAACGACCCCTTGGAATTCTCAGCCAAGAGTTTATATAGAAATGTTTGGGGAAGGGGGTTGGTACATACATAATTATCAAGGTAGTGTCAGGGACAGGTGGTCAGGAAGCATCTGGGGAGGGGGGGTGTTTCAGGGTCAGGGGTCTGGAAGCATTTGGCAAATATACATTAAATAGGCAAATATTGTAAAGCAGGCAAACATAGACAAACATTCAAGAAGGTTAATATTCATCAGATAAGATAGCTTCAGTTTTAGGTTTATGATAGGGGGAGATAAGGAAGACTGTGCTGGGAAACCTTGGGAGCTGGGGGTAGCTTGCCCAGGCCAGAAATAGTTCAGTAGACTGCCAGACTGATTTTTAAATCCAACATCACGAAATTACATTTTAAAAAATGGTGGCGTTTATGGCTCTCATGGCCAAAAAGGTTGCAGACCCCTGACTTAGTGAGTTCACATCCTATTTAATGCTAGATGAGAAGCCAGCAAGATACTTGGAGAGCTCCACCTTTTTTCTAATCCAGTCAGAAACTTGTGAATTCTTTTAAAAGTTCACACCCTGGGGCAGCTGGGTAGCTCAGTGGATTGAGAGCCAGCCCTAGAGACAGGAGGTCCTAGGTTCAAATCTGGCCTCAGACACTTCCCAGCTGTGTGACCCTGGGCAAGTCACTTGACCCCCATTACCACTCTTCTGCCTTGGAGCCATTACACAGTATTGACTCCAAGACGGAAGGTAAGGGTTTAAAAAAAAAAAAAAAAAGTTCACACCCTCAGCAACTGTTCATTCAGGAAACTTTGAACCCTTTTGATGAGAAATTGACCTTCAGAAGGTGCGAAGTGCATCCCACAGACACTTCCTCCCTGGGCAGTGCTAGACAATTTGGAAACTGTGATTGATCCCTGTGAAGAGGGGAGGAGACAAGAAGTCACCATAAAAATAATCAGTCTGAGAGATAATCTTGGAGAAAATTGTCAGAAGAGTTTGTCTTCTGGAGATAGCTTTCTAACTGGAGAGAGTCTTTCACCTTTCGACTTGCCCTGAAAGGAGCTTGGGCTAAGGACCTTGGACGGCCTTCTATTAAGACTATCACTTGGGTGAATGAAAAAGGCTGACTTCCTTTCCCTGGCTTGTCTTGGAGGAGGCCTCATGGCTAAAACTTAGGTCCCTTTTGATGGGGTCTCTTAAGCCCTGTCTGGTATCTACTCTCTGATTTTCTTACTTTCACTCTTTCTCCTTTTGTAAATGAACTACCACAAAAAAAAAGGCATTTGGAATTGAGTAATAATTCCTGGCAACCACACTCTTATAAATTTAGTCCAACCTTTTTATTTTTAAACCCTTACATTCTGGCCCTTACAGAAGCAATCATAGTTCATATTTATATCTTGCTTTAAGCTTTCTTTATAACAACATGTCTATAAAGTATCTGATCCAAATGCTATCATCCTTTTTACAGATAAGGAAATTCTTATTCTAGAAAGGTTAAATACTTCCCTAGGGTCACAAAGTCAGTAAGTTTTGTTACTGAAAATTGAAGCCAGGTCTTTTGATTCCAGGATCATTGTTCTTTCCATTTTACCCATGCTGCCTATGATCACAAAGAACCTTGAAAGTTCAGAGAAGAAAAAAATAAGATCACAAGCGGACATGAAAACATGAAAAACTACTTTGAAGAGGTGACTTTTGAGATGAGGCTTGATAAATAGGGCAGTGAAAGAAAAAGAAATGAGAGAAAGGAAAGAGGACATTCCTAGGTTAGGGAATTCTATAATCAAAGGGGAGAAAGTAGAAAAGCATGTCATGAATTCATGGAATTGTACTTAATGAGGCTTACTTTAAGACTAAAATGACTAACTTCCAAGCTTAAGGAAGTATAAAGAAATGTCTAGTAGGAAGATGAAATCTGGAAACACTGGCTAGAAGTCAGGGAACAGGAATTTGAGAAAGCTACAAGAGGATCCAGAGTTAGAAATTGTTACATCAAACCTAATGGAAAACTTTCCCTTCTCCTGAGAGCTGAATGAGACATTGAGTCTAAGCCTAATAAATAGCTGGTGGTACAGGAGATAGCATGTAGGATCTACAGTCAAGAAGACCTGAGTTCAGATTTGGCCTCAGATACTTTCTAGCTATGTGACTCTAGGTAGATTGCTGAATCTGCTTCATTTTCTTCACTTGTAAAATGAAGATAATAGCACCTATACTAGGAGAGGGAGTGTTGGGAGGATTAAATGTGTAACTATTGAATTATCAAAAGGCTATGTTTCTTCATTTTTTTAAGTAAGATTTTAAAGTAAGTAATTGGCTTCTCAAGACAAACTGAACTAGCCAGCCTCCATAATCTGAATGCCAAGGAGTATAATCGGGGCAAAAAGAATGAGTTCCTGTGGTGTAGATCAATACATACTCTTTGTGATGTTACCACTCAGTCCCTTCCCAAGACATTTTTGATTGGAAAATCATTACTGAGAAGGTGGATCTAGAGATTCCAGCTCCTCTCATCACATCATCACAGGAAGAGGCAGGTCTTAAGGAAGCCAAGAAGTACCTTCCTCCCCAGCCCATGGCTGGGTCAACATAGCTACCAAGCACATGGTAGCTAGAGCTTGCTCACTTAATTTAATCTTTCAAGTGGATCAAGTGGCTGCTTGACCCTGCCCCAAATCTTCTTATCCTCAGCAAAAGGGAGCACCGAAACTAATTTCATATCCTGGAGGAAGACTGGTTTTATAGCTTCAACTTAGAATAAGATTTTTTTTTTTCCTGGAGATGGGGCCTAAAGAGAAAATTATTTCACAAAAAATAACCCAATTCAATATTAGTTTTTCACATTGCAATAATATTTGTAAAATGTCTGGCACATATTAGAAACTTAATAAATGCATGTTTCCTTCCTTCCCATTCATAACCTCAAAACCTTTTGTACGCAACCAGCATTACATAAGAGAAAGCTAAGGTATTCAAGAGCAAGTTTTTAGTTTATCCTTCCCTTTAGAGAACCAGGGAAAGGAGCTTTTATTCTGTACTTCTAAAAGGCAATTGTTCTAAACCCCAACTACTCTTTGAGATAGGAGAATAAAGGAGAGATTGCCCATCATAACTGTCCTGGAAACTACAAAATTGTCCCTCTCTTGCCAGGCCACCTGGGGCTGTGACTACAACTCTCACCCTACCTTCAATAAAGGTGGAAATCACTGCTCCCACGACATTCGATAATTCAGATCTCAGATGGCATCTGTTGAAATAAAAAGCCAAGACACATAGGGGTTAGTTTTGTGAGGCAGCTATCTATATTATACTTAAATGAAACTGTCTCAACCCTAAAAAATTAGGAAAGAAAAAATTACTATAAAAATAATAATAGCAATAACAATAATAAAAATAAAGATAAAGGGGGGAAAAAGAACTTTCCTTCTAGTTCCCAAAGAGTTCCCAAGATTTTCTTAACAGAGATTAGAAACATGTGACAGTGACTGGAAGTCATCTTTCTTTCTCAATGAAAATTTCTAGAGAAGATTCTTTCGCACATAGGGAAAGTCATATTTTTTTTTAGTGTTTCCTTGTTAGTACTTAGAGCAAATTCAGGTGAAGATAAAAATATCTCTACCACATCTATATAAACATGTAGGACACCCAAAATTTCTGCAATGAATCTTTTCAACAAATGGGACATTCCAGTTGGAAGTGAATAGAATCTAGCAGCAGAAAAGTAAAACATTTCTTAAAATAAATCTGGGCCCTGTGAATTGTGAGATTCTGACACAGGGATTACCAAAAAAGATAAGAAAAAGAAAGGTACAATAGGAGAGAGAATGTCAAGAAGTGAACGGAGGGAAGGAAGAGAAAAAGTTAGGACTAAAGAAAGAGAAAGAAATTTTGCTAATTGTTCAGTCATTTCAGTTGTGACCAACTCTTCGTGATCTCTTTTGGGATTTTCTTGGCAAAGGTACTGGAGTGGTTAGCTATTTCCTTCTCCAGTTTATTTTACCGATGAGGGAACTGAAGCAAACAGGGTTAAGTGACATGCTTAGCTGTAGAGTTATTAAATATGTAAGACCAGATTTAAATCCAAAGATGATTCTTTTTGACTCTAGACCAACATGACATTGGCTTAACAGTTGTGAAAGTATTGTAGCCAGAAAGCAGAGACTCATAACTAACAGCTTGACAGCATCATACCCTGTTAAGCAGGGAGGTTTTGATAGCATCATGCTCTGCTCAGCAGGGTGGTTATCTGGAACTCATAGTTCCGGGGACACCACTCCTCCCTAGACAGAGCAGCCTTGAACAGGGCACCACTCCTCCCTTAGACAAAGCAGCCTTGAACATTAAGAATTACATCCTATGGCACCTGGAAACCTCTATACTCCCATTGTCTAGCTATTATCAGACCCTAGCTATATCCCAGCCCTTGAAACGTATATATTCCCCTCTGTAGATGCAGCACTTGAGGAATTCTCTTACAGAACTTCCCCCAGTACACTGGCAATAAAGCTTTCTCCTCCTTTGATTGCATTGTCTTGTGTGTTCCTCTGGTGGCCACCCATTCGAACCCTAACAAAAGTAGGCACTTAAAAAAAAGAGGAAAAGATATAGAAGTGTAAATATATTCATTTATTCCCTTGAAAGATCAGTGCCAGCTTTGTTCACATACTAACTGAACTCTCCATTTTTATGACTGTCAGATGTCTGTCATTTTATTGAATTCTCTGAGAAGCTACAACCAACTAGAAAAACAGTTTTTACAGAATAAAAAGTGGCTTAATTATGAAGTCAGAAATTGCTACTCCTCCCTTCTACTGGCAGTAAGAGGGTTTTAAAGCTCCATGAACACTACTGAGATTAATACCATGGTAGAAAACAATGAAGTCCATGGATTCTAAAGGAATAAAATGATTTTTTTAACTAGAAGAGTAAAGAGGAGCATATGAGATGCAGAATTATAACTGATCTGCTTTTTCCTTCAATTATTTAAAGATGACAGAAGTAATGAGACCATGCAGCAGGGTATTAAGGGTTTTGTTTGTTTTACATTTTCATTGAGTGATAGAATAATTAGTATAGTTGGGGAATGCCAGGAAAATTTTAGAAAGCTAACATATGCTGCCCATTAATATCATTTTCTGAAAATCTTTTGGATTCTTTTATTCTAGCTAAATGGAAGTAAGGAATTAGCAAATCTAAACTAAGGAAAGGAGTTTACCAAATTAGTAAGTATTTCAGTGCTTCCAGGATCTGACATGGTCAGTATTCAAGGACACAAATTGTAGCCTCTTCTAAGTATTAATAGTTCATTTTCATAAGATGTGGCTGAAAAATTCATTGCTTGGGTGACAGGCCTTTCTGAATGTAGGTAGGCTGGCGCTCAGGTGACTGACATAGAATCTGTTGTCAGTCCTATAAAATTCCAACATTTTAGGATCTATTAGCTCTTGATTTTTTTGATATAGGCTTTGTGTAACCTGGTATCACCTCCGTGGTACAATGAGGCAACAGAGTACGACTTTAGCAGGGAATGAAATTGGTAGTCATAGAAAATAATTAAAAACCTACTCAGTGATGCTCAAAAGTAGTAAAAGATGGAAATAATGACCTTTTTAAAATTTAGTTTTATAATGTAATGAAAGCAAAGTCCCATGCATAAGAAAATTTGATGTCATCCTCTCACACTTAACTTTTTTAAAAAAATGTTCAATCAATATTATTTAACTCCTTTGTACTAGAACTCACTCTTATTAGGGCCTAGCCTTGATTTTTCCTATTAGATTCCAGTTTGTATGGACAATTAATATTCTTGATATATTTGAAGATGTATTACATTCTAAAATTAGTTAACAAAAGAAAAAGAATTCAATATTTTATTAAATGTCAAGTTTCTTCTGATATAACTCTAGAATTAGAATTAGAATTAATAGTATTAAAATTCAGTGAACATTAATTTAACATACATTTACAGTGTCACCAAATGTTACTATGGGCAAGAATTCTTCCTTAAAGAAAGCTATTGCTAGTCACCATTTCCAAAATTCTATTTTAATTGAAAATGATTTAATTTTAATGAAATTTAATGACAAAATGGTTTAATCAGTGCATAATTGCCTTAATGTGTGTGTGGTGCTATATAAACATTTGTGTCATTTTTCTTACTATCTTGCAAGTTTTATTTGGCAGCCCTGAGAATTGAACTATTTTCTTAAATGAAGAATATTCTATACATGAGCTTTTACAACTCTACTTCTTAAAATCCTAATTTTTCAATTTTGGAAAAGTAACTTTCTTGTCCAAAAATCTATATTATACTTTTTCTCTTTACTTTCACTACTTATTGATCTCTAATATAGTCCCTTAGGATACAAATACTGCCTTGACAATTGAAAACATAAGCTTTAAGTGATTATTCAAATAAAACAATCAAATTGAATTGAGCTAACATTGTTGATAAATAATACAGTTTTTCAGACAGGTGCTCTTAATCAGATAGTATCTTTGGCTCCCAGAGAACATTTCTCTCCCATAGAACAGTGAACCTCATATATATTTTAACTTTGTTCATTTTAAGAGCCATCTGAGATTGTTCAGGTTTTAAAGGGTTCTAGTAATCAATTTAAATTTTTTCTGTAACTCAACAGCTCTTTGTGATCCAGTTTTTGAATAGAACAAGGAAAAAATATCAGATTTTAAACAAATCTTTCATACCATGGAACTCTTGCTTCTCATTAAAGTCTACTATGTCGGTGTAAGAAATAGGAATAATTATGGAAGCCTTTATGCCAGTATTTGAAAGATGATACCCTGAAAGATGTACTCAGTATTTGTTAGACAAGAAACAGGCTCCTTGGAGATGAATTGGATTACCAATACGAGTGTATGACATAGTTAAATTTAGAAATAGAATTAAAATAGTGGTTAAGTATTCATTTCAAGGTCATTCATAGAACATGTGTCCCAAATAATATGAAAATATGTTGTATATAGAATATTTGAACTACATTGCAGTTGGGGTGATCTACTAACTATTCAAACTGTTTTAAGCTTTTTAAAAAATGTATCAATATTTATAATAGGTCAGTATAGACCTGGGTGTAAGATATTCATTATGTTGGTGCCCTGTGGACAAGAACCATATTGTCTCCTTTTATATTCTCCAACTTATTTTATTCAATGAAAACATCAGTAGTATCCTCATTTCTTCCATGTTTTCCTGAGACAAAATTACATTTTTATGCAAAATTACTAAGAATCTTTAGGATTAATTCAACAAAAATGTATATCTATGCCTATTGCTTGCAAGATACCACATAATATTTAGCATCACTGAGTTACTGATAAGAGAAAAGCTAAAGCTGTGTCTACACAGAGGTATATGCTATTTGGCTCCTGGAGAATTTTATTTTAAAAAATTCTTTATATGAACTTGACACATTAAAAAACTTGAAATTTCCTTATATGAAGAACAGAAAAAAAGAATGTTCTATAACACCTTGAATATTTATTACATATAGTTTAATATTTTTACATGTATGTACCCAACTTGGTAGTTCTAACACTTATTTGTTGCCTTTTTAATTTTGTTCTTTCTTCTGAGTAATTTTTATAATGTTTCATTAGTACTTTATTCTTTGTTTTTGTAGCATCACTATCACACTCTTACCATATTGCTTCTCTAAATTAACCTTCATAACAAATAAATTAAAGTCCTATACCACAAATTTTTCAACCATTTACCAATTCATGGATAACCATTTTGTTTCCAGTTTTTTGTTACAAGAGGGTTATCATAAATATTTTTGTACACATCAGTCCTTTCAATCTTTATTTAGTCTCTTATGTCTCTCAGCCTAGTAGTGGGTTATCTGGGTCCAAAGAGTTTGCATAATTTAATGATTTGTTGGGTAAAGTTCTAAATTGCTTTCTAGAATGATCAAATTCCAGAATTTACAGATTCAATATAGTCAATACCTATGTTTGTCTTCATATGTTTTTCTCTAACAATTGCTATAATATATATTTTTTGGTCATCCCTGCCAATTTGATTGAGCGTGAGGTAAAATCTGAGTTGTATTAATTTTAGTTTTGTTAATGACTTGGATAAAAAAGATAAATTTTCATTTGATTATTTTTAGTTTGCCTTTTTCCTTTTGATACCTTCTTGTCTATCATTTTTGAAAATCTATCTATTGTGTCAAAGATCTTGTTTTTATATAATTGTATAATTTCATTATAGGTTTTGGATATCATAGCATTATCAGAGAAAATTGCTACAAAGGATTTTTAACCATTTAACTTTTTCTCTTTGAATTTAGATGAGCCCCTCTTTATCTTGTTTCAACAAGAACTCTTCCTCTAGTCAAAGAGTGAAAGGGATTTTAATTGTATTAGTTTTATTCTGCAAGTGCCTTTTAATTTTATGTAACAAAATATCCATTTTATCTCCTGAAATCCTCTATATTTCATACTTGATAAAGAATTCTTTCTCTCTTTAGTTGTGAAAGGAATCTCCTTTCTTACTCCTCTAATTTGTTTAAAATACAATCTTCCATATTTATCATATGCATCTATTCAGAGCCTAATGTGTCATATGGTGTGATGTGTTGTTCTAATGCTAGTTCTTGTTAGACTTCTTTCTGGTAGATAGTGTTAAATCTTGAGTAATTAAATCACCCTAGTAGTTGGAGTCTCAATTTTTTTTTTTTTTGCTTCAGACATCCACTCTTTGATGCAAACACTAAATCCAGGGTTTGTCTACCAGCCCAGAAGTTTCACAGCCCTCCCAGCCTCTGTCTGGGCTTCCCTCCAGCCTGGCCTCTCCATGGGATGCCCCAGCTGTTCCCTGGTGTCAATCAGTATTTCAGAAGAGTAAGAACAAATAGCTGCTACTACTTTTTGATCCAGTGCATCAGCTTATGCACAGTACTAATGGTGGATACCTTGTGAGATGGGCATAGGGTTCCCTGGACACCTCAAATCAAGCATTAGTGCTGTGTCTGCCTCCCACCCATTCAACTTAAATAAATTTCTCTATTCTTAAAGATATTCATTGGAGCCTGTCATTCTTGAAAGAGCACTCTTCCACACCTGGGGGGTTAATCTCCAGCTCTCCCACAACACTTGGAAGCCACGGTGCTGAGGCACATGTACAGCTCAAAGACTCCTGTCACCAAAGCCAGAAGGTTCTTATTGGGTCCTGTGTAATTAATAGTCTTAAGGGGATACAAGGCATTGGAGCCAGAGCTGTATAGAGGACAAGAGGGCATTCCCATTCCTCCTCACTTGTACATGAATCCTCCATCTCTTGGGTGACAAAGACCCCTGAGCTCTTGGAGATAAATTGGCAAAGATCTGGGATGTTCACTTGGACCATGCTGTAGAACATATGCTGTACATAGTGCCTCCCCCAGCATGGGATGGGTTCACTGCTTTTTCAACTGTTCCTGAAAACAACAACCTCAGTCTGAGACTGTGAAGAAGTCCTCTTGGTTGGTAGAGACTAGAAGTAGGCACAGGTCTGTATTGGTCTCCAGATAGGAGAGGTGCATATGAAAGAGTTTGGAGAGGCAGATGGGTATCTAGGCCTCTCCTTTTCAAAAGAAGGACAAGTTGCTGGAGACACTGAAGATGGAGGTCGATGGATGAAGGAACTGGTCCTTCTTCTTCATCAGAGATACCAGTTGGTTCTAGGATAGCAACATGGAAATTTCTAGACTCTTTGCCCCTGAGGCCTGTTGCTGGCAGGTGTAAAAGAGAATTCTTTATTCTATTGTCTATCCTAAGTTAACACTAACTTAAGTACCCCTACTTAGTACCTCACTAGACTGAAGACAGGATTAATTCCCCCTTCTCTACTTTTGGATTGAATAAACAAATGTTATGATGATAATAACAGATAATTTGGAGAAACAGATGATGTGTCAGGGCCAATATTAGAGCTTCAAGTCAAAGGCCAGAGATTGACAGGCTTCAGTGAGGAAAGGAGGGGGCTAAACACTCCTGGCTCTCAAATCCCTCCCCCTCTAACTGCTACTGCTTCAGTTGGTAATGAAGATAGGAATAAGATTCTTCTGGTAAGTTTCTGTTATGGCTGAAACCCCAATGATGTTCCTTTTCTTTAATTTATATTCCTCACAGGTCAGTAAGATGAATATATAGAAACTAGTTAACTAACTTGAGGACAGAGAAGATCTTTTTAAACTGGCAGTAGACAGGATTCAAACTAGAAGTCCAGACTGAGTTGTGGGTATCCCCCCAAATAACTACCAGGCACAGATTTAAAGATAAAGGTTATATTAAATAATAACAAGGAAAACTAGAGAAGTTAATGAAGGTTTTAGGATAATGAGAGGAGACCCTGAACTGTTAAGTAGATGCTGCCCTTCCCCCTCCCCACAGGAGGGGATGAAGCACTTAACTGAACTGGCACTCTTGCTATTAATGAATATCTTTACTCTCTAATCACTAAGTAATTATATATTGATATTAATGAAGAATAGTAATAACAAACAGGCTAACCCTATGAGTAGAAACCACTAGCTTATGCTACCATGGTCACCTCAGGTGAACCCCTAAGTCTTCAGAAGTAACCAGAGTGTCTGCTCACTTCAACCTCCACCAAATAACTGACTCAAACCCTTCTCAACTGCCCCTCACTCAAAGTTCTCCAGGGGGGTCCCCTGGAATTCTGGGTGAGGCTATCCCTGTACCTTTGCAGGGATTCCATGCTTTGCATCTCCACACAACACAAAAGATTAAACACCCTAACTTAGTTCTAGGTGAGAAGCTAGCAAGATGCTTAGAGAATTCACACCCTCAGAAATTCAATCAGCTGGGAAATAGTGAATCCTTTTTATGAGAATTTAGCCTTCATAAGGTGAGAAGTCCATCCTACAGATATGATCCTACAGACTCTGCTCCATGGGTAGTGCTAGACAATTTGGAAACTGTGATTGGCCCCTGTGAAGAGGGGAAGGGACAAGAAGTCACCATAAAAAGAAAGCCCCAAACTCCTTCAGTTCTATAAAGTAGCCATTTGTTATTCTGGTATGTTACTGAATCTGTAAATTAATTTAGGCAGTATTGCAATTTTTATTATGCTAGCACAGACCAGCATAATATCTCTACAATTATTTTAATGTCTATCTTTATTTCTGTTGTAACCTGAGACTAGTAAATGAAGGTTCAGTTGTAGTGTTGAATTTGCTTCTGGAAGTATATAATGTATAACAAAGGGGCCTGACTCCATTATTTTTGACTCTTTTCAATACATTTAACAAGTAGTGAAGAAAAGCCTTCTGACTAACTGCTGAGGCAAAACTGAGCATGTATACAAAAGATACAAATTAGTAAATCCATTCTCCTGGGAGTAATTGAGGCAAGGACTACTGTAAGGCTGGGTTGTATAGGGTTTTCAGGGAGGATTAGTATGTCTGCTTGCGAAATATGAGACTGACAATTTTATGGAATTTTGCTTCACTCAAATCCATTTCATGTGCAAGTCAAGACACCACTCATTGTGATGTCATGGTCTTAAAAAACCAAGGATGAACAACAAATGTATGTGTGTGTTCCTCTATTTAAAGTTGTGAAAGGAATTTTAACTGCAATAGTCTTATTTCTGCAAGTGCCTTTTAATTTTAGGTAAAAAAAAAGTGTGCATGCATTTTATCTACTGAGATCCTCTCTATCTCATATTTGATAAAGCACTCTTTCTCCCTTTATAGTTGTGAAAGGAACCTCCTTTCTTATTCCTTTAATTTTTAAAAATATGATCTTATGAACTGAAGAACAGGCTAGCTGGTGTATTAATCATCAAGGCCAATCAGTAGTAATTTTAACTAATTGTTAAGCTGTGCTTTTTAAAGATTATTTTTCACCAGGAAAGGGATGTGCAGATAAATGTTTCATAATAACTTCTAATCAACAAAACAATAAACCAAGCCTTCAAATTGTAGTTTTTGCTTATTCTGAAATATATTGACACAAAGCTAGCTGATGAATTTGTGCAATTCTGACTTACTTTAATCCAATTCACTCAGGTTTCAAGATATCACCTGGTGATGTCATTGATCTTTTTCAAAACAAGGACAAACAACACTGTAAGGTTCCAGGTCAGGAGAGAGAAATAGAATCAGTAGTCTACTCTCATTCCTTGGGCTGACAGGAAGCCATAAACATATGATATGGCTATTTTTCTTTCCTTGTTGTGTTTCATTTTTTCCTATTCCTAAGGGAAGGAATGTTGAAGAAGGAATGGATTAGATTGCAAACCTATGAACTTCAAAATGTCAGACTTCCTGGCAGAAGTTCAGGAACTGAAGTACATATCAGAGTCCATATCTTGACTTGATGGTAGCCAAGACTAATGAAAAGTGAAACTTGTGGGACACATTCCAACAGTGAATTATCCCTTACATCTGAGACACTGTGCTCTGCAATCAAGAAAGGGAGCAATTAATCAATTGGTTATGCTATACTTAGAAATTAACCTGGATGGGATAGAATGTTTGAAACTACCATATAAAGTTTGAACACATTCTTCAAGGAGAGAGAGGTGGTAAAGGGAAGAAAGTACCCTGACTTAGGGAGGTCAGGACACTTTTTTACCTTGACCATTACTGTATATGTAAAAGCTGGGTGGCACTCTAGATAAAGTGCAAGTCTTGGTGTCAGGAAGACCTGAATTCCAATCTTACTTTTCAAGTTTCCATTTTAAATATAAATCTAAATTCTATAAATATCTACTTATTTTTTCTTTAAAAATGTTTTTATTGCCATGCAAAACACACTTCCATATTGGGCATTGTTTTAAGAACAAATTCATACAAAATAAAATTATAAATACACTGATGTGAAAGGTGATTACAACAATTTTTTCTCTTGAAGTGGATAGAATTGTCCCAGATCACTACATCACTGAGTAGCCAAATTTTCACAGATAATCATTGTCCAATACTGCTGTTATTGTATACAATGTTCTCCTAATTGTGTTTATTTCACACTGCATCCGTTCTTGCAAATCTTTCTAATTTTTCTGAAATCATCTTGCTTATCACTTCTGATAGCATAATAATATAACATCACCAACATATACAATAATTTGTTCAGCCATTCCCCAATTGATGGGTATTCCCTCAGTTTTGAATATTTTGCAACCACAGCTACTATAAATATTTTTGTACAAGTAGGTCCTTTCCCCTTTTTTATTATCTCTTTAGGATACAGACCCAGAAGTGGTATTACTGGATCAAAGGATATGCACAGTTTATAGCTCTTAGGGTATAGTTCCAAATTGCCCTCCAGAATGATTGGACCAGTTCACAACTCCATTAACAATGCATTAGTGTCCTAATTTTGCCACATCCCCTCCAACATTTACCACTTTCCTTTACTTCCATATGGGCCAATATGATAGGTATGAGGTAATTCAGTATTGTTTTAATTTGAATTTCTCCAATCAAAAGTGATTTAGAACATTTTGTCATATGATTATTGATGGTTTTGATTTCTTCATCTGAAAATTGCTTGTTAATGCCCTTTAATCATTTATCAGTTGGAGAATGGCTTATATTCTTATAAATTTGAAAAATTAGACCTTTTATTAGACATCATAAAAAAATTTTCCCCAGTTTGTTGTTTCCCTTCTAATCTTGATTCCATTAATTTTGTTTGTAGAAAAAGCTTTTAAATTTAATATAATCAAAATTATTCATTTTATATCTTATAATACTTTCTATTTCTTGTTTGGTCATAAATTCTTCCCTTCTCCAAAGATCTGGTAAGTTAACTATTTTGTGTTACCCTCATTTAGTTATGGTATTAATCTTTATACCCAAATCATATATCCATTTTGACCTTATCTTGGTATAAGGTGTAAGATATTGGTCTATATCTGGCTTCTGTCATACTGTTTTCTAATTTTCCCAGCAGTTTTTGTTAAAGAGTAAGTTCTTATTCCAAAAACTGGAATCTTTGGGCTTATTAAACACTAGGTTTCTAAGATCATTTACCCCTGTATATTGTGTATCTAATCTACTCAGATGATCTATCATTCTATTCCTTAGCCTGTACCAGATTGTTTTGATAATTGCAGGTTTATGGTACAGTTTGAGAACTGGTTCTGCTAGGCCTCCTTCTCTTCCTTCCATTTTTTATTAGTTCATTTGATATTCTTGAACTTTTGTTCTTCCAGATGAATTTTGTTATTATTTTTCTAATTCTATAAAATAATTATTTGGTAGTTTGATTGGTATGGCACTGAATAAATAAATTTAGGTAGAATTATCATTTTTATTATATTATCTCAGTCTAACCAGTAGTAGTTAATATTTTTCCAACTATTTAGATCTGACTTTATTTATGTGAAAAGTATTTTGTAATTGTGCTCATATAATTCCTTTATTTGCCTTGGCAAGCAGATTCCCAGGTATTTTACATTGTTTAGAGTGATTTTAAATGGAATTTCCCTTTCAATTTCTTGCTAATGGACTTTGTTGGTAGAAATAAATGCTGATGATTAAGTGAATTTATTTTGTATCCTGCAACTTTACTTAAAGTTATTAATTATTTCAACTAGTTTTTTAGTTGATTCTCTAGGATTCTTTAAGTATATCATAGTCTACAAATATCACTGACTTAAGTGGTCTTTTCATAATTAGCAAGCATACCATGGAAGAAAGGTAGTGCAGTTAAAACAGCACCATATTTGGGATGCGATTACTTGAATTTGAGGACCATCTCTGCCAATTTATTGATATTTATGTGACCTGAAGCAAACCATGAACATTTCTGTGCCTCAGTTTATTCATCTATAAAATGAAGGGGTTGGACTTCTGTAGCAAGGAACTTCTGGATAAGATGGAGACACCTTGAGCGACAAGATTGTTGGTTACAGAATTTGGAATTCACCCAGGGTGGCATGAGCCAAGGGCAGAAGACAGTTGGTACCACCTCTATAAAAGCCCATGGACTACCAATCTTCCACCTATGAGACAATACACCAAAGTACAAGGGTTTAAAAAAAAAAAGCCCATGGACTGAGCCACCCAGGACCTCCATTTTGAGGAAGGGGACCTTGGAAGTGGGTGATTAAAGGGTGGGTAGGCCATAGACCTGCTAATCCAGCATCCATATCTCAACATCACAAGAAGCTTCATTCACCTTGCTACTATATTGAGCTGAGAGACAAGAACAGCACAGCCGCTAAGAAGAACACCATTATCCCTCCTTTTCTTTGGTTCTGGCCACAGCTGAGCCAGACCAGGGACTGTAAGAGGGGAAGAGTCTCCAGCCAATATCAACCTACTGCTTTTAGATACAAACTACCTTAGTTCCATAGACTTAGTATAGCATTTCCCAAAACCTCTTTCCTTGTCCTGATCTTACCCTGTTGAGCTAAAGCAATAAACCTTGTTACAACTTAATCCAAGTGAAGATTGGCATTCCTTCCCAGGCTAGTAAATATCTACAGCTATAGAGAAAGGGATTTATCAAATCACAGTCAGAAAAATAGTGTTATCCATTTAGCACATCAACAACCAGCCCATAACCAACCTATCATCAAACCCTAAATCAGGGAGCTAGAGGAGCTGTAGAACATACATACATAGCCCTTAACAGCTACTTGGCTTGGGCACTGTTAAGAGGCAAGGACTTTGGCTAAGCTGAACATCCATAAGCCTTGGTGGTTACCGGCACATCTTGGTTATCATGCAGGCAACCCCATCCATCATTCAGCCCTAGATTCTCTGGGATCTAGGACCTAGGATCTAGGGCCAGCCAGTCAGGCCCAGCTCATTGAGCTAGTAGTCCCAGCATAGTACCTTTTAACACTTCTTAGTTTCTAAATTTCCTTCTAGTTTTTCACGTGATTCTATGCCCTATTTTCAATGAGACATTTAGAAATTAACAATCCTTGCTTTTGTAATAGGGGATTATCTAGTAAGCCTCATGAGCCTTCATAGAATACATCAGCATATAGAAGAGCCTGGGAGTCTACTTCTGAGACTGTTATGAGAACATGTTAAGGAAGTGTTTTAGATAGATTTTGGAACAGATATAGACATTCTGTAACTAGTTCTGGTATGCTAACCATACTTTTGAAATCAGTCTCCTTAACTGTGTATGAAGGAAAATATTTCCATCCTGCACTTCACCCCAATGGTTACAGAGTTACGTCATATCTAATGGTCTGGAGTCCCTTGGTGTCCCCAATGTAGTCACAGAGGGAGGAGCTAAGGGGATTTAAAAATGTAGTCAGGGAAGGAGAAGGCCCATTCACTTCTGAAATGGAGATATGACAGCCTCACTGCTGCTGTGGTAGGTATAGGGCCTTAGCCAGCCAAATGGAGAAGCAATTCTATTCAGACTAATCTTTGCTTAAGGGAAATTCTCTCTCTTCCTCTCTCTCTCTCTCTCTCTCTCTCTCTCTCTCTCTCTCATACACACACATATATCTTTCACTCTCTATTTATTAATAAATGCTTATAACTCTGGCCACACTTCTTTGTATTCTTAACAATTGGTTTCAGTTGTGGCACTGGATTTGATGTTTTCAAAAGACATTAGTTGATATTGGCCTTTCCCTCTTTGTTGGTTTTAACATCTTTTTATGACTTATTTCTTCTTATCTGACATCATCTAGTGACAGAAAATTCAGTCTATTTTCCCATCCAACACTGAAATGAAGTTTTGTGAATAATGAATGGCATTTGCCTGGTTTGGTGTTCATTCTTTAGATTTGAGTGAAGGAAATTTGGTCAAAGATCAGTAGGGTGAGCCATCCAGGAGTTTCAGAGTCAGGCCATGTGTACATCTAGTGCTCCATGGACCAACCTAGCTGGAGTTAAGATGATAACTCAAGACCAGGACTTAGCTTGCAATGATGGCATATTTGGGTGTTAATTTGGTGGGACAAATGTTATGTAAAAACTTTGTAGGACCCAGAAATCAAAGATATGAGGGCAAGTGTGTCCTTGGGGGAATTGAGACTATTTTTTTTAACCTACTTTCTGTTTCAGAAGGTAAGGGCTAGGCAAATGGTATTAATTGACTTGCCTAGGATCACACAGCTAAGTCTGAGGGTAGATCTGGACATCAGCATTTCTCTACATTAAAAATCAAGTCTGATTTTTACAAACTTCTTTTCTTTGAATTTTTATGCCTCTTTTTCCAATTGGCCTATTTTATTTTTTGAAGTATTAATTTCTTCAGTTTTTTTTTTGGCGTTTCCTTTATCAAGCTGTTGACTCTTTTTTCATGATTTTCCTGTATCACTCTCATTTCTCCCCCAGTTTTTCTTTTACTTCTCTTATTTGATTTTTTAAATCCTTTTTGAGCTCCTCCATTAATTTCTTTTGGGTTTGTGAACAATTAGTATTTTTCTTGGGAGCTTTAGATGCAGTGGTAGTGTCTTTGTTGTTTTCTTTTGAGTTTTAGTCTGCCCTGTGCAACATCCATGATCTTAAGTAGGGTCAAAGCTGCCTCACAGAATTCCATAGTGCCCCCCAGAACTCCAGGAGAGGGGGCAGTTGGGGGCAGTTAGAAACCTGAGTATAAAAGGCCAGGTCACCCTTCTTGCAAGGACACTTTGATCATACTCCTTGCAGGTTCAAGGGCTGGGAGGAAGAGTTAGATTACTCTTTGGTTAGCTCATCTCTGACCTCAAGGGCTGAGTGTTACTTTACTGGTTTGCTATTGGAAGAATATATCAATTGCAGCTTCTTAACTAATCTCTATACAGATCTTTAAGCAAGATTACCTTTCCATCTTAAACCTAGTTACATTAGATTAAGAGAAAGATTACTTAGTGAGTGGGATAGAAGTTAAGTTGTTCAAAACACATTCCCCTTTGGGGAATGTGTAGCCAACAACTTCATTGGAGATTTTAGTTAGCTTACCTCCCTTTTATTCCTAAAACCATTTCCCTGAAAATAATAAACCCCTTTGTTTGTTAAGCTACTGGGCCTGTGTGAAGTTATACCAGGATATACTCACCATCCATATACTTTACCAAAGAAAAGATTCATTCATATAAGCGTTGGTGCAGTTTCTTCCCTGAGGGCAAGTCATCTGTGTTTGAAGACAATCTGGAACCTATTCTATCCTAGGATTTAGGGAATAGTTTAAACAGTGAGAGTTGCTAACCTCAGTGGAATTATACCCTATCAATTTACCAATTTGACCCTGAATCTACCAAGCTGGTAAAGCTTCTATAGCTTGAACTGAAAGGGATTCAGTTAAACAGTTTTAGCCTACTGGACCTATTGCTCCCAGGGGGTGGGGGAGGAGGAAGAATTCTACTCCTACCCCTCTCCCTTTAGGACAGCCAGCTTCATCCACTAGCTGGACTCCATTACTAACCATAGCTAATCTGAGTCAATTCAACACCTGCCACTAAAATAACTTTATATACTGAGTTTCTTTTTTGTTTGTTCATTTTAATGCATTTTTCTTTCTTTTAGTTTAAAAAAACTTATTAAAGTTGGGCTCTGTAACTGGTGAAGTTTCAGGTTCTTTGTGCAAGTGCCTTCAGAGCTGGCACCACTGGGGATCTATCTATCCACTTTCAGTTCTTCCAAAGTGGAATGATGTAAGGAGAGGTGTGTATAATACTCTCTGGGCCTGTGCTCTGGTCTGCCAGTAACCTTGAGCACTTTTTTATATACCTTGAAACTGTGACCAGGGTCCCTGCTTCCCTGTGCCTACAAGTGCTAGTGTATGCTAGTGCTCTTCCTCACTCTGTGACTGTGTACTAGGACTGCACCCTGGTTCTGTGTATAGCAATGGGACAAGAGTCTTGCACCCAGAATCAGGAAAGGGACTCGTATAATCTCCTTTTGAATAGTTGTCTGACCCTTCCTTGCCCTTGCCATCTGTGGCTAAGAGTTCTAGAAGTCTTGGCTGCTGCTTCAGTTGAGTACAAAACCTATTTGTGGGGCCTGCCCTAGTGTGCTGAGCTTCATCTTTACCCCAGTATACTAGATCCCTCATGCCAGCATTCTAAGTTGTTTTTAGCTGAAAAATTACTTCACCTTCTCTTTTTAGGGTTATACCGCTCCAGCATTAGTGTAGATGAATTATGTCATTGCCTTTTGAAGGGTAATTTAATAGAAATCAGATGAGTCCCTGTACTTTCTCTGCTACCTTGGCTCTACCCCCAAGAGAATTTTTAAAAAGAGATTTATGCAAGGCATCCAAGTGGCTCAGTGGATAGAGAGCCAGGCTTGGAGATGGGTTCAAATCTGGCCTCAAATGCTTCCTAGCTGTGTTACCCTGAAAAGACCACAGCTAAGTAGAGCATTTCAAATATAAACAGAGGAGATAAGAAGATTCCAAAAAGGTCAGAAGTAGCTTAATAATGAGTTTTTTGCTTGCATTTTAATAGAAACTCTTTCTATTAAAATGCAAGCAAGGGGGCAGCTGGGTAGCTCAGTGGAGTGACAGTCAGGCCTAGAGACAGGAGGTCCTAGGTTCAAACCCGGCCTCAGCCACTTCCCAGCTGTGTGACCCTGGGCAAGTCACTTGACCCCCATTGCCCACCCTTACCAATCTTCCACCTATGAGACAATACACCGAAGTACAAGGGTAAAAAAAAAATGCAAGCAAAAGGACAAATGACCCTTCATAATCACATTGTCTTCAAGAGTCATGCAAGGAAGTTAATCAGAGGGTCTATGTATTGTTTTGTATTTTATTGGTTTTAAGTGAGGAAATTGAAAGGAATATATTAAAGAAGAAATGAGAAGAGAATGAGAGGAATTTATTATTTCTCATAATTTATGAACACCAGAAATTTGGAGCTGGAAGTGAAGGAAGAGGGTCTTTCATGGATTTCTGTCTTTTCTGAGTGTGAAAAGGAGGGTTGAGTATTCACATAGTTTGGAATAGAAATACATTAAGTTGTAGGTAGGACTATGGAGATAAAGGACAAGGTTTAAGAGAGAATAGTTTTGAGGAGAATATAATCACAAGTAAAATTTAAAAAACAAAACAAAGCACTTCAACTAGAGGGAAGATCAAAAAGGATGGGAGGTAGTGATAGGTTAAAAGAAGAAAAGTATAAGAACCAATGGTCTAGTCTTTGTGAAGGAGAGAGGCAGAAAAATGTGATCTAATCATTCTACTTATAGATAGCTATTATTAATCCCATTAAATTTTTTTCCTACTTACTTTTTCTTCAAATCCCATAATTAAATCCGAATAATCTATAGAATGACCTTTTTTTTTTTTTTTTTTTTAATTTTTTTTTTTTTTATTTTAAACCCTTAATTTCTGTATATTGACTTATAGGTGGAAGAGTGGTAAGGGTAGGCAATGGGGGTCAAGTGACTTGCCCAGGGTCACACAGCTGGGAAGTGTCTGAGGCCGGATTTGAACCTAGGACCTCCCGTCTCTAGGCATGGCTCTCAATCCACTGAGCTACCCAGCTGCCCCCTATATAGAATGACCTTTTACCTCTCTCTATTCCATAGTTACACTCTCATCTCCCAACTCTAGGCATTTTCACTAGCTGTCTCCCATGCTTAGAATGCTTTCCTTCTTGATGCCTACCTCCTGATTTCTCCAGGTTTCATTTAATTCCCAGATAAAATACCAACTCCTACATATTGTCTCCCAGCTAGTGTTTTATTTAGGATTTTTGCATTTATGAAGTTGGACAATAATTTTCTTTCTCTGTTTTTGCTCTTTCTGGTTTTGGTATAAAAGCCATTTTTATTTTTGGAAAAAAGTTTACTTCTTATTTCAAATAATTTATTGAATATTTCAATTATTTGGTCCTTAAATGTTTGGTATAATTTACTTGTAAATTCATCTATGGTCCTGATGCTTTTTTCATAGGAAATTCATAGGCTTGTTCAATTTCTAAAGAGGGTATATTTTGATATTCTATTTCTTGCTCTGATACTCTAGGCAGTTTATTTTTTGGTAAGTATTCTATTTCAAAGTGTTTCTTCCTTTATTACTATAGCTAGCATTTCTATTACAATATTCAATAGTAGTGGGGATAATGGGCATCTTTCCTTCACTCCTGCTCTTATTGGCAAGACCTCTAGCTTATCCTCATCACAGATAATGCTTGCCAATGGTTTTAGATAAATATTATTTAGTTTTAAGGAATATTCAATTTATTCCAATGTTCTCCAATGGTTTTCATAGGAATGAGTGTTGTATTTTTGTCAAAAGTCTTTTCTTCATCTAGTGAGATAATTATATAGTTTCTGTTGTTTTTGTTATTGATATGGTTGAATATTCTCATAGTTTTCCTAATATTAAACTAACTCTACCTTCTTGGTATAAAATCTACATAGTTTTTGTGACATATTGTTATGATTTAATTGCTAGTTATTTTATTTACATTTTTCAATAATTTAATTGATCAATAATCATTAGGAAGATTAACCTACCATATATTTAAAGAATACCTAATTCTAATGCTACATTGTTTGGAAAAACAGGCAAAGGAGGAGTCCTGTCAAATTCCTTTTATGATAAAAAGAAGTAGCAGGAAAAATCTATAAATCAATTTGGTATACCTGTACAGTATACATAGGGAATCCTAGAGAATCAACTAAAAAACTAGTTGAAACAGTTAATAGCTTTAGCAAAATTGATAGATATAAAATAAACCTATACAAATCATTAGAAGCTCTATATATACTACCAGCAAAATCCAGCAGAAAGAGATAAAAAGAGAAATTCCATTTAAAGTAACTACAAACAATATAAAACACTTGGGATTCTACCTGACAAGACAAACCCAGGAACTATATGATACAATTACAAAACACTTTTAATACAAATAAAGACAAATTTAAATAATTGAATCAATATTAATTACTCATAGACAGACTGAATAAATATAATAAAATTGACCATTCTACCTAAATTAATTTACTTACCTATTACCATACCAATACAACTGCCAAAAATAGTTTTAAAGAGTTGGAAACAAAACACATCTGGAAGAAAAAATCAAGAATATCAAGGGAATCAATGAAAAAAATGTGAAGGAAGGTGGCCTTGGACTATCATATTTAAAGCAGTAATCATGAAAACAATCTGGTACTGCTATGAAATAAAGTGACTGATCAGTGGAATAGATTATGTACCCAATATAGAATAATAAATAACTATAGTAATTTAATTTTGATAAACCTAAAGATCTTAGCTATCAGAGTAAGAACTCACAATTTGATGAAATTTTCTAGGAAATAGTCTGACTGAAATTAGGCATAGACAAACATTTCACACCATTAACATAAGATCCAAAGGGTACGTGATTTAGACATAAATGGTGATATAATAAGTAAGTTAGGGGAACATGGAAAAATGTACCTGTCAAATATATTGAGAAGGGAAGATTTTATGACCAAACCAGATTCAAAGAAGATCATGGGAAACAAAATGGATAATTTAGATTACTTGAAAGTAAAAAGGTTTTGTACAAACAAAAGGTAGCCAGAATTAGATGGAAAATAGGAAAGAGACTTTTTTTTTTTTACAATAATGCAGGCTTGCTTGCTGTAAGTCTTTCACTGATGTGCTATCAGTCTGCTGCTGTTGCTGTTCTCAGTAATTTCATTTATTTACTCCTCCTTCATTTCTGTTGCCTGGAGTATTCAAGAAACAAACATGATCTTCAATTCTGGTTTTCTTCTTAATATTTCAAATGCCTCTTTATTATTTAAATCTATCTTTTTGTGTGTATGTAGTTGAACTCGTATTTGCAGGTTACCCTGGATTGCATTTCAAGCTCTGCTGCTTTTCAGATCACATTGTTTTCTTCCATCCTACATTTTCTGCTTAGGACAGAATAGATTTTTTATTGTAATTTAACTGAAGGTATTTTTCCTGGTTGGTTTACAGAACTTATTGTTAATGTTAAGATTAAATTATGCAGTCTGGATGTAGATTTTCAATATTTTATTAATAATAAGGAAAAGGAGAGATGAGAGTGGTTGGTAGTAGATTGATCTTAGGGAGCTTACCCCAATCTAGTTTCTCCATTTAACTTGCTGAGGCCTAAACCTCCTAGTATCCACCTATTGCATTTCATCTGTCTTCATTCCAGAAACCAGAGAATGCTTTGCTTCCTGTTTTCTCCTTCTAAAATTCAACTATCTCCTCTCTTCGTAGCAACATTGCACACTGATGTGACACTGGGGGATGCTAGGGATGTTTAAGCTGATGCCAGACACCTAGATTGAAGTCAGGGGATGCCAGGCTATTGTGGATGCCTTGAAGGATGGTGGAGCTATTTTTCCTCATACATTATGAACTTAATTGTTAAATTTAACCATTATGTGCTTAAATTTAACTATTTGTATATAGCCTTGTTTTGGAAGGTTTTTTTTTGTTTCAGGTGATTCATGATTTTTATTAATATTTCATTTTCTGAATTCAGAAATTCTAGCAGTTTTCTTACATTATTTCTTTCATTATAGCATTTACACTTTTCATCTTGTCATGTTCTTTTGGGAAACCTATAGTATCTAGGTTATTCTACATATCTTATTGACATCACTATGTTTTGCTTGGATAGTGAGCATATTTCTTTCTGTCAGTTTTATTTTTATTTTTTCCTTCTCTTGTTCTAGGTTATCCTTCTATTTATTTGCATTTAAACTAATAATTCATTTCTGTTAATAAACTTCTGAAGCAAACTTCTGTCTATTTGAATTCCCAATATCTTGATCACTCTTTTGTTTCTTTGATGAGATTTGGTATTGCAGAATCTAGTTTTTCTATTCTTCCCATTATTTTAGCTGTGCAGGCCATAAATAAGGCTTTTATAATTCTTATTTCTTTTTTGAACTTCTTAGGACCAGCATATATGGGTTCCCTGTTTTCCTCATATGCCATAGTCTTCTGTCTTATCAAGTGTTGGATTATCTTCCTTTGATTTACAGTATTTATTCATAGATTCCCAAGCTCACTTTTTAAGATAGTGGCCACATATTTCCTTCTGTTGTTAATGTTGCCCCTGTTGATTTATCTACTTATGGTCTAGGCTTTTGAATTTTCTTCCTTCTAAGATTTTTGGTAATTTCAAACCTTTTTAACAAACCACTTATTTTCCCCTAATACTTTATTTCTTTCTTCCTTTAAAAAATCCTTTACCTTCTGTCTTAAAATAAATACTAAGAGGAATTCTGGGAAGATGGCAGCTTAGACAGAGCAAATCTTAAAACCTCCACACCCTTTTCCACACCGAGATAGAAAACAAAGTGCTTCAAGGAGAAAGAGGACCATATCTAACAACAGGACAGAGCAGGGGGATCCTACTGCTGGATAGCTCAAGAGGTACACCAAGAAAAAGGCTTGAATTCTTAAACTGTTGAGTCTGAGGGCATAAAAGGGGACTCCCAGGACCCCTCCCCCATGGGCTGTGCAGAGCCTCCAGTGGCCCATAAAATCTCCAGGTGAGAGAGAAGGCCTTGCTGGGGCCAGAATTGGGGAGTTGAACAGAGGCACCAGGAAGGTGGCTAGAGGAGAAAGCCAGAGAAACACAGCAAAAATGCTCAGAAGATGGTGGCTTAGATGGAGCAAAACTTCAAATCTATGGACTTTACAACACCGAGATAGAGAGTAAAGGGCTTCCAGAGGAAAGAAAACCAGGTCTAAAAGAAGGACAGAGCATAGGGACCCTACTGCTGGATAGCACAGTGAAAACACTCCATCTCATCCCCCCACTTTTTTTTTTCTCTTGAGGTTTTAGCCTCAAGGCACATTAAGCAATACAGACTAATCTAGGCTTAATCCCATCAATTGGACAGAAAAGAAGTCTTCAGAGGGCAGGGAAAACTCCAACACTCCTCCCCCATAGACTGCAGAGAACTTAACTACAAACTTCCACTGCCAGCTGGGCGAAGATCTTTTATCAAAGCTCATTAAATCCATCTGATTAAAATAGCAGAACAGAAAAGAAAAAAAAATGAGTATACAACAGAAAAAGAGAAAAGAAATTACAATTGACAATTTCTTATCAGGAAGTGAAAAGAGAGCAAATGAATTAGAAGAAGAGTAGGAAGCTCAGTGAATTGGACACAGGCTTTGGAAGATCTCAAAATTCAATTAACTCAAGAACTTCAGGGACTCAGAAAGCAATCAAGAGAAGCTGAAGACAATTTCAAAAAGGAAATATATGGACTAAAACAAGAAAATAAAGTCCTAAAGCTAAAATTGACCAGCTCAAAAATGAAGTAAAGAAGGTAAAAGATGATCTACAAAGAAAATCAGACCAGAAGGAGAAGGATGACTAAAAAGCCAGGGATGAAATTCGGTCTTTAAAAAATAGAACTCAACAACAAGAAGCAAATGACTTCACAAGAATATACAAAACAAAATAAAAAAAATGAAAAATTTGAGGAGAATGTGAAACACCTCATTGATACAACCAAAGATCTGGAGAACAGATCTTGAAAAGAAAATTTAAGAATTATTGGTTTACTGGAACATCATGACAAAAGAAAAAGTCTGGAAATAATCATACAGGAAATTATTCAAGAAAACTACCCTGACATTCTTGAACAAGAGGGAAAAGTGGAAATTGAAAGGATCCACAGATCACCTGCTACATTTAATCCACAAATGACAACTTACAGGAATATTACAGCCAAATTAAAAAAAAACTACCAGACCAAGTTAAAAATATTACAAGCTGCTAAGAAGAAGTCATTCAGATACCAGGAAACCACAGTTAGAATAACACAGGATCTGGCTGCATCTACATTGAAGGCATGGAACACAATATTCCAGAAAGCAAGAGAACTGAGTCTACAACCAAGAACCAACTATCCAGCAAAACTGACTATATGTTTGCAGGGGAAAGTATGGCCATTCAATAAAATTGAAGACTGGGGCAGCTCGGTACCTCAGTGGATTGAGAGTCAGGCCTAGAGACTGGAGGTCCTAGGTTCAAATCCAGCCTCAGACACTTCTCATCTGTGTGACCCTGGGCAAGTCACTTAACCCCCATTGCCCACCCTTACCACTCTTCCACCTAGGAGCCAATACACAGAAGTTAAGGGTTTAAAAAAATTAAATAAAATTGAAGACTTTCAAGCATCCATAAAGAAAAAAAGACCAGACTTAAATAGAGAGTTTGCTGCCCAAACACAGAACTCAAGAGAATCACCAAAAGGTAATTAAGAGAGCAGGGGGGAAAAAAATCTTTTCTTTAAGGGACCCAATAAGTTCAATCGATTTCTATCCATAGAAGAAAAGAAGATATTAGTAAATATTAAAAATTGTTATTATCAACAGGGTAACTAGAAGAAGTTTTCTTAAAGGGAACAGTGACAAACTGTATAGGACAAAATGTCTATATATATATATACATACATATATATATATATATACACACACACACACAAACATATCTATGTATGTATGTATAAATATATACAAAACTAGAGGGAAAAAAGGAGATAATATTGAGAAAAATGGAAAAACAGATAAAATGGAGTAAATTTATATTCCATAAAGAAGCGCGTGGCATGAACAGGGGAGAAGATCAGTACACTGGAATGGTAAAGAGGTTGGAGAAAGGAAATAATACTTAACTGCATTGAAATAAACTTAAAGGGGGAAGAATAATCAGATCTATTGGGGCAGAGATTTTATTCTCGCTCCATAGAGAAGTAAAAGGGTAACAAAAGGGAAGTAAAACTAGGGAGGAACAAGGTGGGGGTGGGGTAGTTTAAAAAGGTCCTAAAGAAGAATAAGAGGGGAATTAGAAAGGAGAGGGGAGAAAGGGAAGTACAATAGGGAGGGGATCAGGGGAACTGATTAAAAACAAAACACTGGTATAGAAGGAAATAGTGAAAGAAGAAAGGACAGGACAAGGAGAGAGAATCAAAATGTCTGGGAATACACAGTTGATAATTATAACTCTGAATGTGAATGGAATGAACTCACCCATAAAATTGAAGCAATTAGCAGAGTGGATTAGCAACCAAAATCCTACCATATGTTGTCTACAAAAAACACACATGAGACAGGCAAACATACATGGAGTAAAAATGAGAGGCTGGAACAAAATCTATTGGGCTTCAACTGAGATTTCTGACAGTCTAAAAGTAAAAATAGATGTGGTTAAAAGAGATAGGGAAGGTAATTACACCCTGATAAAAGGCAGTATAAACAATAAAGAAATATCAGTACTCAATATGTATGCACCAAATGGTAAAGTGTTCAGATTTCTAAAGGAGAAGCTAGCAGAGCTCAAGGATGAAATAGATAGCAAAACTATACTAGTGGGGGACCTCAACATTCCCCTATCAGATCTAGATAAATCAACCCAAAAAATAAATAAGAAAGAGATAAAAGAGGTGAATGAAATCCTAGAAAAATTAGAGTTAATAGACATATGGAGAAAAATATATAGGGACAGAAAGGAATACACCTTCTTTTCAGCATCACATGGAACATTCACAAAGATAGACCATGTACTAGGGCATAGAAGCATGGCAAACAAATGTAAAAAGGCAGAAATAATAAATGCAACCTTATCAGATCATGATGCAATAAAAATAGTTATTAGCAAGGATACATGGAGAAACAAACCAAAAACTAATTGGTAATTAAATAATATGATTCTCAAAAATAAGTTAGTTAAAGAATAAATCACAGAAACAATTAATAATTTCATTAAAGACAATGACAATGATAAGACTTCTTACCCAAACCTATTGGATGCAGCTAAACAAGTTCTAAGTTTCTAAGGAAAATTTATATCATTGAGTGCATATATTAAGAAATTATGGAGGGCATAGATTAATGAATTGGGTATGCAACTTAAAAAACTAGGAAACAAACAAATTAAAAACCTCAGATGAAAACTAAATTAGAAATACTAAAAATCAAGGAAGAAATTAATAAAATTGAAAGTAAAAGAACTATTGAATTAATAAATAAAACTAGAACTTGGTACTTTGAAAAAACAGATAAAATAGACAAAGTACTCATAAATCTAAAAAAAAGGAAAGTACAAAACCAAATTAACAATATCAAAGATAAAAAGGGAGATGTAACTTCTAATGAAGAGGAAATTAAGGGAATCATTAAAAACTGTTTTGCCCAATTATATGGCAATAAATATAGCACTCTAGGTGATATAGATGAATATTTACAAAAATATTAATTGCCTAGATTAACAGCAGAAGAAATAGAATACTTAAATAATCCAATATCAGAAAAATAAATTGAACATGCCATTAAAGAACTGCCTAAGAAAAAATTGCCAGGGCCTGATGGATTCACAAATGAATTCTATCAAATATTCAAAGAACAACTAATCCCAATACTGTGCAAATTATTTGACATAATAAGCAAAGAAGGAGTCCTACCAAATTCCTTTTATGACACAAATATGGTACTGATTCCAAAGCCAGGTAGATCAAAAACAGAGAAAGAAAACTATAGACCAATCTCCCTAATGAACATAGATGCAAAAATCTTAAATAGAATACTAGCAAAAAACTCCAGCGAGTGATCAAGAGGATTATCCACCATGATCAGGTGGGATTTATACCAGGAATGCAAGGATGGTTCAACATTAGGAAAACCATCCACATAATTGACCATATCAACAAGATAACAAACAAAAACCACATGATTATCTCAATAGATGCTGAAAAAGCCTTTGACAAAATACAGCACCCATTCCTACTGAAAACACTGGAAAGTATAGAAATGGAAGGACATTTCCTAAAAATAATAAATAGTACATACCTAAAACCATCAACTAGCATCATATGCAATGGGGATAAATTAGAAGCCTTCCCAGTAAGGTCAGCCGTGAGACAAGGATGCCCATTATCACCTCTATTATTTAATATTGTACTAGAAACACTAGCAGTAGCAATTAGAGAAGAAAAAGAAATTGAAGGTATTAAAATAGGCAATGAGGAGACTAAGCTATCACTCTTTGCAGATGATATTGTGGTCTTCTTAAAAAATCCTATAGAACCAACTAAAAAGCTAGTAGAAATAATCAACAATATTAGCTAAGTTGCAGGATACAAAATAAATGCACATAAATCATTAGCATTTCTATATATTTCCAACACGTCACAGTAGCAAGAGGTAGAAAGAGAAACACCATTTAAAATCTCCCTAGACAATATAAAATACTTAGGAATTTATCTACCAAAAGAAACAAAGGAATTATACGAACACAACACAACTATGAAACACTTTCCAAAGAATTAAAACTAGATCTAAACCAATTGGGAAAACATTGATTGCTCATGGATAGGATGAGCTAACATAATAAAACTGACCATTCTACCCAAATTAATTTACTTATTTAATTCCATACCTATCAAACTACCAAGAAACTTTTTTTTTATAGAATTAGAAAAAAATATAACAAAGTTCATTTGGAAGAACAAAAGATCAAGAATATCAAGGGAAATAATAAAAAAAAATGTGAAGGAAGGTGGCCTAGCATTAGCAGATATTAAACTATACTATAAAGCATCAGTCATCAAAACAATATGGTATTGGCTGAGACAGAAGGGAGGATCAGTGGAAAAGCCTTGGGGTAAGTTATATCAGCAAGACAGTAATGATAAACCCAAAGAGCCCAACTTTTGGGATAAAAATTCACTATTTGACAAAAACTGCTTGTGAAATTGGAAAACAATAAGGGGGCAGCTGGGTAGCTCAGTGCATTGAGAGCCAGGCCTATAGACAGGAGGTCCTAGGTTCAAATCCGGCCTCAGACACTTCCCAGCTGTGTGACCCTGGGCAAGTCACTGGACCCCCATTGCCTACTCTTACCAATCTTCCACCTATAAGTCAATACACACAGAAGTTAAGGGTTTAAAATTAAAAAAAAAACAATATGGGAGATATTAGGTTTAGATCAACATCTCATACCCTACATCAAGATAAGTTGTGAATGGGTGAATGACTTGAATATAAAGAAGGAAAGTATAAGAAAATTAGGTGAGCACAGAATAGTATACTTGTCAGATCTCTGGGAAAGGAAAGATTTTAAAACCAAGCAAGAGTTAGAAAAAAAATTACAAAATATAAAATAAATAATTTTCATTACATTAAATTAAAAAGGTTTTGTACAAACAAAAACAATGCAACAACAAACTGGGAAAAAATCTTTATAACAAAAACCTCTGACAAAGGTCTAATTACTCAAATATATAAGGAGCTAAATCAATTGTACAAACAATCAAGCCATTCCCCATTTGATCAATGGGCAAGGGATATGAAAAGACAATTTTCAGATAAAGAAATCAAAACTATCAATAAGCACATGAGAAAGTGTTCTAAATCTCTAATAATTAGAGAAATGTAAATCAAAACAACTCTGAGGCACCACCTCACATGTAGCAGATTGGCTAAAATGACAGCAGAGGAGAGTAATGAATATTGGAGGGGATGTTGCAAAATTGGGACATTAATGCATTGCTGGTGGAGTTGTGAATTGATCCAACCATTCTGCATGGCAATTTGGAACTATGCCCAATGAATGCTAAATGATTGCCTGCCCTTTGATCCAGCCATAGCATTGCTGGGTTTGTACCCCATAGAGATCATAGGGAAAAAGACATGACAAAAATATTTATAATTGCACTTTTTGTGGTGGAAAAAATCTGGAAAATGAGGGCATACCCATCAACTGAGGAATGGCTGAACACATTGTGGTTTCTGTTGGTCATGGAATACTATTGTGCTCAAAGGAATAATAAACTGGAGGAATTCTATGTGAACTAGAAAGACCTCCGGGAATTGATGCAGAGTGAAAGGAGCAGAACTAGGAGAACATTGTACATAGAGACTGATACACTGTGATAAAATTGAATGTAATGGACTTCTGTATTAGCAACAATGCAATGACCCAGGACAACTCTGAGGGATTTATGGAAAAGAATGCTACCCACATTCAGAGGAAGACCTATAGGAGTGGCAACACAGAAGAAAAACAATTGCTTGAATACATGGGTTGATGCCGACATGATTTGGTATGTTGACTCTAAAAGATCACCCCAGTACAACTATCAACAATATGGAAATAGGTCTTGATGGATGACTCATGAAGAAACCAGTGGAATTGTGTGTTGGCTATGGGGGGAGGGATCTTGGGAGGGAGAGAGTAAGAACATGAATCTTGGGACCATGGAAAAAATTTTTTTCCAAAAAATCATTGTAATGCATGGTTGCAGCAATAGTTTTTTTTTTTTTTTTTTGCTTTTGCAAATTCAACTGTAAGCAGCCCTGGCAGTTAGGGTTTTAGAATGTTCAGAAAAGCAATTGGAGCCTGAGGCTATAAATAGTGCTGAAGTTCCAACTGAGGGGCTTTTGCCTTTTGGCTTTGGCATTGGCCTATGCTGATTGTCTTTGGGGAATTTGGGCCTAGCTGATTTCTCTTGACCTCTCCCTGATCTCTGCATCTACATCCCTGCTATTTCCCCTGAATTTCCCTTTGGGACCCTGGGAGGAAGGGTGGGCTTGGTGGTTGGACATTGTGGATTTAGTTTCTGTACGCCAGTAGGGCATCCTAAATCAAACCACCCCTATTTTAGTGATTTGATAAATACTTTACTTCAAAGGCAGTCAAACCTTCCTGACGGGGAGAGCTGGACTCTCTCAGTCTAACCCTCTCCTGTGACCCATCCCCCAGCACCAGCCTTCTCCATAGCAGCAGTTATAAAAACCTAAAACCTCTTTCCCTCTGATTATCCCTGACATTAATAAATCCCCTTTGTTACCTATACAAAGCCTCTGGAGAATGATTGGAATGAAGATTAAGGCAAAGGCTGAAGAGAGAATTATTTTTATTTTATTTCTTGAGGGAAACCTAGGCATCTATCTTGGGCAGGAAGTACCTAGCCGAGACTTCCTGCAGACATCAATTACATTGACAGGGAGGAGCCTTTGACTCCTCCCTCAAAGGGACCTTAGAAATTAACAAGAGAAAACCCTCTGGCCTTGATCTAAACATTTCTGACTGGCTCAAATTCCTCTTGTACCTTAGAGATACCTTCCCTGCCTAAAGAACCCAGCCTATTTCCTCTCAGTATCCTCTGTCTCTAGCCTCAGTGAATAAGCCTGTTTAAGCTTGCCCTCCTGTATACTCCTATCCATTCCCTTACCTTCCTATATATCACCTCATTCATCCCTTAACCTAATCATCCCCTTTATTCCTCCCTATACCAAATTGCCTACTTATTCCATAACATTAATATTAAAAAAAAAGAATTGATACTAAGTATTGTTTCCAAGGCAGATGAGTGCTAAGCACTAGTCAATTGGAATTGTCCAGAGTCACATAGCTATAAAGTGTATGAGTCCATATTTGAATCACTGAGCCCTCTAGTTGCTTCTAATGCTAATTTTCTGATTCCCTGCCTTCTGTTGATGGTTTCCTTGGAAAATGGATCTTAAAGGTTTTCAGCTTCTTCTCTCACTACCAATCCATGGTTCGCCAGCCTGGGTCACACTGCCTTCCCCAATTTAATACAGGGCTCTTTTCCTAAGTCTTAGTGGAGTATTGCATACTCTTTCCCTTAATACCACCCCACCCCCACCCCCAGCATCCACACACAGTGTTCTGTTCTGTTCCCTCAAGTAACTTAGTTCTCTGTCCCAGAAGAGGTAGTTCAGAGCCTTGTTGCACTGGTGTTAATGTGGTTAATTTTTGTAATTTGGGTCTCCAAGACTCTGAGAGGAAGGGAATATGTATGAGGTCAATTTCTATTTCCAGCCTAGGCAAGCCTTTTTTCCCCATGTTTTTGTTTTCATGAAGAGATCTTTTTCAACCTAGTCCCTGGGAGTGATGATTAGCTGTCACAGGCCCAACACGTTTCTTCCCCTTGGAACACTGATAAAGTCCTCACTGATTGTGGCTGCTGAGTAAACTTCTGTAACCTGGATCTGAGATCTTCATGGCACTGTAAATAGGAAGGGTATGTGGGGTAGATTTTGTTTCATGTGTTGGTATTTGGCTTGTCCACCTCCCTTGCTTGTAGTGTGGTAGAGGAGAAGTGCTGAGGGAGCTCAAGTTAGAGTTTAATTTATATTTTTTGTTGTTTTTAAAACTTTCTTTTGGGTTCCTGGCATCTTAGAAACAAATTCTTCTAGACATATACTGATTTAGAAAATCACAAATTAATATCATCATTGTTTAGAGGTTTCCAATCATGTCATCGAGGCCCTTTTTTCAAGTTTTCTTGGTAAAGATATTGGAATAGTCTGCCATTATTTAAATTAATGTCCAATACACCAGGTATTATATTTTATAAAGTTTATTAATAATCACTAGGAATAAAAGAATAAAAAGGTAATTATCTAACAAAATAAAACCACATGACTAGTTTTTTTTCTGCTCAAAAACCCTGTGTCCATAGCTACCACCACTGGAAGAGAAGACAGCAAGAGGCAGGAGTACACCAAATTTGTATCCTCCCTATGTCAGCAAGTAATAGAGGAGGAGTGTGGTGTGCTGGGAATTGTAGTTTTAGGGTACAGATATTAATTACACAATCCCCTCTGTGATCCTTTGAGAGACTAGTCTCGCCAATGGATCATTTAAACATAATCAGAGATCTTCAACTAGAGGTATATACAATATTGCACTTTCTAAGGGGAAATTAAAATAAATTTGAGGATAAAAGGGAAATAGAGAAAGAGAACAATATCAATGATTGCTAGGCTCATTGACCAATTGTAAACAATCTCCTTTGGCACAACAGTTTACATTCAAAATGAATGTGTTCAACCCCCTACATTTCAATTTTACTACATCCCAAAGTTCATTCTGGATCTTTTGGTGCAGTATGAGGTTTCTGCAGGCATCTCCATGGTGTATTCTCCAAATAGTTCACTTTGTAGAGTCAGGGTGGTAGTAAGTTTCTTATCCTAAAATTACTCTTAAGTAAGAAAATGTTTCTAAATCTAGAATTATGTGATAATTATACAATCCCCCCTGAGGATGGTGTTGACAAACACATGGATACCAAGGGATACATGATTGAATTATGAGGTATGAGAATCAATTGTTAAAAGATGTCAAAAGCATAAAAAAGAGAAAACAATTAAAATTAAATATTATATAAAAATTCTGAGTAGGCAAAAATAAACCCTGTAATCAGGGCCCAATAAAGTGATTTGCAGTATACACTTACCCAATCAGCAGCCAGTACTACAGAAAACTGCCACACTTATGAAAGACAGAAAAAGGACTAGATTTAGCAGCAAATGGGAAATGTTATTCCCTGGTCTGATTTTGCCATTGCTCTCAGGGATAGGGGAGCCAAGCTTGTAGTTAGACTGAGATACTTTATCTGGATCTGGCATGCGGGAAGTCTTGCATCTGACATTGTCAAACAGCCACTTCCTTGAACCTCCAAAGCAAGTCCTCTGTCTTGGTGCAGATTCTCGTCAATCCCACCAGGATTGGTTGGTCTCTTTGACCTTGTGCTTTTTGGCACTGTATAATGGCTCTTTTGTGATCCCTTCTCTTGGAATCAGACTCAATAGTTAATCAAAGTCCCATAATATTTAACAATCAATGGCAGGTTACCATAGTCTAAAGCTTTTTGGGTATGCAGTAATATTAGGGCTAAGGATATTGTGACTTATATTAGTGAGAAATCAAAAAACCATAATACTGGTTACATGTGCTTCAAGTACAAAAAATGAAAGTAAAAAGAAAGTTCAAGTATCCTATTGCACATACAAGGAAAAACAATAATAAATTTGAAAAAAAAATAAAAAATATATAGTTCACAAAATACACTGAGTTTGCCAAGGGGAGGCAGAATACCAAAGTTTCTCAACCAAAAATGAGATCCATTTCCTTTATAACTTGGCCATGATCCACAGTGTGAGTGCAAATGATTTTTATTAAGTAACAGCTTTTTAAAACAGTAATATAGCAGCTAATACATATTCAAGAAGTACCAAAATCCCCCAAATCTTAAGAGCCCATTTAATGACAATAGCAAATAAACCCACTATCATTAGGATTCACACGAGTCTCTATAGCCACTGAAGCTCATGGATACTTTAGGCTATGAATCTTATTGGGGTGCATGCATCAGAACCCCAAGAAAGCAAGGGTAGTTGAAGACTATTGGAGTCAGGGTATAACAGGGGGAACCCCAAGCAGAGGACTCACTTTGGGTTTAGGGGAGGAGGTGGTGCTTACCTGATTCTTCTAGGCCTAGCAAACCTCAAAACTTGCTGATCCTTGTGCTTTCAAACCCTGTAACCTGTAGTGCAAAAGGGTGCATATTAACCCTGCAAAGCCTTACTGCAGAGTTTCTGACAGTTGAAAAGGGTTTAGAATCTTGAAGTTAGACAGTTGACCCTGGAGACTTGATGAGAGTAGGATGGTCAACTGAGCTCTATCTTTGGACTGAAAATCTGGCCTATATTCTGCAGCTTTTCTCTTAAAATTTGTTAGCTTAACTATTTCCTTTGGATATCCCTTACCTCCTTATTTCCAATCATCATTTTCCTTTCCTGAATTTCTGTGGTTTTGAAAGGAGGGCGGATTTGGGTGTTAGCTTTCAAACTTGGTAGATTTATTTTCCCTGTAGTCAAATAGGGCTTACCCTTGTTACAAATTATCTCTTGAATCATTGTATCCAACTTTCCTAACCCTATAGGCTACAAAACCTCTTGGGGCTGAGTTAGGCAGGTCCTTTCTCAGTCTCACATTCCTGTCTCCCACCCCCACCTGAAGCTTTCTCTAGGCAGCTGTTAGAGTTATCTTGTATCCCTCCATCCCTTCCAATCAACCCTAAAAATCAATAAACCCTATTTGTCACTTAATCAAACCTTTGGCTAGTTCATTAGTTGATTGATAAGAGAGGGAGAAGGGGAGAAAGGAATAACATTTTCTCTGGGTCCTGAAGGAAATTGGAGGCGTCCATTTTGGAGGAAGTATAGTCTCAATATTTTCTCTAGACTCTTCCTTAGTGAACCTGAGAAACTAGCTAGAAATCCCTCTAGTTAATTTCAAGCCATTCCTGGATGGCCTTAACCTTTGTCTGTAAAAGTGCCCTTCCTACCCAAAGGGCTCAGTCTGTTTCCCTTCAGTGTCTCTGTCTCAGACCTGTGTACCCAGTCTGTGTCTCCCAGGCTGTAGCTGCCTGCCCTAAATACCTCATCCTCTCTCCCTTGCAATACTTTATACCTCCGTGTTTATATTCCCTAAACTCAGTCATTCCCTTGCTTCTCCTACCACCTCAATTTACCACCTTCACCATTGTACCTTCCTTATCCACTTTACTGCCTTAGGGATCCACAATCCCTATCCACAGTGCCTTGTCCCCTATTATAACTTACCTGACCTTTCCCTTAATACCTTGCCTTATCCTCTATTACAACCTTACCTTGCCTTAATTTCCCTATTACCTCTAGCCTATTCCCTTATTACAACCAGCTTATTACCCTACAAGATTAAATTCCCTTATAACAAATCATTTTTGATATCCTGCCCTGACTGACCTTGACTACCACTGTTACTGAGACATCTAGGCAGCGTGTATGGCCTGAACCTCAATCTTTGAAGACCTTCAATCAACACCATCAATGATCCCTCATAAGATTATTTATTTACTTAGTTAGTTAGGATTAAGAGCTTTAGTAAAGGAAGGAAGAAGATAGAGTGGGGGGGGGGCTTATAGCCCTGCCAGGGTTAAGCTTTCCACTAGTTTCAACTGATTATCAACAGAGATCTCCTAATCCCTCTTTCCTTCATTTTCTTTTCTTCCCCTTTGATTCATTTAGTTATTAAAAGAAATACAACTATAAGTCAGATAGTGATTGAGTCATTCTAGCTAAATATTCAAAGAAAAACATAGCCAATGGTCTTACCAGAAAGGTCCACCACTTCTATCTGTTGTGGCAGTTGAGCCAGTGGAGTCAGTTGTGTGAGGCTTTTCAGATTATATCAATTATCCTTGGATAGGAACTTCACACACTACCAAGAAACATTTCTTCTTGTGGGGATACCCTTTCCTCCAATTAATCCAGTGTGATAGGAGAGTTTTTACTTATTCCTCATAGGAAAGCTACTGACCTATTTCTTCAAGTAATTTCAGCAAGCCCTGCACTGAATAGAGAAATAATTCCAACTACTTCTGCACCCATCACCCACACAAGGCTGAGAACCTGTAGTCTGCTGTTTTTCCAATACTTGTCACAAGTTCTCTAGATGTAGCAATTCTTTCAACCTTGGCTGAGATATATTTATCAAAGCCTATTACTGCCATCATTCCAAAACATGGCAGGAGAGCCTAGAAAAGACTCTGTACTGCTGATGAAAATCTTTTGGGTCTAAAATGTCACTAAGAATCTAGATCATTCTGGTGGAAAGGTAAAGTAAGCTGAAGAGTTACAAATATAAAAAAAAATTCAGAAGCTACTAGGCTTCATACTCCCTCTCAGGGGCCATTCAGGGGTACCACACCCCTTAGGAAAAACTTTCCGATCTCTCTTATGAGATTATAACCCATCATAGGGTAACTAAACCCTTTGGGAAACCTCCCTCCTCCGGCATGAGACTGTAACAGCCATAAAAGGCATATCTTTATATGTCCCATCCATTGCAATCTGGAGGCAAGGACTACAATAGTGAAAATTACTTCAGATTCATCTATTACAATTTTATAAATGTGGAGGTGGGGAATATAATAGTGCTACAGCACTTTACTTCAGCTACTATGGTTATATAACCAAATATATGGTTACAGGCTCAGTAAATACTGTAATTAGTATAATTCCATATCCCCCTAATTTTAGTAGAATAGCTGCTAAAACTATTGAGCCTGCAATAGGAGCTTCTTCATATGCTTTAGGAAGTCACAGGTGAAGACCATATAGTGGTATTTTAACTATGAAAGTGATTATACATGCATACCATAGTGTGGAATTAGATATTGTATAATTTAAAGGATCCATTAGGATATGATTTATTAAAATATGTAGGGAGCCTAGGTTATTATTTAAATTTAGTAGGGCAATTAGAAGTGGGAGTGACCATACTAGGGTATAAAATAGGAAATAAAGTCCTGCATTTAATCATTCTTTTTGGTTACCTCATCAAGTGATAATAATAAGAGTTGGAATTAATGTAGTTTCAAACAAAATGTAGAATATAATTAATTCTGCTGTGCTAAAGGCTATAGTTAATCAGAGTTGTAGAATAATTAATATGGTTAAATGTGTTTTTTCATGATAAAGATTCTTTGTTTAAGTGGTTCTGGCTTGCTATAATTATTAGAGGAAGTAATCAGCATGATAAGATTAGTAGGGGGTCTGATAGGGAATCTATAGAGAATGAACTCTTGAAATTATAACATTTCTATATTGTGATATTTAAGTAGTAGGGTAATAATACTAATCAATAGGCTACAGGTTGTGGTATTAATTCATACTCAAGGTTTTTTTTTCCTAACATTTATTAATATTCATTTTTAACATGGTTACATGATTCATGCTCCTCCTTTCCCCTTCACCCCCCGCACTCCCCCCACCCATGGCCAATGCGCATTTCCACTAGTTTTGTCATGTGTCCTTGATCAAGACCTATTTCCAAATTGTTGGTAGTTGCATTGGTGTGTTAGTTTCGAGTCCACATCCTCAATCACGTCCACCCCGACTCTTGCGTTCAAGCAGTTGTTTTTCTTATATGTTTCCTCTCCTGCAGTCCTTCCTCTGAATGTGGGTAGCATCTTTACCATAAATCCCTCAGAATTGTCCTGGGTCTTGTATTGCTGCTGGTACAGAGGTCCATTACATTCAATTTTACCATAGTATATCAGTCTCTGTGTACAATGTTCTTCTGGCTCTGCTCCTTTCATTCTGCATCAGTTCCCGGAGGTCTCTCCAGTTTGCCTGGAACTCCTCCAGTTTATTATTCCTTTTAGCACAATAGTATTCCATCACCCGTATATACCACAGTTTGTTCAGCCATTCCCCAATTGAAGGACATCCCCTCCTTTTCCAATTTGTTGCCACCACAAAAAGCGCAACTATAAATATTTTCGTACAAGTCTGTTTATCTATGATCTCTTTGGGGTACAAACCCAGCAATGGTAGTATGGCTGGATCAAAGGGCAGGCATTCTTTTATAGCCCTTTGAGCATGGTTCCAAATTGCCAGCCAGAATGGCTGGATCAGTTCACAGCTCCACCAGCAATGCATTAATGTCCCAATTTTGCCACATCCCCTCCAGCATTCATTACTCTCCCCTTCTTTCATTTTAGCCAAACTGCTAGGTGTGAGGTGATACCTCAGAGTTGTTTTGATTTGCATTTCTCTAATTATTTGAGATTTGGAACACTTTCTCATGTGCTTATTGATACTTTTGATTTCTTTACCTGAAAATTGCCTATTCATGTCTCTTGCCCATTTATCAATTGGGGAATGGCTGGATTTTTTATACAATTGCTTTAACTCCTTGTATATTTGAGTAATTAGACCCCTGTCAGAGTTTTTCGTTATAAAGATTGTTTCCCAATTTGTTGTTTCCCTTCTGATTTTGACTACATTGTTTTTGTTTGTACAAAAACTTTTTAGTTTAATATAATCAAAACCATTTAATTTACATTTTGTGATTTTCTCTAACTCTTGCTTGGTTTTAAAGTCTTTCCTTTCCCACAGATCTGACAAGTAAACTATTCTGTGTTCACTTAACTTATTTATAGTTTCCCTCTTTATATTCAAGTCGTTCACCCATTCTGAATTCATCTTGGTGTAGGGTGTGAGATGTTGATCTAGACCTAATCTCTCCCATATTGTTTTCCAAATTTCCCAGCAGTTTTTGTCAAATAGTGGATTCATGTCCCAAAAGTTGGGCTCTTTGGGTTTATCATACACTGTCTTCCTGATGTCATGTATCCCAAGTCTATTCCATTGATCCTCCTCTCTATCTCTTAGCCAGTACCATATTGTTTTGATGACTGCTGCTTTATAGTATAGTTTAATATCCTAAGTATTTTATATTGTCTAGGGTGATTTTAAATAGTGTTTCTCTTTCTACTTCTTGCTGCTCTAGTGTGTTGGAGATGTATAGAAATGCTGATGATTTATGTGCATTTATTTTGTATCCTGCAACTTTGCTAAAGTTGTTGATTATTTCTACAAGCTTCTTAGTTGATTCTCTAGGATTTTTTAAGTAGACCATCATATCATCTGCAAAGAGTGATAGCTTAGTTTCCTTCTTGCCCACTTTGATACCTTCAATTTCTTTTTCTTCTCTAATTGCAACTGCTAGTGTTTCTAGTTAAATAATAGAGGTGATAATGGGCATCCTTGTTTCACTCCTGATCTTATTGGGAAGGCTTCTAATTTATCCCCATTGCATATGATGTTTGTTGATGGTTTTAGGTATATACTGTTTATTATTTTTAGGAAAGGTCCTTCTATTCCTATACTTTTCAGTGTTTTCAATAGGAATGGATGCTGTATTTTGTCAAAGGCTTTTTCAGCATCTATTGAGATAATCATGTGATTTTTGTTTGTTAGACTGTTGATATGGTCAATTATGTGGATGGTTTTCCTAATGTTGAACCAACCTTGCATTCCTGGTATAAATCCCACCTGATCATGGTGGATGATCTTCTTAATTACTTGCTGGAGTCTCTTTGCTGGTATTCTATTTAAGATTTTTGCATCTATGTTCATTAGGGAGATAGGTCTGAAGTTTTCTTTCTCTGTTTTTGATCTCCCTGGCTTTGGAATCAGTACCATATTTGTGTCATAAAAGGAATTTGGTAGGACTCCTTCTTTGCTTTTAAGACCCTATCCCTTATCCCCTCCCTTGATTAACTTCCCTTTCTACCCCCTCCCTTATTTTTCCCCCTCTTTTTTGTTTTTAAAGGCCTTATGAATTCCCTCCTCCTTCTCCCCTCCCTTTTTTGTCCTCCCCACTCCCCTGCTCCCCTTGGTTTATCCCTTCTAACATTCTCAGAAGGGTTAGATAAGAGTTTTATGTCCCAATGGATAGTATAGCTACTCTTCCCTCTCCGGGTTGATTACACTGAGAGTAAGGTTTGATTATTACCTGTTAATGCTCTCTTCCTCTCCTTCTTATAATAGTATTTGTCCCCTCTCCCTCCCATGCCCTCTTTGTGTATAATAGAATATTCTATTTTCTTATTCACTCAAGTTTCTCTTGGTGTCCTCTGCTATTCACCCCCCTCTTTCCCATCCCCCATGCCATCTTAGATTATTTAGTGTTCCACCCTCACCCTGTGAATTATTCTTCTTATTACTATAATAGTGAATATTATAATAGTGAATAGAGTTCACTACAGAGAATTATACATAACATTTCTCTACATAGGAATACAGATAATTAGATCTCACTGATGCCCTTAAAAAGGCAAATTTAAAAATTATAAGTTTTCTTTCTTTCCCCTCTGTTTCTTATTTATCTTTTCATGTTTCTCTCGATTTCTGTGGTTGGATATCAAACTTTCCATTTAGCCCTGGTCTTTTCTGTGCAAATACCTGGAATTCTTCAATTTTTTTGAATGCCCATAATTTCCCATGGAAATATATAGTCAATTTTGATGGGTAGTTGATCCGTGGTTGCAGGCCCAGCTCTCTTGCCTTTCTGAATATCGTATTCCAAGCCTTGCGATCTTTTAGCGTGGAGGCTGCCAGATCCTGTGTGATCCTGATTGGTGCTCCTTGATATTTGAATTGTGTCTTTCTGGCTTCTTGTAAGATTTTTTCTTTTGCTTGGAAACTCTTGAATTTTGCAATTATATTTCTGGGTGTTTTCTTTTCTGGATCGAATGTCGCAGGTCTTCTATGAATCCTTTCAATGTCTATATTTCAATGTCTCTTGTTGTAGGACTTCAGGGCAATTTTGCTGGATTATTTCTGTTAGTTTGGAGTCCAGGTTTCTATTAATTTCTGTTTTTTCTGGAAGACCAATTATTCTCAAATTGTCTCTTCTAGACTGGTTTTCTTGGTCTGTCACTCTCTCATTGAGATAATTCATGTTTCCTTCTATTTTTTCAGTCTTTTGAGTTTGTTTCATTTGTTCTTGTTGTCTTGAGAGATCATTAGCTTCCAATTGCTCAATTCTAGCCTTTAGGGATTGGTTTTTGGCTATAATCTTTCGGTTTTCGGCTATAATCTTCTGGTTTTAGGCTATAATCTTCTGGTATTCCTTTTCAATCTGGTCATTTCTGTTGTTCAATTTGCTTATCAGTTCATTTGGTTTCTGAGCCTCACTTTCCAATTGCAAGATTCTACCTTTTAAACTGTTATTTTCTTGCCAGATCTCTTCCATTTTCCTCAAAATATCAGTTTTGAACTCTTCCATAGCTTGTGAGGAGTTTTCCTTATTTGAGGAGGGTCCGGATGCTTGTTTGTTCTCCTCCTCTGTTTGCTCGGTTGTCTGGATTTTCTCTGTGTAAAAGTTGTCGAGTGTTAAAGACTTCTTTTTCTTGTTGTTAATCTTTCTCTTCTGAGCTTCCTGAGACTGGGTAGCCATCGTTAGCCCAGCAGCTTCTCAGGTTTATCCTTGCGCTCAGGGTCTGTCCGCGGTCTATTGGCTCCTGAGGTCTGTCTGGTTTTTTCCAAGGTCAAGCCCCCTGGTGGACCCCCTTGCTTGATCCTCTGCAGGAGGTTTCTTTACAAGTCTCAGGGTGCTGCTTCCACGGTCGTATTCTCGTCTGCACTGGTTCCCCACTGAGGGTTTCAGAGCTTTAGCTTGTGGCTGTGTCTGCCTCCACCCATGCCTCCAACTGTGCCTGTAATCTCAGCCTGCGCTCTGTGCCCTGCGTCCGCTCCCGCCGTCTTGCTCCCGCGCTCAAATTCCGCATGCGCTCGCTAGCTTCCTGGGGTCCCAAATCCCGCCGCTCTCAGGAACAGGCCCCGGAGCCGCCAATGACTCAATGGGTGCCCCAAACTTGCTCTACCTCTTCCTAGCTGGCCTCGGTGCTATAGGTGTTGTGTGTGGAGGGGGTGGGGGTGGGGTGGTTGCTCAGCCCGGGAGTTAGTGTGAGCTATTTCACCCCTTTATAGCATGGAAATGCCGCGATTCCACGTACCTTCCACGCTGTGCCCTGTTGTGTGGTTCCTCTGTTCGTCTGGACTTGTTTTTATGTCCACTTGAGGAGTTTTGTGTGTTTCGGTCAGGAGAGGTTAAGAGCTGCTTCTTACTCTGCCGCCATCTTAACCCGGAACTCCATACTCAAGGTTTTTAACAATATCAGGTCAGTGGAATTAATATTAGAGTTGGAATTAGGATTTTAAAAATTGTAGTAGATTTAGATTTTGGACATCATCACTTCCTGGAGATGGTTAATAGTAAGGCTAGTCCAATTCCTGCTTTACAAGCAGAAAATACTAAAAGGATTAGGGGTGTTATGGAGGTAGAGAATATGTGAAAATGAGAAATGAGTAAAACTGTTAAGATAAAGAAGGATAGTATTATACCTTCTAAGCATAGTAGGGTAGATATTAAATGTAAGCAGTAAATTAAAACTCCTATGAGAGCAAGTATAAAGACTATATTGATGTTTAGGTTGATTGATGCTATAAGGTGTTCATGGATTTAAACCATAATTGATTGAGTTGAAATCAATCATCTTAATTAGATTATATACCTATTCCATCCATTCTAATCCTTTTTGAACTCATTAATAGGCTAAGCCTGCTGTAATAAGATGATTAAGCAATAGCATATAATCAATATAATATACAGGCTAGCTAGTTGAATTGCTCATGGTAGAGGAAATAGAAGTGCAATTTCTAAATTAAATAATAGAAATGTAATTCTTACTAGAAAGAATTTCATGGAAAATGGTAGTCGTGCTGATCCTAGTGGATCAAACCCACATTCATATGGGCTTGGTTTTTCTAAATAAAGGTATAGTTGAGGAAGTCAGAAGGCAATTATGGTTATAATGGTTGCTATAAGTGAATTAATTACTAAGGTTAATTATTTTTCTCTGGTTTTACTCAGAACTTAATGATTGGAAATCACTAATACTAATTATACTAGAAAAATATGAACCTCATCAATAAAAAGAGACATAGGAACAAGTCATACAACATCTACAAAATGTCAATATCAGGCAGCTGCTTCAAAACTGAAAAGATGTGTAGAGGTGAAGTGAAAGTAGAATTGGCAAAGTAGGCAGACAATTAGGAATGTGGACCCAATAATTATATGGAGGCTGTGAAATTCTGTAGTTACAAAAAAGGTTGAGTCATAAATTCCATCCGAGATTATGAATGAGGCTTCATAATATTCTATGGCTTGTAGAATTGTAAAATATATTCCTAGTAAAATGGCTTGAATTATTTGTTTATAGTTACCTGCTATTAGACTGTGGTGGGCTCATATGATTGAGACTCCTGAGGCTAATAAGAGAGATGTATTTAGAAGTGGAATTAAGTGGATTAAGGGGGTGAATACTTGTTGGAGATCAGCAACTTCTAATTCTGGAGTAGGAGCTAAGCTTGAGTGATAAAGTGCTCAGAAAAATCCAATAAAAAAGAAAACTTCTGATAGGATAAACAGGATTATTCCATATCTCAACCCCTTTTTTACTACAGAAGCGATGTCCTTATAATGTTCCTTCTTGAACAATATCCCGTCATCATTGATATATTGTTAAAAGTATAGAAACCAGTTTGATGATTAATAGTAAGATAGAATTAAAATGAAATCATATAATTATTCCTGAGGTTAAAAGTATTGCTGAGAGTGCCCCTGTTAGTGATCATGGGCTAGGATTGACTGTGTGATATGTGTGAGTTTGGTGGGTCATTATGAATTATCATGTATAGGCTTACTAGAAGTGTAAAAACATAGGCTTGAATTATTGTTACAGCTAGTACAGAATAGTTAGGAGAAATAAGATTGAGAATATAATGTTTGATAAATTATATTAATTGATGATAGAGCCAATAAGGTGAATAAGTTGATGTTACATGTTTTTAATCTCTTTTAAGAAAATCTTGGGAACTCTTTGGGAATTAGAAGGAAAGTTCTTTTTTCCCCTTTATCTTTATTATTGTTGTTATTGCTATTATTATTTTTATAGTAATTTTTTTCTTTCCTAATTTTTTAGGGTTGAGACAGTTTCTTATAAGTGTAATATAGATGGCTGCCTCACAAAACTAACCCATATATGTCTTGGCTTTTTATTTCAACAGATGACATCTGAGATCTGAATTATTGAATGTCGTGGGAGCAGTGCTTTCCATCTTTATTGAAGGTAGGGTGAGAGTTGTGGCCACAGCCTCAGGTGGCCTGGCAAGAGAGAGACAACTTTGTAGTTTCCTGAAGTAACATCACTAGGTCAAAGAATATGCATAACTTGATAACTTTTAACATAAAGTTTTAAATTGCTTTTCACAATGGCGATGACAGTTCATAGCTCCACCAAAAAAGTAAATCACTGTGCCATGATCCCTCAAATTTATAACATATAATTTCCACTGGATCCTCACTGTTGCAAGACAATTATATTTCTCTTATTTTCTCACTGTCTCACTTTTCACAACGGCTTTTCTTCCCCGCCCCCCCCAACCTCTAAAATTGAGGCCATTCACTGTGAATTCTCTCTTCTCAGGTTCTCATCTTCTATCAACCAGATGCTTTTGGTTATTTTCTCCTCCTTTACCTTTTTGTCATGTCATGAAATGGTCTTCATCCTTACTTAAACTAACCACAAACAAATCTATTCCTTCCCCTCTTCTCCAACAAATTTTCCCCTCTATTAGCCCATCTCTTTCACTTCTTTTTCTTTTTTTTTTTTCAAAAATCCTTAATTTCCGTCTTAGAATCAATACTGTGTATTGTTCCTAAGGCTGAAAAATGAAATCCTTCAATTAAGAGAGCCATAATCAATTGACTTACCCTGAGAGATTATCCATATTCCATCAGAATTGGCAATTGGAAGGGGAGTCAGCTGTGTGGACCTTTTCTCATTTTATCATTAATTCCTTCATTGTGGATTATTATTCAGAAACATCCTCTCTTGTGGGAATACTCTTTTTCTCAACTAAATCATTGAGTTGGGAGAGAATCAATCTATTCCTCTTAGGAAAAGCCATTGGTCTTTCCCTCAAGTAAGAACAAGCAGGCTCTGTTTCATCTTAGGAGAGAACCCTCAACTGTTACAGTCTCTCCTGCATCCATCCCCACAAAACCTGCCATTTGCTTCAGCCTGCTGCCCAGCTTGATTTTTACAATAGTGAGAGTGATTCAGAAATGACATTTGTCTTAAGAAAATGTTCAGAGATAAGAGAAGTCCAAAAAGGAGCACAGAAGAGGTTATGTTACTTTTGTGTATAATTTAGTATACACTAAAATAAACTACATATACTTTAGTTTCATATACAAATCTCTTTATTTTGTTTTTTCTATTTTGAATTGTAGACATTTATTGTAACAATAAAAAGACCCCTCCTCCCCAGGAATGGATGTTGATAGAAGGGGGAGAGAGAGAGGGTCTGTGTGGTGACTCTCTCCTCCATCACTCCTCTGGGACCAAATATACACTGGGAGACTTTAAGGGAGTGTCACCCCAAAACTGGGTGACCTAGATGGTCATGCCACCCCACAGGAGTTGGGAGCAAGGCTTCCCTACAAGAAGAGGTATGTGGTACCCCAATCCTATCCTGAATAAGGACAGGGTTCACTCAAACTTTCCCCAGGTGAGTTAATTTCACTGCAGGTGGTCTGGCTTTAAGATGGAGGCAGCCAGAAAGAAGCTGTGGTTCCTCTCTCTCTTGTTGTCTCTCAGGCACACTGGGACATTATCTGACTGTTATGTGGTGTTTTTTATTCACAAATCATGGATTGAGGAAAGGGATGAATGGCAGATGGATATTGGGAGTGCCCTCTACACTATTCCTATGAGGTCCATCACTTAGGCAGGAACCCTGGTGGTTCCAACTCCTAAGCTTCTCTCCCGCCTTCCCCTTCTATTTCTATTTCTATTTCTATCTTTTCCTATAACTGTAAGCTTTGACTGAAAAGGGTCTCTCAGCAAGGATGGGTAATGGGTGAAGGATACTAAGAGATTGCTCCCAAAGGAGTCCAAAATCTTAGCTGATTAGATGGTTGTAGGCTTGAAGGATGAATTGTGATGAAATGGCTGTGACTAGAGAATCAGGTTATTTCCAAGAGAAAGATCCTCAGCAAGCCCTTTGGACTGGATTAGAGCTGGGTTGTGTAAGTGTTAAAATTAATGGTTTGGCTAAGTATATGAAAATTATAAATCTTGTATTTATAAAGTAGAGAAATACAAAAGGGTAGAAAAGACATTACCTATCTAACTAAATATTGTTTCAGTGCTTGGTTCAGCCAGGACTTGTTAACCTTCAATCAGAACTAAACTATGTCCAGAAGACAGGAAGGGAAAATCAGCTATCCACTCACCCAAGACAATGACTGGAGCTGAAGGTGACTCATAAGGCTGACTTTCTTCTTTGAGCAGACCTTCTTCTTCTTCTTTTTTTAAACTTTTATTAATATTCATTTTTAACATGGTTACATGATTCATGCTCCTACTTTCCCCTTCACCCAACGCACTCCCCCCACCCATAGCCGATGCACATTTCCACTGGTTTTAACATGTGTCATTGATCAAGACCTATTTCCAAATTGTTGTTAGTTGCATTGGTGTGGTAGTTTCGAGTCTACATCCCCAATCATATCCACCTCAATCCATGAGTTCAAGCAATTGTTTTTCTTATGTTTCCTCTCCTGCAGTTCTTCCTCTGAATGTGGGTAGTGTTCTTTACCATAAATCCCTCAGCACTGTCCGGTGTCATTGTATTGCTGCTGGTACAGAAGTCCATTACATTCGATTTTACCATAGTATATCAGTCTCTGTGAGCAATGTTCTTCTGGCTCTGCTCTTTCACTCTGCATCAGTTCCTGGAGGTTTTTCCAGTTCACCTGGAATTCCTCTAGTTTATTATTCCTTTGAGCACAATAGTATTCCATCACCAGCATATACCACAATTTTGTTCAGCCATTCCCCAATTGAAGGGCATACCCTCCTTTTCCAGTTCTTTGCCACCATGAAAAGTGCAGCTATAAATATTTTCGTACAAGTCTGTTTATTTATGATCTCTTTGGGGTACAAACCCAACAATGATATGGCTGGATCAAAGGGCAGGCATTTTTTTATAGCCCTTTGAGCATGGTTCCAAATTGCCAGCCAGAATGGCTGGATCAGTTCACAACTCCACCAGCAATGCATTAATGTCCCAATTTTGCCACATGCCCTCCAGCATTCATTACTCTCCCCTTCTTTCATTTTAGCCAATCTGCTAGGTGTGAGGTGATACCTCAGAGTTGTTTTGATTTGCATTTCTCTAATTATTAGAGATTTAGAACACTTTCTCATGTGCTTATTGATGCTTTTGATTTCTTTACCTGAAAATTATCTATTCATGTCTCTTGCCCATTTATCAATTGGGGAATGGCTTGATTTTTTATACAATTGCTTTAACTCCTTGTATATTTGAGTAATTAGACCCCTGTCAGAGTTTTTCGTTATAAAGATTTTTCCCAAATTTGCTGTTTCCCTTCTGATTTTGACTACATTGTTTTTGTTTGAACAAAAGCTTTTTAGTTTAATATAATCAAAACCATTTATTTTACATTTTGTAATTTTGTCTAACTCTTGCTTGGTTTTAAAATCTTTCCTTTCCCAGAGATCTGACAAGTATACTATTCTGTGTTCACTTAACTTATTTATAGTTTCCCTCTTTATATTTGTTATGTAGAGATGGATGCATGGAATCCCTGCAAAGATACAGGGACAGCCTCACCCAGAATTCCAGGGGACCACCCTGGAGAACTTTGGGTGAGGGGGCAGTTGAGAGGAGTTGGCAGTTGCTTTCTAGGGGTGGAAGTGAGCAGACACACTGCTTACTGCTCCAGACTTGGGGGTTCACCTGAGTGGCCATTGTGGCATAAGCCAGTGTGGTTTCTACACAAGGGTTAGCCTGTTTAATAGGGTTGATCTTTATCAACTTCAATACAACAAATATTTAGTGATTAGAGAGTAAAAATATTCATTAATAGCAAGAGGGCCAATTTTAGTTAAGTGCCCTTCACCCCCTCCTGTGGGGGGAAGGGCAGCTTCAACCTAACAGCTCAGGGTCACCTTTTCATATCCAAAAACCTTCATTAACCTCTATAGTTTTCCTTTTTAATTCTTAATATAACCTTTACCTTCAATATCTGTGCCTGGAAATTATTTGGGAAATACTCACAACTCAAGTCTGGTCTTCTAGTTTGAATCCTGTCAGATTCCAGTTTCAGAAGATCAGTTTTATCTCTATCCTCAACAGTTATAAAGCTAGCTTCTGCTTATTCCTCTATCAGACCTGTGAGGAATATAAATTAAAGAAAGGCAACATTATTGGGATTCAGCCATAACAGAAACTTACCAGAAGAATCTTATCCAGTCTCCATTTCCAACTGAAGCAACAATTGCTAGAGGGGGAGGGGTTTGAGATCCAGGAGTATCTAACCACCTGCTTTCTCACTGAAGCCTGTCAATCAGTGTTTGTGACTTGAAAGTCTATTGGCCGTGACACATTTATCTGCTTCTCCAAATTATCTGTTATTACCATCATAACATATTCAAGTCATTCACTCATTCTGAATTTATCTTGGTGTAGAGTGTGAGATGTTGATCTAAACCTAATCTCTCCCATATTGTTTTCCAAATTTCCCAACAGTTTTTGTCAAATAGTGGATTCATGTCCCCAAAGTTGGGCTCTTTGTGTTTATCATACACTGTCTTGCTGATGTCATTTACCCCAAGTCTATTCCACTGATCCTCCCTTCTGTCTCTTAGCCAGTATCATATTGTTTTGATGACTGCTGCTTTATAGTATAGTTTAATATCTGGTACTGCTAGGCCCCCTTCCTTCACATTTTTTTTCTCATTATTTCCCTTGATATTCTTGACCTTTTGTTATTCTAAATGAAATTTGTTATAGTTTTTCCTAATTCAGTAAAGAAATTTTTTGATAGTTTGATAGGTATGGTGCTAAGTAGGTAAATTAATTTGGGTAGAATGGTCATTTTTATTATGTTAGCTCATCCTACCCATGAGCAATCAATGGCTTTCCAATTGTTGAGATCCAGTTTTATTTGTTTGGAAAGTGTTTTGTAGTTGTTTTCGTATAATTGCTATGTTTGTTTTGGTAGATTCCTAAGTATTTTATATTGTCTAGGGTGATTTTAAATGGTGTTTCTCTTTCTACCTCTTGCTGCTGTGACATGTTGGAAGTATATAGAAATGCTGATGATTTATGTGCATTTATTTTGTATCCTGCAACTTTGCTAAAGTTGTTGATTATTTCTACTATCTTTTTAGTTGATTCTCTAGGATTTTTTAAGTATACCATCATATCATCTGCAAAGAGTGATAGCTTAGTATCCTCATTGCCTATTTTGATACCTTCAAATTCTTTTTCTTCTCTAATTGCTACTGCTAGTGTTTCTAGTACTATGTTGAATAATAGAGGTGATAATGGGCATCCTTGTTTCACTCCTGATCTTATTGGGAAGGCTTCTAATTTATCTCCATTGCATATGATGCTTGTTGATGGTTTTAGGTATGTACTCTTTATTATTTTTAGGGAAGGCCCTTCTATTCCTATTCTTTCCAGTGTTTTCAATAGGAATGGCTGTTGTATTTTGTCAAAGGCTTTTTCAGCATCTATTGAGATAATCATGTGATTTTTGTTTGTTAGATTGTTGATATGGTCAATTATGTGGATGGTTTTTCTAATGTTGAACCATCCTTGCATTCCTGGTATTAATCCCACCTGATGATGGTGGATGATCATCTGGATTACTTGCTGGAGTCTCTTTGCTAGTATTCTATTTAAGATTTTTGCATCTTTGTTCATTAGGGAGATAGGTCTGTAGTTTTCTTTCTCTGTTTTTGATCTCCCTGGCTTTGGAATCAGTACCATATTTGTGTCATAAAAAGGAATTTGGTAGGACTCCTTTGCTTATTATATCAAATAATTTGTATAGTATTGGGATTAGTTGCTCTTTGAATGTCTGATAGAATTCACTTGTGAATCCTTCAGGCCCTGGTGATTTTTCCTTAAGAAGTTCTTTGATGGCTTGTTCAATTTCTTTTTCTGATATGGGATTATTTAGGTATTGTATTTCTTCTGCTGTTAATCTAGGCAGTTTATATTTTTGTAAATATTCATATCTCCTAAATTGTTATATTTATTGCCATATAATTGGGTGAAATAGTTTTTAATGATTGCCTTAATTTCCCCTTCATTAGAGGTGAGGTCTCCCTTTTCATCTTTGATACTGTCAATTTGGTTTTCTTCTTTCTTTTTTTTATTAGATTGACCAATACTTTGTCTATTTTATCTGTTTTTTCAAAGTACCAGCTTCTAGTCTTATTTATTAATTCAATAGTTCTTTTACTTTCAATTTTATTAATTTCTCCCTTGGTTTTTAGTATTTCTAATTTAGTTTTCATCTGGGGATTTTTAATTTGCTCGCTTTCTAATTTTTTAAGTTGCATGCCCAATTCATTAATCTCTGCCCTCCTTAATTTGTTAATATATGCACTCAAGGATATAAATTTCTCCCTGAGTACTGCCTTGGCTGCATCCCACAGAGTTTGGTAGGTTGTCTCATCATGGTCATTCTCTTCAATGAAATTGTTGATTGTTTCTATGATTTCTTCTTTGACTAACTGGTTTTGGAGAATCATATTATTTAATTTCCAATTAGTTTTTTATTTTCCTATCCATGTGCCCTTACTAATTATAATTTTTATTGTATTATGATCTGAGAAGGTTACATTTATTATTTCTGCTCTTTTGCATTTGTTTGCAATGTTTCTATGCCCTATTACATGGTGAATCTTTGTGAATGTACCATGTGCAGCTGAAAAGAAGGTCTATTCCTTTTTGTCCCTAGTCATTTTTCTCCACATATCAATTAAATCTAATTTTTCTAGGACTTCATTCACCTCTCTTACCTCTTTCTTATTTATTTTTTGGTTTGATTTATCTAGATCTGAAAGAGGAATATTTAGATCTCCCACTAGTATGGTTTTACTGCCTATTTCCTTCTTGAGCTCTGCCAGTTTCTCCTTTATGAATTTGGATGCTATGCCACTTGGTGCGTACATATTGAGCAGTGTTATTTCCTCATTGTTTATACTGCCTTTAATCAGGATGTAATGACCTTCCCTGTCTTTTTTAATCATATCTATTTTTACTTTGGCTTTGTCAGAAATTATAATAGCCACTCCTGCCTTCTTTTTCTCATTCGAGGCCCAAAAGATTTTGCTTAAGCCCTGAACCTTAAACTTGTATATGTCTACCTGCCTCATATGTGTTTCTTGTAGACAACATATGGTAGGATTTTGGTTTCTAATCCACTCTGCTATTTGCTTCCGTTTTATGAACGAGTTCATGCCATTCACATTCAGAGTTATAATTATCAGTTGTGCGTTTGCTGACATTTTTGTATCCTCCCCCTTCTTCTTACACTATTTCCTTTTTAAACCAGTGGTTTGCTTTAAGCCAGTATCCCTTATCCCCTCCCTCGATTAACTTCCCTTTGTACCCCCTCCCTTGTTATTCCCCTCTATTTATTTTTAAAGGCCTAATGAATTCCCTCCCCCTTCTTCTCCCCTCCCTTTTTTGACCTCCCCACTCCCCTGCTCCCATTGGTTTATCCCTTCTGACTTTCTCAGTAGAGTTAGATAGAGTTTTATATCCCAATGGATATAGCTACTCTTCCCTCTCCAGGTTGATTACACTGAGAGTAAGGTTTAAATATTACCTCTTAATGCTCTCTTCCTCTCCTTCTTATAATAGTATTTATCCCCTCCCTTCCCCATGCCCTCTTTGTGTGTAATATAATATCCTATTTTTCTTATTCACTCAAGTTTCTCTTGGTGTCCCCTACTATCCACCCCCCTATTTCACACACCCCATATCATCTTAGACCATTTAGTATTCCACCCTCTCCCTATGAATTATTCTTCTGATTACTATAATAGTGAATAGAGTTCACTACAGAGAATTATACATAGCATTTCTCCACATAGGAATACAGACAATTAGATCTTATTGAAGCCCTTAAAGAGGCCAATTTAAAAATTATGAGTTTTCTTTCTTTCCCCTCTGTTTCTTATTTACCTTTTCATGTTTCTCTTGATTTTTGTGGTTGGATATCAAACTTTCCATTTAGTCCTCGTGTTTTCTGTGCAAATACTTGGAAATCTTCAATTTTGTTGAATGCCCATACTTTCCCCTGGAAGTATATACTCAGTTTTGATGGGTAGTTGATTCGTGGTTGAAGGCCCAGTTCTCTTGCCTTTCTGAATATCATATTCCAAGCCTTGTGGTCTTTTAACGTAGAGGCTGCCAGATCCTGTGTGATCCTTATCGGTGCTCCTTGATATTTGAATTGTCTCTTTCTGGCTTCTTGTAAGATTTTTTCTTTAACTTGAAAGCTCTTCAATTTCGCTATTATATTTCTGGGTGTTGACTTTTCTGGGTCCCGTGTAGAGGGTGATCTATGGATAATTTCAATGTCTATATTGCCCTCTTGTTGTAGAACCTCAGGGCAATTTTGCTGAATAATTTCCTTTAGTATGGAGTCCAAATTTCTATTAATTTCTGGTTTTTCAGGAAGTCCAATGATTCTCAAATTGTCTCTTGTAGACCTGTTTTCTTGATCTGTCAATTTCTCATTGAGCTATTTCATGTTTCCTTCTAGTTTATCAGTCTTTTGACTTTGTTTTATTTGTCCTTGCTGTCTTGAGAGATCATTAGCTTCTAATTGCTCAATTCTAGCCTTCAGGGTCTGGTTTTTGGTTATAATCTTTTGGTTTTCTTTGAAATCTGGTCATTTCTGGTCTTCAGTTGACTTGCCTTGCTTTCCAATTGTGAAATTCTGCCTTTTAGACTGTTATTTTCTTTCCAGATATCTTCTGACTTTCTCATCATCTCATATTTGAACTCTTCAATAGCTTGTGACTAGTTTTCATTATTTTGGAGAGGTTTGGATGTGGTTACTTGTTTGTTCTCCTCTGCTTTCTGGACTTTCTCTGTGTAAAAGTTGTCCAGTGTTACAGATTTCTTCTTGATGATCTTTCTCTTTTGGTGTTCTTGAGAATTGCTTGCCATTGTTAGACCTTTGCCCTCTCAGGTTTTTCCTCACATTCAGAGTCTGTTTGCACTCTCTAGGCTCCTGAAGTCTCAGGTCTTGTTGTTCTCAGGGTCAAGCCTCCTGGTGGCCCCTTTGTTTGTTACTCTGTCTGAAGCTCCTTTAATAGTTTCAGGGTGCTATTTCCACAGTTGTTCACCCCTCTGCACTGCGTCCTCACTCAAGGTCCACTCCTGTGCTCAGGATCTGTGGACTCAAGAGCCTTTGCTCAGGGTCTGTGTTCAAAGTCTGTGCGCATTCTTTAGCCTCTTGGGGTCTTAAGTATTTCTGCTCTCAGGAACAGGCCCTGGTGACCCCAGGTAGCTGCCAAGGACTTAATGGGTTCCCCAAGCTTGCTCTAGCTCTTGTGCTCTGTCTTTGGCACTGTAGGTGGTGTGAGGTTGGGGAGGTTGCTCAACTTGTGTTTTAGTGAGAGCTATTTCACCCCCTTAAAGCATGGAAATGCCCCAATTCCACATACCTTCAATGCTGTGCCCTATTGTAGAGTCCCTTTGTTCCTCTGGATTTGTTTTTATGTCTTCTTGAGGAGTCCTAAATTTTTTCCTTTAGGAGTGGTTAAGCAGCTGCTTTTTATGCAGCCGCCATCTTAACCAGGAAGTTTGAGCAGACCTTCTTCTTGAAGCTGACTTCCTTTTTGGAGTGACTCTCTTCTTGGAGTTCACTCTCTATTAGACTCCTTCAGCAGACTGCCTCCTTTTATGGTGGTTTCCTGTCCCTGCCCCTTTTCATGGGGGCCAATCACAGTTTCCAAATTATCTGAGTTGTCACCTTTGGATTCACACCTTTCTGAGTGTGTGAATTCTTCTTCTCACCTAGCATCAAGTAAGGTGTGAACTCACTAAGTGGTTTTCAAGCTTCTCCCACCTAATTCAAGCTTGTGTTGATTCAAAGTTATTACCAACCAACCTGTTAATTCCACCTAGGCAAAGAGAACAAATGATTCCTTTTTCACAAGTTCGAACTCAGGGAACCAAGAATTCCCTTTGTCTCCCTCTTCACTTCTCCCAGACCTCAGCCTGAAGACCTCTCTTCTCTCTCCTCCTGGGAGAAATTCCCCAGAATCCTCTGCTGGTTTTAACTGCCAGCAACTGCCTTCTCCTCCTTTGGTTTCATCTCCTCTGCCCCAAAATGCATCCTTACATTATTTACATTTATTGATGTTTGTTTATGTTTTGTAGATATTTCAGGTTATTTATTAATTTTTTTGCTTGAGGTCTGCCACATTCTGTATTGTCAAGAGGTAATTTCCTTACATTGAAGAGCATCTATACTTCAATTTTTGCTAAAGAGGGTTAAGTTGTGAAACTTTGAAGAAACTTATGATCTCAGCATAGGATGAGATGTATTTGTCTTTGCACTCCTTGACAAATTCAAGATCCTAAGGGTGATATGGGGGTATAGGCTTCTCCTAGACCCCCAATGCCCAGATTGTGTCCCACTAATTTTTCCTTGTATTCCTACAGTGTTAGGGAAGATGACTTTGAGCTAAGATGAAGATCCCCTCTAGCCTCTCCCCTCATTCTTGATGTGTACAGATAGATATTATTCCTGATAAGCATCAATTTTATATTCCAGATATCTGATTATTCTCTAAACCAAACAGTTCATTCCATTTTGACTTTGAGACATAGGATATAACCACATGACCCATCTCTGGTTCCAGAGACTCAGTAATATGCCATCATCATTCTGCCTCTAATCACATAGGCCCTGTTATGGAAAGGGTATATAATGCCCAGAACAATCTCCTCTAGGAGGCACCTTTCCATCTGCTCTGCCTCCCTCAGCCATTCCATTTGACTTACATTTAAATGAATAAATCTTTCATTTTTAAGATGAGCTATTGGAGTCTGTCATTCTTGACAAGGGCAACCTGTCCAGATCCAGGGTTTTACCTCAAGGCTTTCCCAAAACAAGGGGGCATATTTCATGAGCCTTGTATAGATCTACAATAACAAAATGCAAAGCTTCCATGAGATGAGACAGTTTGGAAATTGGTTTTGTCTTTGGGATTTTATATCTTAGAAGTTCAATTTCTGAGATGGTATCTTCATCCTCTGTTTTTGCCCAACAACTTCAGTATCAGTGACTTTTGAACATCACAGTTGGCTGAATGTATAAAAAAGAGATGTCCTAGCTTTTGACTATTCTTGAAAAATTATCATATGCAAAGTATAAAAAGGATTTCACTAGAGTCTTAGGGCAATTTTAAGCTACTTAAACTGAAATACCTTAAATAAATTAAGACTTAAATAGCTTAAAAATGCAGTTAAGACTTTGGGAGCTTTCCATATGTGGGATCTTTACTCATATGGTCTTCTAGTTATCCATTGTCATATACATATATCTTTAGGGTAGAGACCTTGTACAGTGTGATCTATTGCAAAAATTTTGGACTATAACATGAAAGCAGAAGTTTTAATCTCTATATCCACTCTATATCCATTCATGTATTAATGATATTTAGCATTTTATATCACTTTTAAGATTTGTGAAGATGTTTGTACTTACACACACACACACACACATATATATATATATACATACACGTTATATATGATATACCTGTACATATATGTAAATACATGCTATGTACATATATAAACATAAATATATTTTTGATTTTTTTTTATTGTATCCTCACAGCAGGCTCTTGAGGTAGGTGCTATTATTATCTTCATTTTACATATGAGGAAACTGAAACTGAGGAAGGTTAAATGTTTTGCCCAGGAAATATCAGAGGCAGCTTTAGAACTCAGATCTTCCTGACCCAAATCTGACATTAATCGCTATACTTCCTAGCTGCCCCATAGCTATCTATATCTATAGAGATGTATAATTACAGATATATCTTTCTGTCCATAGCTATATCTATATCTATATTTCTGATTCTATGTCTTGTGTTTATACTACTTAATTTAAATATTTCTGTCTCTTTGAACTCCAATACAAGCCTATTATTCTGGCAGTTACATGATGTGTGATCAAAATTTATGACTGACTAAACTATTACTCATTTGGGCTATAATTTTGACCTCCACTCTGCCTCCCTTACAATATGTGTGACATATAAATAACTTGTTTTTCTGATTCAAAAGAAGGTGATTATCAATAAACATTTAGAATTCAGCTCTGAAGCCCTTGGGAAGAAAATGATGACCTAGTTGGTGTAAAATAAAAAGCAAATAAATGATTGTAAAAATAATAGGTGAAGGGGGCAGCTGGGTAGCTCAGTGGAGTGAGAGTCAGGCCTAGAGACAGGAGGTCCTAGGTTCAAACCTGGCCTCAGCCACTTCCCAGCTGTGTGACCCTGGGCAAGTCACTTGACCCCCATTGCCCACCCTTACCAATCTTCCACCTATGAGACAATACACCGAAGTGAAAGGGTTTAAAAAATAATAGGTAAAAAATTGATTATGGTTCATAAACTGATTTTAGGTACTCTCCTTGATGTGCTTACAAAGTATCTTCAGTTTATCTCAGTGAGGTGAAGCTTCAGGGCCAGGTGCAAAGATGCTGAGGAGACTCTTGTTAAAAAAATAAAATATTTATTGAAATTATAAAGATAAAAAATGATTTCTAACTCTAAGGTACTCTAACTCTACCCAAGTAAAACTCTGTAGTTCTACAAGGAACCACTTTTCCTGTGTACATAGGCTGTACTGATCCTTCCTGATCTGTCTAACCCCAAATTTTACTATTCTAAATAAACTAACACTATTATCCTTATAATTCTTAACTTTGCCTCCAAGTTATAAAAATAAGAAAGGCTAGCTTTCTGAGTCTCAGCAAGAACCAAGTTGGGACTCTGAGCCTTAGCAAACTCAGAGTCCAAACCAAAGACCAGGGTTTTCTTTGTTTATTCAGAGTTAAAACAATCTATAAAATAGTAATAGATAGTCAATAGTGTTTCCTAAGTTGTAAAAAGAAGACACTAAGCTTCTTCAGATCTTTTCTTCCTTTCCTTCTACCTGAGAGAGAGAGAGAGAGAGAAAGAGAGAGAGAGAGAGAGAGAGAGAGAGAGAAAAGAAGTAACCTCCTTGAAGCCCCCATAGAGAGAGTCTCTCTGTGAGTGACTCTGCCAACTGCCAGAGACCAGCTGCCACTCCCAGAGAGAGTAACTGTCACAGAAAAACCATTACACCTCCCCACACACACTATGAACATTTGAAACTGACACTGTCTCAGATCTTTCAAACTCCAATTCATTCCCAAGCCAGCTTCTCTAGTCCTTATCTCTAAACTAATATGACAGGACTTATTTTCTAATATCATCCTTATATTGGGGAAGAAGGATACAGATGGTGCTTTTTTCTTTTAGTCAAAGAGCAAGACTTTGGAACAGAAAGTAGAATATGATGTTAAATAATAAAATTTTTTTCAAGGTTCTATGTTATATAGTCAGAATGATGAGCTCTTGACAAAGGGGAAAATATATCTTAGAAAATTAGGAAGAAGATATTTCTTTCCTTAAATCCGGTGGTTCTGGCTTCCAGGTTAAGATGGCTTCAGAGTAAAAAGCAGTTGCTTAACCTCTCCTAACCCACACATATAGGACTCCTCAATAGGACATAAAAACAGATCTAGACGAACAAAGGGACCCCACAACAGGGCACAGCATGGAAGGGCCTAAGCTAGCACACAGGAGTTAGAGCAAGTTTGGGGCATCCATTAAGTCCTTTACAGAAACATGGGATCACCAGGACCTGCTCCTGAGAGCAGCAAGACTTAAGACCCCAAGAGGCTAAAGAATGCTCGGACTTTGAACACAGACCTTGAGCACAGGCGCCAACAGACTCAGTTGTGGATGTGGATCCTGAACGAAGGCGCAGACCTTGGGTGGGGACCCAGTGCAGAGGGGTGCATGACTGTGGAAGCAGCACTCTGAGACTGTTAAAGGAGCTTCAGGCAGAGGAACAAGCAAGGGGACCACCAGGAGGCTTCACCCTGAGAACAACTAGACCTGAGACCTCAGGAACCTAAAGCGCACAGACAGTCCCTGGGCATGAGGATAAATCGGAGAGGGCTCTAGGCTAACAGTGGCAAGCCAGACACAGGAACCCCAGAAGAGAAAGATCAAGAAGAAATCTTTAATACTCGACAACTTTTGCACGGAAAAAATCCAGACAAGAGAGCAAACAGCAGAGGATAACAAAGAAGCAACCATATCCAAACCTTCCCAAACAATGAAAACTGGTCATAAGCTCTTGAAGAGTTCAAATCTGAGATTATGAGAAAGATGGAAGGGATCTAGCAAGAAAATAATAGTTTAAAAGGCAGAATTTCACAATTGGAAAGTGATGCTCAGAAATCAAATGAATTGATAAGCAAATTGAAGACCAGAAATGACCAGCTGGAAGCCTTGAAAAATCAAACAGACCAGAATGAAAAGGAAAACCAAAAGATTATACCAGTCTCTAAAGTGTAGAATTGGGCAATTTGAAAAAGATGCCCCCAAATCAAAAGATTTGATAAGCAAAATGGAGTCCAGAATCAAACAGCTGGAAAACAGGATAGACCAAATCAAAAAGGAAAATCAAAAGATTATAGGAGAAAACCAGTGTCTAAAGATAAGAATTGGGCAAGTAGAAGCCAATGATCTCTCAAGACAGCAACAACAAATAAAACAAAGTCAAAAGATTGATAAAATAGAAGGAAACATGAAATATCTCAATGAGAAATTGACAGATCAAGAAAACAGGTCTACAAGAAACAATTTGAGAATCATTGGTCTTCCTGAAAAAGTAGAATTTAATAGAAATTTGGACTCCATACTAAAAGAAATTATTCAGCAAAACTGCCCTGAAGTTGTACAAGAGGGCAATATAGACATTGAAAGGATGCATAGACCAACCTCTACTCTAAACCCTGAAAAGACAATCCTCAGGAATATAATAGAAAAATTCAAGCTCTTCCAAGTAAAAGAAAAAATTTTACAAGAAGCCAGAAAGAGACAATTCAGATATCAAGGAGCACCAATCAGGATCACATAGGATCTGGCAGCCTCCATAGTACAAGACCACAAGGCTTGGAATATGATATTCAGAAAGGCAAGAGAACTGGGCCTACAACCAAGGATTACCTACCCATTAAAACTGAGTATATACTTCCAGGGGAAAGTATGGGCATTCAACAAGATAGAAGATTTCCAAGTATTTGCACAGAAAAGACCAGGACTAAATGGAAAGTTTGATATCCAACCACAAAAATGAAGAGAAACATGTAAAAGGTAAATAAGAAACAGAGGGAAAAGAAAGAAAAATTTTATTTTAAATATCTCTCTTTAAGGGCTTCAATAAGATCTAATTATTCATATTCCTATATGGAGAAATGTTATGTGTAATTCTCTGTAGTGAACTCTATTCACTATTATAGTATCTACTATTAAAGTAATTAGAAGAATTATTTACAGGGAGATGTTGGAGTACTAATTGGTGTAAGATGATAAGGAGGTGGGTGGGAAAGAGGGGGGTGAATAGTAGAAGACACCAAGAGAAACTTGAATGAATAAGAAAAATAGAATATTCTCTTACACACAAAGAGGGCATAGGAAGGGGAGGGGACGAATACCATTAAAAGAAGGAGAGGAAGAGAGCATTAAGAGGTAATATTTAAGCCTTACTCTCAGTGGAATTAACCCTGAGAGGAAAGATTAGCTATATCCATTGGGATAGAGTACTCTATCTAACCCTACTGAGAAAGTCAGAAGGGATAAACCAAGGGGAGCAGGGGAGTGGGGAGGTCAAAAAAGGAGGGGAGAAGAAAGGGAGGGAATTCATTAGGCCTTAAAAATAAAAATAGGGGAATAATAAGGGAGAGGGTGGAAAGGGAAGTAAATTAAGGGAGGGGACAAGGGTTACTGGTTTAAAACAAATCACTGGTTTAAAAGGAAATAGCCTAAGAAGAAGGGGTAGAACTAGGAGAGGATACCAAAATGTTGGGAAATACAAAACTGATAATTATAACTCTGAATGTGAATGGGATGAACTCGCCCATAAAGCGGAAGCAAATAGCAGAGTGGATTAGAAACCAAAATCCTACCACATGTTGTCTTTAAGAAACATATATGAGGTGGGGGGACATACACAGTTTCAAGGTAAAGGACTTGAGCAAAATCCTTTGGGCATCAAATGAAAAAAAGAAGGCAGGAGTGGCAATTATGATTTTTGACAAAGCCAAAGTAAAAATAGATATGATTAATAAAGACAGGGAAGGTTACTACATCCTGATAAAAGGCAGTATAGACAATGAGGATATAACAGTGCTCAATGTGTATGCACCAAATGGCATAGCATCCAAATGTGTAAAGGAGAAACTGGCAGAGCTCAAGAAGGAAATAGTTAGTAAAACCATACTAGTGGGAGAAATAAATATTCCTCTATTAGATCTAGATAAATCAAACCAAAAAAACAAATAGGAAAGAGATAAAACAGGTGAATGAAGTCCTAGAAAAAATAAATTTAATTGATATGTAGAGAAAAATAAATAGGGACAAAAAGAAATACACCTTCTTTTCAGCAGTACATGGTGCATTCATGAAGATCGACCATGTGTTAGGGAATAGAAACATTAAAAACAAATGCAAAAGAGAAGAAATAATAAAAGTAACCTTCTCAGATCATAATACAATAAAAATAATAATTAGTAAGGGCACCTGGACAGGCAAATCAAAAACTAATTGGTAATTAAATGATATGATTCTCCAAAACCAGTCAGTTAAAGAAGAAATCATAGAAACAATCAACAATTTCATTGAAGAGAATGACAATAATGAGACATCCTACCAAACTCTGTGGGATGCAGCCAAGGCAGTACTCAGGGGGAAATTTATATCCTTGAGTACATATATTAACAAATTAGGGAGGGTAGAGATGAATGAATTGGGCATGCAACTTAAAAACCTAGAAAGTGAGCAAATGAAAAATCCCCAGATGAAAACTAAATTAGAAGTACTAAAAATCAAGGGATAAATTAGTAAAATCAAAAGTAAAAGTACTATTGAATTAATAAATAAGACTATAAGCTGGTATTTTGAAAAAACAGATAAAATAGACAAAGTACTGGTCAATCTAACAAAAAAAAGGAAAGAAAACCAAATTAACAGTATCAAAGATGAAAAGGGTGATGACCTCACCTCTAATGAAGAGGAAATTAAGGCAAGCATTAAAAACTATTTTGCCCAATTATATGGCAATAAATATAACAATCTAGGTGGTATGAATGAATATATAGAAAAATATAAATCGCTTAGATTAACAGCAGAAGAAATAGATTACCTAAACAATCCCATATCAGAAAAAGAAATTGAACAAGCCATCAAAGAACTCCCTAAGAAAAAATCACCAGGGCCTGATGGATTCACAATGAATTTTATCAAATATTCAAAGAACAACTAATCCCAATACTATACAAATTATTTGATATAATAAGTAAAGAAGGAGTCCTACTAAATTCCTTTTATGACACAAATATGGTACTGATTCAAAGCCAGGTAGATCAAAAACAGAGAAAGAAAACTACAGACCAATCTTCCTAATGAACATAGATGCAAAAATCTTAAATAGAATACTAGCAAAGAGACTCCAGCAAGTAATTAAGAAGATCATTCACCACGATCAGGTGGGATTTATACCAGGAATGCAAGGATGGTTCAACATTAGGAAAAGCATCCACATAATTGATCATATCAACAAGCTAACAAACAAAAATCACATGATTATCTGAATAGATGCTGAAAAAGCCTTTGACAAAATACAACAGCCATTCCTATTGAAAACACTGGAAAGTATAGGAATAGAAAGACCTTTCCTAAAATAATAAACAGTATATATCTAAAACCATCAACAAACATCATATGTAATGGAGTAAATTAGAAACCTTCCCAATAAGATCAGGAGTGAAACAAGGATGCCCATTATCCCCATTATCACCTCAATTATTTATCATTGTACTAGAAACACTAGCAGTAGCAATTAGAGAAGAAAAAGGAATTGAAAACATTAAAATAGGCAATGAGGAGACTAAGCTATCACTCTTTGCAGATGATATGATGGTATACTTAAAAAATCCTAGAGAATCAACTAAAAAGATAGTAGAAATAATCAACAACTTTAGGAAAGTTGCAGGATACAAAATAAATGCACGTAGGTCATCAGTATTTCTATATATTTCCAACACATCACAGTAGGAAAGCGAAACACCATTTAAAATCACCCTAGACAATATGAAATACTTAGGAATCTATCTTCCAAAACAAACACAGGAATTATATGAATACAACTACAAAACACTTTCCAAAGAATTAAAACTAGATCCAAACAATTGGAAAAACATTGATTGCTCATGGCTAGCATGAGCTAACATAAAAAAATGATCATTCTACCCAAATTAATTCATTTATTTAGTTCCATACCTATCAAACTACCAAGAAACTCTTTTATGGAATTAGAAAAAAGTATAACTAAGTTCATTTGGAAGAACAAAAGGTCAAGAATATCAAGGGAAATAATAAAAAAAAACGTGAAGGAAGGTGGCCTAGCAGTACCAGATATTAAACTATACTATAATGCATCAGTCATCAAAACAATATGGTCCTTGCTAAGAGACAGAAGGGAGGATCAGTAGAATAGACTTGGGGTAATTGACATCAGCAAGAAAGTGTATGATAAACCCAAAGAATCTAGCTTTGGAGACAAAAACCCACTATTTGACAAAAACAGTTTGTAAAATTGGGAAACAATATGGGAGAGATTAGGTTTAGATCAACATCTCATACCCTACACCAAGAGAAAATCGGAATGGGTGAATGACATGAATATAAAGAGGGAAACTATAAATAAATTAAGTGAACACAGAATTGTATACTTGTCAGATATCTGGGAAAGGAAAGATTTTAAAACCAAGCAAGAGTTAGAGAAAATTACAAAATGTAAAATAAATGATTTTGATTATACTAAATTAAAAAGGTTTTGTACAAAAAAACCCAATGCAACCAAAATCAGAAGGGAAACAACAATTTGGGAAAAACTCTTCATAATAAAAAACTCTGACACGGGTCTATTTACTCAAATATACAAGGAGTTAAATCAATCGTCTAAAAAATCAAGCCATTCCCAAATTGCTAAATGGGCTAGGGACATTAATAGGCAATTTTCAGATAAAGAAATCAAAACTATCATTAAGCACATGACAAAGTGTTCTAAATCTCTAATAATTAGAGAAATGTAAATCAAAACCACTCTGAGGTATCCCCTCACACCTAGCAGATTGGCTAAAATTTTATTAGGGGAAAGTAATGAACGTTGGAGGGGATGTGGCCAAATTGGGACATTAATGCATTGCTGATTGAGTTGTGAACTGATCCAACCATTCTGGATGGTAGTTTGGAACTATGCTCAAAGGGCTCTAAAAGACTGCCTGCCCTTTAAACTGTTATGATGATAATAACAGATAGTTTGGAGAAGCAGATAAATGTGTCAGGGCCAAATAGAGCTTTAAGTCAAGAGCCAGAGACTGACAGGCTTCAGTGAGGAAAAGGAGGGGGCTAAACACTTCTGGCTCTCAAACCCCTCCCCCTCTAACTGCTTCTGCTTCAGTTGGTAATGAAGATAGGAATAAGATTCTTCTGGTAAGTTTCAGTTATGGCTGAAACCCCAATTGATGTTCCTTTTCTTAAATTTATGTTCCTCACAGGTCAGTATGATGAGCATATAGAAATTAGTTATTTAACAGTTGAGGACAGAGGAGATCTTCTTAAACTGGCAGCCAACAGGATTGAAACTAAATGTACTGACTGAGTTGTGAGTATCTTCCCAAATAATTATCAGGCACAGATTTGAAGGTAAAAATTATATTAAGTAATAACAAGGAAAATTAGAGAAGTTAATGAAGGTATTTGAATAAAGGAAAGGTGACCCTGAACTGTTAAATTGATGCCGCCCTTCCCCCCTCCTCACTGGAGGGGATGAAGCACTTAACTAAAACTGGCTCTCTTGCTATTGATAAATATCCTTACTCTCTAATCCCTAAGTAATTATATAGTTATATTAATGAAGAATAGCAATAACGAAAAGGCTAACCCTATGAGTAGAAACTACTAGCTTATGCTACAATGGCCACCTCAGGTGAACCCTCAAGTCAGGAGTAGCAAGCAGAGTGTCTGCTCACATCCACTCCCACAAATTAACTGTCTCCAACCCTTCTCAACTGCCCCTCTCACCCAAAGTTCTCCAAGGGGGTCCCCTGGAATTCTGGGTGAGGCTATCCCTGTACCTTTGCAGGGATTCCATGCTTTGCATCTGCACACAACAGATTCAGCCATACTATTATTGGGTTTGTACCCCAAAGAGATCATAGATAAACAGACTTGTATGCAAATATTTATAGCCACGCTTTTTGTGGTGGCAAAAAACTGGAAAACGAGGGTATACCCTTCTATTGGGGAATGGCTGAACAAATTGTGGTATATGCTGGTGATGTAATACTATTGTGCTAAAAGGAATAATAAACTGGAGGGATTCCATGTGAACTGGAAAGTCCTCCAGCAATTGATGCAGAGTGAAAGAGCAGAGTCAGAAGAACATTTTACACAGAGACCAATACACTGTGGTAAAATAGAATGTAATGGATTTCTGTACTAGCAGCAATGCAATGACCCAGGACAATTCTGAGGGATTTATGGAAAAGAATGCTACCCACATTCAGAGGAAGAACTACAGGAGAGGAAACACAGAAGAAAAGCAACTGCTTGAACACATGGGTTCAGGCAGGCATGATTGTGGATGTAGACTTGAAACTACCACACCAATGCAACTATCAACAATTTGGAAATAAGTCTTGATCAGTGACACATGTTAAAACCAATGGAAATGTGCATCAGATATGGGGGGGGGTGTCATATTGCATCTCTGGGAGCTTGAAGTTCATTCAATGTTTGACAGATAAGTCAGTTGGATAGAATGTTCCCAGAGAGGGATGCAAAAGGCAGGAGGGGTCTGTTGAGAACCCCGAGGAGATGTTCTGGGTCTTTTACCTGTCCTGAGGCTAGAGATCGGTGCGGATCCTGGTCTTGGAGTGAGAGAGTGCAAACACCAGTCTGCAAGCTCTTTCTGTCCTTCATATACTGTTATCATCCTGTACTTGACCACCCCCTCGGTGTTTACTGCCCCTAGATTTTAGGAATTTCATCATCTAATTATCTAGGCTTCCCAGGGCCCAGGAGGGATCCGGGAAGTGGGCAGGAGATGAAGAAGAGGGTGGAAAGGGTGGATATATCTCAACTGTCAAGGCTTAAGTTCTACAGAAGAAGAAGCTGAAGATTTCCCAGCAGTTTACCTACTCTGGTTTAGCCCTGGCCAGGCTGAACCAGGGGAAGCTAACATTGATTCATCATTGCCTGCAGTTAGAGTTTCATTAGTAGCAATTTAAATAGGACCTCCTATTACCTCAATCCTTTACCCTTATCTTTCTTACCATATATATATAAAGTTTAAAGTACCTTCCTAAATCAGTTTCAAAGCTTGTTTTGAAGGGAGACAACGCAGTCAGAATATCAATGTTATCCTGGCTGAAGAGCCCAAATTAATATATCAATTAACCCCAGGTGGGTCCTGAAGGGATAAACCTCTTTGACCTGAAGGATCCTGCCTGGGCAACTGTTATAAAGGAGAAGTGCCATCTTATTCTCTCTGTACATTATTTCTACTACCTCAAATAGATACTAGTCACCTCCTTTAAATATAACAGGGGGCAGGAGGAGGTTGGTGGGTGAAGGGGAAAGTAAGGAAATGAATTATATAACCATGATAAATTTTCTAAAAAATAAAAACTATTAAAAAAAATAAAAAACAAATAAAAACCAGTGGTTCCCAAACTTTTTTAGGCTACCGCCCCCTTTCTAGAAAAATATTACTTAGCCCCCTGGAAATTAATTTTTAAAATATTTTAATAGCAAGTAATAGGAAAGATAAATGCACCCCCCTGGATCGCTGCAGCACCTACCATGGGGTGGTGGTGCCCACTTTGGGAATCATTGCTTAAAACTGAAAAGGGTATTATAGCATCTTAGAGATGGATAAGACCATCTAGTCCAACCACACTGAACAAGAAACCCTTCTATGTTCAACCAGACAAGTCTTGGTCTATCTTTTTCTTTAAGATTTTTAGTGAAGAGGAACTAGCAGCCCAACTGTCAGTAGCCAAATGCCAGCAGATTCTTGCCTGTTCTCTAGAGATCCCAGAAGCAAAAAACCTCAACTCTCAGTGGCTGCTTCCTTTCTTTTCCCCATTAACCAACTGTCTCTCCTAACTTCCTGTCAGTGTGCAGGCCACTTCCTTTCCTCAGTCCTGGTTTCTCTGGTAATGGAATCTTCAGCTCCAGCTCACTGACTGCTGTCAGTTCTGATGTACTTAGAAACCTTGCTCTCTTGCCTCTTAAGGAAACAGAGGGAGAGATTAAGAAAATCCCTTTAATACTATTCTATATTTAGATAATACTATTCTTAACATATAATGAGTTATTTAGTGGAATTGAGGGTGCTAGTCATTGGCTCCTTAACAAATGTGGTAACACAGTTCTGAGGGCTTGAGCCAGTGGCAGTAGAGAACCCACAAACAAATTCTGGTACCCTGGAAATTTTGCAGAGGATGTATAGCCTAGGTGGCTTTGGGAGAGAAGACCAGAATGAACTATACTACATTTTCTATAATGAAGCATTATGTTATGGGTATGTATTTATGTGCCCTAAGTTTGATTTAGCCCTTGCTTTAGGAAGCTTTATTAGTTAGAACTGAGAGCAAAATGAGAACACAAATTGAGTCAAATACTATATGATAAATGTATACAATTCCCATAAAAGATACTATGAGAATTTGAAGGAAGGAATGATTATGTTTCATTGAAGAATATGGAAAAAATGTCATAAAGGAAGGAACATTTGAGTTGAGACTTGAAAAATGCTAGAGATTCTTCAAGGGTGATATAAAGTGGGAATTCTAGGTATGAGAGACAGTCTTGGAAAAGCAAGGTGTTTGGAGAACTACATATAGGCCAATTTGTCTGGAAAGTAGACCTTACAAAGGAAAGAAAAGTGAAGCTAGTTTATAAAGATGCAATGATGCTAGATTGTGAAGGGCTTTAAATGTCAAACTAAGGAAGTTTGGGTTTTTTTTCCCTGTGGAGACAGAAAGGTAGTAGTCTCAAAGTTCTTTGGTAGGGTCGGGGTAAGGCAACATTGTCATATTGTAAGGAGATTATTTTAGCATCTCTGTCAATTTAGAAGAAAGTTAAACGGGATGAAGAGTCATGGATTGGTTATGATCTTCACTCGAACAGAAGTACTAATGTCATGACGTTAGTTGAAGTAATGAAGTGTTAATCAACTTATAAAGAAGTCTCTAAGGGAACACCATAGAGATTTGTCCTCTGCTGAATTCCACTGAATGCTTTTCATTAATGATTTGATCAAAAACAAAGAACTTATGTTTACCAAGTCTGTGGATGGCATGAACCTGGGAGGGTTACCAAATATGACAGACAACCTAATAATCATCCTAAAAGATGTTAAACAATTGATTAAAACAATTTAATTTAAGAAGGATAAATGTAAAGGCTTATACTAAGGATCAAAAAATAGACATCAAAAGTATAGGATAGAGTTCCAGGTTAAGATGGCAGCAGACTAAAAAGGAGCTGCTTGACTTCTCCTAACCCACGCATATAGGACTCCTCAAGAAGACATAAAAACAAATCCAGAGGAAAGAAGGGACCCCACAACAGGGCGCAGCATCGGAGGTACGTGGAAAAGGGGCATTTCCATGCTATAAAGGGGTGAAACAGCTCCCACAAAAACACGAGTGGAGCAGCCCCCTCCCCCACCCTACCCCACCTACCGCACCAAAGCCAGTGCACGGGAGTCGGAGCAGGTTTGGGGCACCCATTGGGTCATTGGCAGCTCACCAGGGCTTGTTCCTGGGAGCAGCAAGACTTGGGACCCCCTGGGAGGCTGAGGAACTCGCGGACTCTAAGGGAAAACCCTAGCCCAGGCGCAGGCAAAGGGGCTGACACAGGTGCTGGCTGAGGCACGGATTAAAGCGCGGCCTGGGGTGTGGACGAAGGGGCTGATCCTGAGTGCAGGAGCAGACCTTGAGTGGGGACCCAGTGCAGAAAGGTGCTTGACTGTGGAAGCAGCTCCCTGAGACTGTTAAAGGAGCTTCAGGCAAAAGAACGAGCAAGGAGACCACCAGGAGTCTTGTCCCAAAACAACTATACCTGAGACCTCAGGAATCTCTAAAGAGCCACAAACAGATCCTGGGCACCTGCATAAAGCTGAGAGGGAACTCAGCTTAATATGGCAAGCCAGAATCATCAGGAAAACCAGAAGAGAAAGATGAAGAAGGAAAAACCTTTAACACGTGACAACTTTTACACAGAAAAAATCCAGACAACAGAGGAAACAGTAGAGGAGAACAAACAATCCAAACCTTCCCAAAACAATGAAAACGGGTGACAAGGTCTTGAAGAGTTTAGATCTGAGATCATGAGAAAGATGGAAGAGATCTGGCAAGAAAATAACAGTTTAAAAGGCAGAATTTCACAATTGGAAAGTGAGGTAAGTAAATCAAAGACCAGAAATGACCAGATTGAAAAGGAAAATGAAAAGATTGTAGCGGAAAACCAAAAGATTGTAGCCAAAAACTAGTCTCTAAAGGCTAGAATTGAGCAATTAGAAAAAGATGCCCCCAAATCAAAAGAATTAATAAGCAAATTGGAGACCAAAATCAAACAGCTGGAAAACAGGTCAGACCAAACTGAAAAGGAAAATCAAAAGCTTATAGCAGAAAACCAGTCTCTAAAGACAAGAATTGGACAAGTAGAAGCCAATGATCTATCAAGACAGCAAGATCAAATAAAACAAAGTCAAAAGACAGATAAAATGGAAGGAAACATGAAATATCTCAAAGAGAAACTGATAGATCAAGAAAACTAGTCTAGAAGAGACAACCTGAAAATCATTGGTCTTCCTGAAAAACCAGAAATAATAGAAATTTGGACTCCATACTAAAAGAAATTATTCAGCAAAATTGCCCTAAAATTCTACAACAAGAGGGCAATATAGACATTGAAAGGATCCATAGATCACCTTCTACACTAGACAATGAGAAGACAACCCCAAGAAATATAATAGTTAAATTTAAGAGCTTCCAACTAAAAGAAAAAATCTTACAAGAAGCCAGAAAGAGACAATTCAGATATCAAGGAGCACCAATCAGGATCACACAGGATCTGGAAGCCTCCACACTAAAGGACCGCAAGCCTTGGAATATGATATTCAGAAAGGCAAGAGAACAGGGTGTACAAGGATACTTCCAAGGGAAAGTTTGGGCATTCAACAAGATAGAAGATTTCCAAGTATTTGCACAGAAAAGACCAAGACTAAATGGAAAGTTTGATATCAACCACAAAAATCAAGAGAAACATGAAAAGGTAAATAAGAAACAGAAGGGAAAGTAAGAAAACTCATATTTTTTAAATTTGCCTCTTTAAGGGCTTCAATAACATCTAATTATTGGTACTCCTATGTGGGGAAATGTTATATATAATTCTCTGTAGTGAACTCTGTTCACCATTATAGCATTCACTATTATAATAATTAGAAGAGGTCATAGGGAGAGGTTGGAATACCAAATGGTCTAAAATAATATGGGTGGGAAGGAAAAAGGGGGATAAATAGTAGAGGACACTAAGAGAATCTTGAAGGAATGAGAAAAATAGGATATTCTATTACACACAAAGAGGGCATGGGAAGGAGAAGGGATGAATACTATTATAAGGAGGAGAGGAAGAGAGCATTAAGAGGTAATAATCAAACTTTACTCTCAGTGTAATTAACCCTGAGAGGAAAGATTAGCTATATCCATTGGGATAGAGTACTCTATCTAACCCTACTGAGAAAGTCAGAAGGGAGAAACCAAGGGGAGCAGGGGAGTTGGGAGGTCAAAAAAGGGAGGGGAGAAGAAGGGGGAGGGAATTCATTAGGCCTTTAAAAATAAAAAGAGGGGAATAATAAGGGAGGGGGTAAAAAGGGAAGTTAATCAAGGGAGGGGATAAGGGATACCAGCTTAAAGCAAACCACTGGTTTAAAAGGAAATAGCATAAGAAGAAGGGGTAGGAATAGGGGAGGATACGAAAATGTCAGCGAAGGCACAACTGACAATTATAACTCTGAATGTGAATGGGATGAACTCACTCATAAAACGGAAGCAAATAGCAGAGTGGATTAGAAACCAAAAGCCTACCATATGTTGTCTACAAGAAACACATATGAGGCGGGTGGACATACACAAATTTAAGGTTCAGGGCTTGAGCAAAATCTTTTGGGCATCAAATGAGAAAAAGAAGGCAGGAGTGGCTATTATGATCTCTGACAAAGCCAAAATAAAAATAGATATGATTAAAAAAGACAGGGAAGGTCATTACATCCTGATTAAAGGCAGTATAAACAATGAGGAAATAACACTGCTCAATATATATGCACCAAGTGGTACAGCAATCCAAATTCATAAAGGAGAAACTGGCAGAGCTCAAGAAGGAAATAGGTAGTAAAACCATACTAGTGGGAGATCTAAATATTCCTCTTTCAGATCTAGATAAATCAAACCGAAAAATAACTAAGAAAGAGGTAAGAGAGGTGAATGAAGTCCTAGAAAAATTAGATTTAATTGATATGTGGAGAAAAATAAATAGGGACAAAAAGGAATACACCTTCTTTTCAGCTGCACATGGTACAGTCACAAAGATTGACCATGTAATAGGGCATAGAAACATTGCAAACAAATGCAAAAGAGCAGAAATAATAAATGTAACTTTCTCAGATCATAATGCAATAAAAACAAAAATTAGTAAGGGCACCTGGACAGTGTTGTGTGCAGATGCAAAGCATGGAATCCCTGCAAAGGTACAGGGATACCTCACCCAGAATTCCAGGGGACCCCCTTGGAGAACTTTGGGTGAGGGGCAGTTGAGAAGGGTTGGAGACAGTTTATTTGTGGGATTGGATGTGAGCAGAGACTCTGCTTGATTCTCCTGACTTGGGGTTTCTCCTGAGAAACCATTATATCGTAAGCTAGTGATTTCTACTCATAGGATTAGCCTATTTGTCATTACTATTCTTCATTAATATAATTATATAATTATTTAGTAATTAGAGAGTAAGATATTTATCTATAGCAAGAGAGCCAGTTTTAGTTAAATGCTTCATCCCTCTAGAGAAGAGGGGGAAAGGGGCATCAATCAAAAACAGTTCAGGGTCACCTTTCATTCATCCTAAACCATTCATTGATCTCTATAATTTTCCTTGTTAATTCCTAATATAACTTTTTACCTTCAAATCTGTGCCTGATAATTATTTGGAAGATACTTACAATTCAGTCTGAACTTCTAGATTGAATTCTGTTGGCTGCCAGTTTAAGATCTCCTTTGTCCTCAACAGTTAGATAAATAATTTCTATATATCTCCTCTAACTGACCTGAGAGGAATATAAATTTAAGAAAGAAACATTATTGGGGTTTCAGCCATAACAGAAACTAACCAGAAGAATCTTTTTCCTGTCTTCATTACCAACTGAATCAGAAGCAGTTAGAGGGGGAGGGGTTCGAGAATCAGGAGTGTTTTACCCCCTCCTTTCCTCACTGTAGTCTGTCAATCTAGGGCTCTTGACTTAAAGCTATATTTGACTCTGACACATTTATCTGCTTCTCCAGACTATCTGTTATTATAATCATAACAACAGGCAAATCAAAAACTAATTGGAAATTAAATAATATGATTCTCCAAAACCAGCTAGTCAAAGAAGGAATCATAGAAACAATCAACAATTTCATTGAAGAGAATGACCATGATGAGACATCCTACCATGGGATGCAGCCAAGGCAGTACTCAGGGGGAAGTTTATATCCTTGAGTGCATATATTAACAAATTAAGGAGGGCAGAGATTAATGAATTGGGCATGCAACTTAAAAAATTAGAAAGCGAGCAAATTAAAAATCCCCAGATGAAAACTAAATTAGAAATACTAAAAAATCAAGGGAGAAATTAATAAAATCGAAAGTAAAAGAACTATTGAATTAATAAATAAGACTAGAAGCTGGTATTTTGAAAAAACAAATAAAATAGACAAAGTACTGGTCAATCTAATTAAAAAAAGGAAAGAAGAAAACCAAATTGACAGTATCAAAGGTGAAAAGGGAGACCTCACTTCTAATGAAGGGGAAATTAAGGCAATCATTAAAAACTATTTCACCCAATTATATGGCAATAAATATAGCAATTTAAGAGATATGGATGAATATTTACAAAAATATAAATTGCCTAGATTAACAGCAGAAGAAATAGAATACCTAAATAATCCCATATCAGAAAAAGAAATTGAACAAGCCATCAAAGAACTCCCTAAGAAAAAATCGCCAGGGCCTGATGGATTCACAAGTGAATTCTATCAGACATTCAAAGAGCAACTAATCCCAATATTACACAAATTATTTGATATAATAAGCAAAGAAGTAGTCCTACCAAATTCCTTATATGACACAAATATGGTACTGATTCCAAAGCCAGGGAGATCAAAAAACAGAGAAAGAAAACTACAGACCAATCTCCCTAATGAACATAGATGCAAAAATCCTAAATAGAATACTAGCAAAGAGACTCCAGCAGGTGATCAAGATGATCATCCACCATGATCAGGTGGGATTTATACCAGGAATGCAAGGATGGTTCAACGTTAGGAAAACCATCCACATAATTGATCATGTCAACAAACTAACAAACAAAAATCACATGATTATCTGAATAGATGCTGAAAAAGCCTTTGACAAAATACAATAGCCATTCCTATTGAAAACACTGGAAAGTATAGGAATAGAAGGTCCTTTCCTAAAAACAATAAACAGTATATACCTAAAACCATCAACAAGCATCATATGCAATGGAGTAAATTAGAAGCCTTTCCAATAAGATCAGGAATGAAACAAGGATGCCCATTATCTCCTCTATTATTTAACAGTGTACTAGAAACACTAGCAGTAGCAATTAGAGAAGAAAAAGAAATTGAGGGTATTAAAATAGGCGATGAGGAGACTAAGCTATCACTCTTTGCAGATGTTATATGATGGTCTACTTAAAAAATCCTAGAGAATCAACTAAGAAGCTTGTAGAAATAATCAACAACTTTAGCAAAGTTGCAGGGTACAAAAGAAATGCACATAAACCATCAGCATTTCTATATATTTCCAATACATCACAGCAGCAAGAGGTAGAAAGAGAAACACCATTTAAAATCACTCTAGACAATATAAAATACTTAGGAATGTATCTACCAAAACAAACATAGGAATTATATGAAAACAACTACAAAATACTTTCCAAACGATTAAAACTAGATCTAAACAATGGGAAAAACATTGATTGCTCATGGGTAGGACGAGCTAACATAATAAAAATGACCATTATACCGAAATTAATTTACCTATTTAGTGCCATACCTATCAAACTACCAAAAATCTTTTTCACTGAATTAGGAAAAACTATAACAAATTTCATTTGGAATAACAAAAGATCAAGAATATCAAGGGAAATAATGAAAAGAAATGTGAAGGAAGGGGGCCTAGCAGTACCAGATATTAAACTATACTATAAAGCAGCAGTCATCAAAACAGTATGGTACTGGCTAAGAGATAGAGAGGAGGATCAATGGAATAGACTTGGGATAAATGACATCAGCAAGACAGTATATGATAAACTCAAAGAGCCCAATTTTTGGGACAAAAATCCACTATTTGACAAAAAAAATGTTGGGAAATTTGGAAAACAATATGGGAAAGAATAGGTTTAGATCAACATCTCACACCCTACACCAAGATAAATTCAGAATGGGTGAATGACTTGAATATAAAGAGGGAAACTATAAATAATTTAAGTGAACACAGAATAGTATACTTGTCAGATCTCTGGGAAAGGAAAGATTTTAAAACCAAGGAAGAGTTAGAGAAAATTACAAAATGTAAAAAAAATTATTTTGATCATATAAAACTAAAAAGCTTTTGTACAAACCAAAACAATGTAGCCAAGATCAGAAGGGAAAGAACAAACTGGGAAAAAATCTTTATAACAAAAAACTCTGACAAGGGTCTAATTACTCAAATATATAAGGAGTTAAATCAATTGTATAAAAAATCAAACCATTTCCCAATTGATAAATGGGCAAGAGACATGAATAGGCAATTTTCAGGTAAAGAAATCAAAACTATCAATAAACACATGAGAAAGTGTTCTAAATCTCTAATAATTAGAGAAATGCAAATCAAATCAACTCTGAGGTATCACCTCACACCTAACAGAATGGCTAAAATGAAAGAAGGGGAGAGTAATGAATGTTGGAGGGGATGTGGCAAAATTGGGACATTAATGCATTGCTGTGAACTGATCCAACCATTCTGGATGGCAATTTGGATCTATGCTCAAAGGGCTCTAAAAGAATGCCTACCCTTTGATCCAGCCATATCATTGTTGGGCTTGTACCCCAAAGAGATCATAGATAAACAGACTTGCACAAAAATATTTATAGCCGCGCTTTTTGTGGTGGCAAAAAACTGGAAAACGAGGGTATGTCCTTCAATTGGGGAATGGCTGAACAAACTGTGGTATATGCTGGTGATGGAATACTATTGTGCTAAAAGGAGTAATAAACTGGAGGAGTTCCAGGTGAATTGGAAAGACCTCCAGGAATTGATGCAGAGTGAAAGGAGTAGAGCCAGAAGAACATTGTACACAGAGACTGATATACTGTGGTAAAATCAAATGCAATGGACTTCTGTACTAGCAGCAATGCAATGACCCAAGACAATTCTGAGGGATTTATGGAAAAGAATGCTACCCACATTCAGAGGAAGAACAGCAGGAGAGGAAACACAGAAGAAAATCAATTGCTTGAATACATGGGATGATGAGGACATCATAGGGGATCGAAAGTACCATACCAATGCAACTATCAATAATTTTAAATAGGTCTTGATTAATGACACATATAAAAAGCAGTGGAAATGCATATCAGCCAGGGGAGGGAGGAGGTCGGGGGGCGAAGGGGAAAGTAAGAGCATAAATCTTGTAACCATGTTAACTTTTCTAAAATATAAATATTAATAAATGTTTAAAATTAAAAAAAAAAGTACAGGATAAACTTCTGACTTAAAAGTAGTTTATGTCAAAAAGATTTAAAGATTTAGTTTAACTTGGTCAATATGACTCAGCAATGTGGTATGGATGCTCAAAGAGCAATTTTAATTTTAGGCTCAATTAATAAAAGTACAGTAAACAGAAAAAGTAACATTCTATTCCTGATTCTATAGTTCTGTGGTGAGATACAGATAGTATATTTTAGAAAGTACATTAGTAAATTTTAATGTGTACAGAAGAAGGTGACTAGGAGAATTAAAAGTTTGGTGTAGAGTGAAAGGAGTAGAGCCACAAGAACATTGTACACAGAGACTGATATACTGTGGTAAAATCAAATGTAATGAACTTCTGTACTAGCAGCAATACAATGATCCAGGACAATTCTGATGGAACTATGAGAGAGAGTGCTACCCACATTTAGAGGAAGAACTATAGGAGTGGAAACAGAAGAAAAACAACTGCTTGGACATATGGGTTGATGCGGACATGATTTGGGATATAGACTCGAAATGACCACACCAATGCAACTATCAATAATATGGAAATAGGTCTTGATTGATGATACATGTTAAAACCAGTGTAAATGTGCATTGGCTATGGGGGAGAGAAGGGGAGGTGAAGGGGAAAGTAAGATCATGAATCATGTAATCATGGAAAATTTTTCTAAAAAATAAAATTTTAAATGCAAAAAACAAACAAATAAATGAATGAAGGGAAAAAAAGGTTGGAAATCATATTATATTATTTATCAATTAATCATTCTTTTATGAGTACCAAGTATTTGATGGCATTATATTAGGAACTGAAAAATAATTGAAGGCAGAGAAAAAAGGGGGAACATGATATCCATCTAAATATGTTAATTATTGTCATATGAGAAGCATTATTTTGTATAGTTTTAGAGGACAGAGCTAAGGACAATGAATGGCATTTACAGTGATCCAGATTTTTGCTCAATATAATAAATATGTTCTAATAATTAAAGCTTTAAAAAATGGCATGATATGCCTTATGAGGCACTGAGCTCCCTGTAGTTATTCAGGAAGATTCCTAATGACCTGTAAAAGTCATTTTAGAAAGAATTTCTACTTTTATTGGGAAGTTGCAGTAGATGACCTCTAAAATCCCTTCTTATTCAACCAGTCTACGATTCTATGCATGAAACCACTTTGTTGCATAAACAAATGGCTTTCTCTTTTCAAAAGCTATTTTCTTTGATAGGTGACACAGAGGTTGGGCAGTAATTATCATCATAACATTTAAAATTTCACAATGAAATAGGAAGTGGTATGGGAGGAGAAGAAAGCAGAGACTGGAACCTTTCTCAATGTATCCATCTAGCCACTAACTGATTTATCAAATAGACTTTTCATTGTGTTTGCTTCATTGTTTGATTTGAATTTCTCACAATGTTAGTCAGGGAGGAACGCTAAGCACTCTGAAGAGGTTTTGAATAAACTTTTGGAAAACTTATTTTTTATTTTTTAAAGAAATTTTAGTGCAGTTTAGGTATGGTTTAGGATTTGCTTTGTGAATGCTTTAGTTAATTATCTGAGCATATGTTGCATGGAAAATAAAATAATCTTATCTGGAAACTTAGTCTTTCCTGAATAGTCATCCCTCTCCCCCCATAATATTTAGATATGTTGTTTTGGACTTTCTTAAAACAGTAGTTAATATCTTTACAAAACAAACGGCTTCTTATCTTTCCTTTCCTGTATTATTTTCATACTCAGTTCTACGATTAATGCTAACTATAATATAGAGATGGATATTTCTGCATAAAGTAAAATAAATATAGGATCAAACAAAAGATAAGCTCAATTATAAAAATGCAAGTATTGAAAAAAATTAAACCATTGCCCACTTTTGTTGTCAGTAAAAACCTTTGGTTATTTTCAATTTTGATTTTCTCCCAGATATCTAGATAGACAGTAACTATCCTGTGTGTTCATAGAACTGAAAAGAACCTAATTAGCTCCTCAGTTTTACAAATGTCTATTCTTTTCTGGTAACAATTCCACATAGTTCTGAAACAGGAGGAAAATTTTAGATTATTTTGGTTTCATTTTATTTTCAGTGTTGTAAAGGCAGTAAATCAGATCACCACAAAAATTAAGCTATTTTTTCCCAAAAAATTTTTAGGTTTGTGGTCCTGGATGTTTACACACATTAGAAAGATTAGGCAAATTAGAGGAAGAAAATGAAAACATCTGAAAAGTGTGAGGAGAAAAGCAGAATAGAAAATGAAGCTAGATTTTAAATATGACTTTAGTATATTAAATTTCATTTCTCCCTCCAGTCACTTAATTATATGCTCATATTGTTTATTATTTTTTATGCCGTCAAAGTGGAATCTAGAAACCCCCAAACTGGTAGCCTAGTAAGATCTGATGAACTCCAAGTTTTAGAGTCAGCTTATAGACTAAAACTTGGGGTTCATCAGATCTTACTAGGCTACAAAGTTTGGAGGTTTCTAGATTTCATGTTGACAATGCTCTCTAACTAGCTTGTAAGAGCCTTAAACAGAACAAAAGCATTGTTGTCCACTATAATGCCTAATATTGTGCTGACCACATAGTCATTTCAAATATTTGATGGATTGAGTGGTCCTAATTGTAAAAGACTCTGAAATGAAGCATTTTTTGTGGTCAAAGTAGAAAAATGAGTATTAGGAAATTGATTTGGGGTAATATGGAGTCTAATACTATTTATCTCACGTTTTCTGATTCATTTATATTATAGCACCCAGATTTTAATAAATAAATAATATGGAGCTACTTCTCTGAAAATAACATTGTTTATGGGGCATGCAATCCCATTAACAAAGGTCAGATTTTCACTCCCTCTGGTCTTTTTCTGTGAAAAAGACTCCTATGAGTCCTGATTCTTGCTTATAAAGGAAATTGTGTCTTCTTTCTGATTAACCTGATAGTTTGACCTTTAGACCTTCCTTGATAGTCCCCATTGGCAAATATTTCAAAAGAGGAGGTTGACTCAGAGACCTCAGCTCCTTCCTAATTACTTCATCACAGGGGTGGTGAGTTTTGTTATTACAAGGAAGATGCCAATACATCCTTTTCTTCCTCCTGAAATAAAGGCTAGAAATAGAGGATACACTGAGGTGTATGGATGATACCTCAGTTTTCCTTTTAGTGAAGTAAAACAGTTCTTGCCTTACTACTGGGCCAGCTGCAACTAATTCTTTCAAAGCAGTTGTTCAAAAAACCTAACAGATTTATTTGTAATGAAAAGATAGGAAGGGAGAATTGAGGATTTAGGATGCCCTAATCACTATTTTTTCTCTTCCCTCTTCTCTCTATGTTCTCTGCATGGAGAATTCTTTTTTCTTCAGGGTCCCTACAATCCCTTCCTGCTTCTAGCTAAAACCCAAAAACCCCTCTCTATTCTACCTGACATTATAAATCCTCCCTTTAGTTGCTTGGTCAGTTTTCTTGTCATGCATTGTACATGAGATGTTCTCTCTATCATCACAATTTTAGTATGTATACTTTTAGAGTAAGTACCCTAATTGTAATTTTTGTAAGGCTAATTAAATTCGATTCAACAAATTTAGTAGGCATTTCCTGGTGTAACACTCCCACACAACAGTAAAGATACAACATTTAAATAACAGAATTCCTGCCCTTATGGAGATTATAATCTAATAGGAGGAGAAGAGGAGAAGTTATACTATAGAATATGATGAATGTGGCCAAAAAAATGCAATGTAATATTTGAGAGGGAAAGGTGTTGACAGCTTCTGGAGAGGAAAAGGATCAGGGAAAGCATTTTGAAGGATATGGCATCTGAGTTGGGTTTTACAAAAAAGATTTACAAGAAAGATACAATAAGTGAGGAAAGAAATGAAGAACTATATAAGCATTGGCATGATCATAAAAAAAAGACAAAGAGACATAATATGGAATGGATATTTAGGAGGTAAAGAGTATTCTACTGTGACAAAAACATATGACAGGTAAAAAAGGATTCTGGCCTTGCCTCAGAATCATCTCTTCTGTCTTGTAAATTTCTAAAATTTAACCCACAGAATCCTTACCTGTTAGCCTAAGTCTTACTTATCCATAAAAAATCTGTTATTTTAACCTTAGGATACTCTTCTAGTTATCATTGTGTATCTGTCCTTTTTTTTCATGGCCAGACTCTTAGAGAGATCTTTCCACTCTCTTCTCAGTTCCTTATTAACCCCTGTAGTCTGCCTTTTGCCATAATTACTCAACTGAAATTGCTTTTCCAAAATAACCAATGATCATTTCGTTGATAAATTCAATGATCCTTTCTCCTTTGCTATCCTTCTGTCCTCTCTGCAAGATTTGACCCTGCTGAGTGGGAGGGACCCTGTGTCCTTGGTTATTCTATCCTTTAAGATTTTTGTTTTTGTTGTTGCTATTTTTTGGTGACACTGCTCCTTCTTATTTCTCCTTCTTCCTACATGTCTGGTTACTTCTTGGTCTTAGCTTTGTAAACACATACGCATTCATATATGTTCATGCGCACACATATAAACACATATAAACACGTAAACATACTAGATAGGTTCAGTGAACAGAATGGCAGGCCCCAAATTAGGAAGGCCTGAGTTTAAATCTGCCATTAGACAATTAATAGTTGTATGTCTCTGGGAAAGTCACTCAACTTTTGTTTGCCTCAGGTTCCCTGTCTGTAAAATGGGAATAAAAATAGCACATTTTTGTGAGGATCAAATGAGAAAATCATTGTAAAGCACTATGTGCCTGGCACATAGTAGATATTATATAGATGCTAACTATTATTATTATTTTCCCCAGAAATATGTGAGATTATTTCTTCTTTTTTTTCTCCTGTACCCAGTACAGTACTTGGCACATAGTATTCACTTAATAAATGCTGATGGATTGATTAATGAAATGAAATGAAAAAGGTAGATGGTGCTAGAGTCAAGTTTTGGAAGGCACGATTTTTGCTTTAAGGTCTTAGGTGAAGAATTTAAGATGCCAAAACAAAACAAAAGCAGCTATGCATTAGGGATACAAAGACAAAAGATGTAACAACCTGCCTTCATGGTGCTTACATTTTGCTGAGCAATACAACATACACACAAGGAAGTAAACATTAAGTATATACAAAAATAATACAAAGTCATCTCAAGTGGCAGAGGGTAATATTAGTTATGAGAATTTTTAAATGGTCTCATTTAGAAAATGTCACCTGAATTACTCTTTGAAAAAGTTACAGATTCTGTGAGGTAGAGGAAAAAAGGGAGCATTTTTCCAAGCTCTGCACTGATAAAAGATACAAAGTAGAGATAGAGAAGAGATATCAAGTAAGTTTGATGAATACCATTGAAGCACTCTTGACATGTATAACTCCATCATGAATTCATAGGATATACAAACACTTCCAAGCACTAAATAACTTGTTACATAAGTTATATCTAAATTATACTGGTAGGGGCAATCTGACACCTCTGCTTTCAGTTATTTACTGGACATGTTTCCTGCAAGTTGTTTTCTAAATAGGTGAAAATTACCTTGGAGCTGTGATTTAAGACATTAGCATACTGGCCCAAATGTCCTCGGCCATTATGATTATGCCACTCCAAGCCCAGGTTCCTATCTCTGATTATAACAAATTGGACCTTGGTGTTACAGTATAGACTAAAGACTCATAGCTAGCAATGGAAACTGATAGTCCACAGTGGAAGAGATCTGAGAGGAAACCATACTATGGGTTTTCAAGGATTTTCTAGTGGTTATTGACTATTTTCATAGTTGTAGTTGTGTTCTAACAAGGAAGACCACATGTTCCAACCATCTCTTCCCACAGCCCAGATCTGAATGCTGGGATTCAAATTTTGTTCTATATATTACTAGATCTTTGATGCAAAGTTACCAAACCTTTACTGAACATAGGGTCATCTTAAAAAATACATATATATATGTATACCAGGACATCTTATTAAATACAAAGATGAGAGGCAATAGAGTTTAATAATCAAAGGAATGTTAGTGATTGTCTAGTTCAAAGGATGCTTGTCAATTGGGGAATGGCTAAAGAAATTGAGGCATATGACTGTGCTGGAAGAAATAATGACCGGGTTAGTTTTGGAAAAATGTGGAAAGAGTAACATGAAATTATGAAGAGTGAAATTAGTAAAACCAAGAGAACATTAGTATTCTTTCAGCAACAAAAATATTGTTTGAAGAATGACTTGTGTATGTCTCTCTCCAGAGAAAGAATTGATAAACAGAAATAAGTAAAATATATTTTTGTATATACATTTTTTTGTCAAATTATACCTTCTCGAATGGAGATAGGGGAAGGAGAGAGGACATTAACTGAGTATTTTAATGTAACAAAGAATTTTTTAAAAAAAGAGAGAGTCTTTTGTGGAGGGTACCTGGGAATAAGATTTGCTTCCATGTGGGGAACATGTGGGAAGATGGAGATGGCAGTCATGGGAATGAGTGATTGGAGAAATTAATGCATGATTTAATTCCATCTTTTATTTCTTATTTCACTTTATTAAGAACTTTTACTTAGAAAAAGATGAAATAATGATAATGATAATCATAACTGTATCTTCCTGTGATAGCCTTGTGCAAATGGTATGTTTATCCTGTTGTCAAAGAAATGGGGACTATAAAGATGGATGGGGTAACTGATATAGTATAAGTCTCCTACTATCTCTGAGATAAAAAAAATAACAAATTGTCTAGCATCTTTCTTCTTATGGAGATACTTTTCTTTTTTTTCTAAACTTAGCAAAAGCCAAATAAAATGGAAACTTCCACATCCATAATAGAAGAAGGAAAAAAGGATTATACATAAAACTATCAGTTTCTATTATGTATATGTTACTTCTCTTTTCAAATGTATAATAAATTTATTATATCATAGAGTATAAAAATTTAAATATATATTTATTATTAATGTTATCATTAATAATATATAATATAATAAATGCATATTTATTATATTAAACATAAATTCAGTATGTTAATTAAAAAAGGGTCTTGCCCAAGATCATGTAATTTATTAGTAGTCAATCAGAACTATGTAAGATCCTCTGATTCCCAGCTATATTAATATAATTTCTATCCTAGGTGTAGGGTGGGATGAGAGGCAAATATAGTGTTTTCATTCACCATTGGGGTAATGCCAATATTAAGTACTATTTAGATTTTTAAAATCATCTCTTTCGTTCCCATCACATGTTTTGTTTACAGGTTCTTGCTTTTTGGAATGCTGCACAACCAGATGACATGCTGTCTATTAAATTTGAACTTGAATTCAACTGTTGT